>NC_090449.1:118497716-118811034 GCF_031143425.1 Pleurodeles waltl
AACCCTAAGCTAGTCTAGAATTTCCTGAGGATCATGATATTTATTAGCGTAGCCACCTATTCTTAGCAATTTTATAAGCGAAAACCTTCCCACCTCTTCCCCCATACTCAAATAAATAAAAAAGGCCATTAAGATAGGCACAAGCAGATTTATCTCCTTGTGCCCGGTTCAAGCTGCCCCAGCATTTGATCAGCTCAGCCCTGGTCTTGTATTTATTAGGATTGTTTTCCAGAACTGCCTGAGAGTGCCTCTGCTCCCATCTCTGTAATTCTAACTATGTAGCATGTGTTTGGGCCTTTTGAACCTTATTCTGCTGGATAATGAGTTGCTCAGTAGCCCTCGTACAAATGCTTTAAAGTATCCCAAACAATGTGGGGGCAGAGGAGCCAGTATTCAAAGTAATACATGCAGTAAGCTCAGTATTCATTTTTTTAATATATTCAGAGAACAGCAATAAGGATCTAGGAAAGGTCCATCAATGCAGCTATTCCATAAGGTTGCCGCTGTGAAATGTTAATAAGGGATAAGGGTCTGAGGTGATCTTTGGACAAAGCTGAAGTTTAGATTTATTAATTAAGCCCTGAGCAGTAAAGATTATGTCAATCCTAGAGTAATGGCCCTGCTGTGTGGAATAATATGTGCAGCCAGTTGGATGGAGGGTACTCCAAAGATCCACAAGCCCATGTACTCTGGCTAGGTACTTGATATTCTGCCTAGTGTTATTCATGAGTGAGATGGGTACCCGATTTGTTGTGTCTTGCATAGAGTTCATAATGCAGTTGAAGTCATCTAATATAAACATATCGCCAGTCCAACTGCGCAACTCACAATTTAAACAGGCGAATAGCACCGGGTCATCCCCTTTAGGCCCATATATAGTGCAACAAGTAAAGGTATTAGATTAAAAATAACCTGAGCAGCTGCCCACCTGTCTGATGAGTCAGATGCAGTCCAGGTAATTTTAAGATTCTATGTCCGTAGTCTTAAAATCGCAACCTCATGAAATTAAACCTGCTGTGTCATGCATATAATGACGTTATAACCTAAGTGCTGTAAAATGCCCTATCTTTATAGGCTATATGGTTTTGGTTAGGCAGACTTTTCCAGTCGTCACTTCGAAGGATGATTTAGGCCTGTGACATTCCATCACATGACTATAAGCTGTGTCATGGTAGAAAATATAGACAAAAAAACGGTGTGAATTTAGTACTACAAGCCTTATTAGGGTTGCAACTGATGTCTCCTACTCTCTCCCCCCTGTACTATCTCCACATTCAAGACCAATCAATGATATTCAAAAATGTTAAGCATTTCTGAAAAACTAGAATTTAACAACCACTTCAGTTCTTCCCATTTTTTATATGTAATACCAACCCCACAATCATCCTTGACATAGCTTACAAAAAAGCTCCCTGTAGATCTGCCCCAAACACCCTGGTCTTTCCTTCCACGCTATTAGGTTAATAATTGGGACTTTCTTGGGGTATTGCCTTCATATACTTAAAACTCAAATAGTTGTCAATTTCACAGTGTCACCTGAGAGCTGAATGTGGTCTCAGTTGCTATGTATCTACGTATCAAGATTACCTCATCAGTTAATCCTATTAAATGATGAACAATTGCTTTCTCAACATGTAGCTAAAATGAGGGCTTGGAGTAAAGTGACAATAAATCTCATTGGTCAGTGTAATATTGTGAACATTAATATTTTGCCCATATTTGTATATCTTTTTTCATTCTATCCACCTACTAGGCCATTACTTCTTGAGTGGCGTAGTAAAGTCTTACTTTGGTTAATTCCTGCAGCACTCTCCTTTTCTTCTGTCTGTAACCACACTAATTGAGTGCTAATATTAGTTCCTCAGGGGTAACCTTTTCTGTAGCAAAACAAGAACCACAGATTCAGAATTGTAATTGTATTTATATAGCGCTTACTACCCCTGATGAGGCATTGAAGCAATTTTCAGCGAGAACCAAGCTACTCCGGAACCCAAGGGGAATTAGTGGGGGATGAGTATAGGGAAATATGAGTGTAGTATTAGTATTATTATGAGTTAATTTGAACAGAGGATATGTGAGCTTGTTAGTTGGATTGACTAGAGTAATGAAGGGATAGAGGAGCGAAGAATCCAGAAGTGTTAATTGGGAGTTTATAGTTATAGGATGTGGCTTGGGATGAATGAGTAAAGGAGAGATGGAGGAGGGACGAATCTGTGGAAATGGGTTAGGGATATCATAGTAGCAGAAGGGGTTTTGGATGAGTCTAGGTGAGATAAATGAGGGAGAATTTAGTAGGGTTGTTTGGGAAATTATTGTAGTAAACTGAGGTTTGGGGTGAGCTAGATGCGGCAGAGGAGGGAAGAGCTTAGGCAGGGTTATTTCGGAGATGAAAGTAGTAGAATGGGTTTGGGATAAGTCAGAGTGGGAATGGAGGATAGATTGATAGAGACATAGGGTGATGGGGAGACTGAGTAACGCTTACGAGATAGTACAATTTATATTATTTTTTATTTATATATGTATATATTTTTTAATTTAATGTATTTATATTTTGAATTGTATTTATTTTATCTCTAGTACAGTGGGACTAGAGTAATAAATAAATAGATATGTAAGTACATAGTAAGGGAATTTATGTGCAAGGAATATAATAATGGGTATAATATGAGAAGAAATGTAGTATTGTGTAAACACAGACTTTCAAGATTTGTAATATTTGATGTTAATTAATAAGTGTAGATGTCTAACATTCCTTTATCTTTCCTCAATTTTTCAATAGAGAAATGCTTGCTGTTAAATAGTTAAGATAACATTTGCCCATTGTGATATAAAAAAGAAAGCAGGGTTTCCTAAGTATCTAATATAACAACTTATCTAGGAGGTAAGCAATGACATATGAATATGATAAGCATAGAATAATACATATATACAAATATATATATATCTATATATACATATATATATATATATTTATATATATATATATATATATATATATATATATATATAAACACATACATAAAAACACACACACACACATATATATATATATATATATATATATATATATATATATATATATATATATATATATATATATATATATATATATATATACTTAACCATGAGTAAATATACATTTGTTAAACAGGATTTATGAGTATGTGTATAATTTATTATGAAATAGTAACTATACACATTTCTTAAAGAACTATACATATCTAGAATCTACACATAATCAGATTATAAATATGTATCAACACAGACATATTCAATCCATTGCTGCTTGAATACACACCCTGAAAGAATAAACCATGCACATGATAGTCTTTGAATGCAAGAAACACAGCTGAGAGAGCGACCTGGAGAGGGCAAATGCCAGTACCCCAAATAGATCACTCTATAAAGTCCTGATTCTTCTATGGCCACAACACCATATTCATCCTACCGCCTCCTGCACAATCAACCCCGTCGCAGGAAATGCAAGCTTTATTGATCCAAGACTCCAAGAGTTCCATATATCTGTATGACCACTAGATTTACACAATTTATTGTTTGTTCTAAACTGGTACATTCATTAGCAAGAACTTCTCTCACTTACATGCCTGAAATTAATATGCATAACTACAAACTGGTATTACATATATGCAATAATCTGAATTGAAAGACACAGAAGTAAACTGTATAAGTACACTGTGACAGCGTGGGAATGTGTAGTAGACAACAGGACAACAAATGCAAACCTTGTAACTGAAATATCCGGGCCTGAAGTTCCATTTATGATAGGATTCGTATTGCCATGTCTACTTGGATGTCCTCTGTGTATCTGTAAAGTGACAGTAAAGTGTTTTTTAAAAAAAGGAGCTCAACAATGATACCATGAACTATGCAGTGTGAAAGATAAGCCTCACGATCAATTAATATATTATCAATAATGACTTCACATTTTTTTCCATTGAAGCCAAGACGTATAAATGTCGTATACACATATTTATGTCACATCTATTGATATCAAAACATGTGAAAATATTTAAAAATGTATATGTGTCACCATTTATTGAGATTAAAACATGTTTGGACTGTTTTAATTTCTTCTGTTTTCTGGCGCTGAATGAATAATTTAACTTTGTAACAGTATATTAGACGTTCAAATTGTAGACAAATGAAGGTTACTTTATTGACTTTAGGTGTAAAACAGTAAATGGGTGAACTTGAACTTAATCCTGTGGGACCTGCTTATAGTTTTTTGGGCAGCTTTGTGAGCTACACCCTGAAATAAAAGGGTGCAGAACTATAGCTCACCCATCTTTCAAACACTTTTTAAAATGTCCTTCAAAACATCTTTTCTAATAGTTTTGGGGGTGGATGGAACCTCTATACACCTTATCCCTTAACTGATCTGTTTATTAGAGTATCCTTTTCTTATTTTACTTATTGTTCGTCTTTAACTAGTCATGTTTCTAATTCGTGAATTATTTAGACCGCTTCGTTATCATTAAGCCATCAAGCTACACATAAATCCACCAAACCAAACGCCAGTATCTATCCACCCACCCATCCATCCATCCAAAACAGTTCCAACAATCCGTTATCAGTCGTTGAACCGCCCCATAGCGCCATCCACCTGCCGTCTTTTTATGTTCTCAATCTTTCACTCTTACTGTTAATACATACATCGTTTGTCACTTGAATCCTCCTTCCTCCTTGTTTAACATAGTTACACTGTTTTTCCTTCCTATATTTTTCTTCGCCATAAGTAATCTTTTTTCCGTATGATTTCCGATCTTAAAATAAACCCCACTAAACCCCTGGGATATTCCCCGGAGGTGATTAGAGGGCTACTGTCTCTTTCATTAGCCACCTCTCCGCAGCCATGCATGCCGTGCTTCCTTCCCTCCCTCTCCTCTACCCTGTCCCCTGTCCCTGTGGAGTTGTCTTTCTTCAGTTACTGTTTATGCTCTGTGCAGGTGAGAATCGGCCATTCCCCCTTCCATCTCCGCTGTTTAGTCTGTTGCTGAAGTGCCTGGTCTCCTCTCATGCCTCCCCAGAGCATCCTCTTGAAGTAATAACAAGAGCTGTGCTTCTGAAGAACTGTCACGCCTCTTCCCCGCCCCGAGGGTAGTCTGTTGTCACTGAGCACACTGATGTCATGATGCCCTGGGGGTTGTGGCTGCTCCCTCTCTTTGTGATATCTAGGCGCTACGGGGAGTGGCTCGGGGATGCAGTCACCTTTTTACCTGTCTTGTTTTCTCTTCCCAGCTTGACCTCGGGGAGGGTTGCGTGGGGATTAAGCGCAGCAGGTCCACTCCATCCAGAGACATGAAGGACCAGCGTGGAGGTCCCAGGGTGCAGCAGCTCACGGTGAGTCCGCAACAAGCGTCCGGCCGGCGTGCTGTGATGCCCATTTATCAAAGAGCCGCACAAGAGCCAAGCATTGCACTGGCAGCACCAGTTCTGACACCGAGGGGCATTAAATCGTGCAATTCAATATACTACAACATTCTGTATTTTGACAGGGAAGTTCCTTAGAGGGCACAACGGAGCGAAACCTGATACATCTTTTTCCACTGAAACTGTATACGTTGGTGTCGGTCGATCTTTAAGCGCAGCTGAGTACACACGAGCAGACTTTTACAATACATTGACGCATTATTGTCTCTTTAAAATAGACGTTACCGCGTTATTCCGTTTGATGGGCCTTGCATTACTGAGGGTGAAGTTTTTAGTGGGAGAGACGGAAGCCCACTTATTCTTAGCCGGTTAATGTATGGCATCAACATTTGTGATGCGGGAAAGCGGTTACGTACTTGATGCACGTCTTAGGAATGTCTGTGAATGAGAAATAATAGCCCTGGCAATAGCAATAGCTTTGGCTTTAGTGTATTGAAAAGCTGTTTGTGCACTGGAATAACATACGCAGTAGTACAAGGCCTCAGTAGCCTATTTGTATTTCTCACATAAAGGGATTTAATCGGAAATCTCCACCAGGGTTATAACAGATATAGTAATACTGCATTTTTTTCCCGACATGCATCTTGCCAGGTAAAATATGATAGAATTTGTGCAGGAAAAATACCACACACTCTTGCGTTTTGTAGCTCGGAATGGATAGAAGCAAGCAGTGATGCAGGATTTAGGCTTTAGGGGGGTCTGGGTGCTGAAGCTGTCAGAGGTCCAGGGTGTGTCCTCCTCCCAAGACAAAATTGAAAAAAGATGGACAAATGGTGCATTTGAAAGTAAATGAATTTAGTGAGAAAGCAAGATTTATAAAGCAACGCAAATGTGTAGCTTGGAATATTAAACACATTAAAAACTGACCCATATCTTACTGCAGTAATACATTCAACAGTTATTTTAATCTGCAATTTGTACAGCACGACATCTTCAGGCTCTTTAAATCGTGTGCTTGCCCAGTGTCTGGCACAGCAAGTGGCATCAGCTTTGGAAGAAAATGTTCTAACCGGGCATGGGAAGCACCTGCAGCTGCTGGCTGTAATCAGTCCTACAGAAATCTGCCCAGACAGGTCTTTAAGTGGGATGAAAAAAGTGGGGGCTCTCTAAAAGGGACATGTAAAATACATTTCTGTGGTTCCTTCAGTGTGCCACCCGAACTGTATTTTTGGTTTCTCGCTGAGATGTTATTGCATCCAGAAATATAACACAGTTGACACACCTAAAACTTGTCAGTCCTTCTTGCTTTGTCAATGGGTATCTGTTGAAGATACACGAGTAACAACAATGATTTGTTATAAATAATTAACATTGGAAATGTTTCAATTCTGAAATTGTGAGACTATAAATTAAATATTATTGAGGCCTGTGGAAAGAGTTTGGCCTTCAGCTATGCGTGCTTTATGTTAGCTATGTATGCCCTTTTCTCTGCACATCTAATCCATCTGCACATTTTCAACATCCTCTCTTTCCTCTTCAGCACCCTCTTTTCACTCTTGCCTGAATGCACTTCCTCACATCAACCTCATTTTCCCATCTCCAACACACACTGCACTCATACATATTTAAGCACTTTATTTCCTTTTGCTTTCACCCAAATATTTTGACCTCTGTGTACAACATTGCCACACATTTACACTGAATTTCAATTGTAAGTGAATACATGACCATTGTTCTGTCTGCTCTGCAGAGGCACCAACCCACTGACAGGCACTGTGCTTTGCCGGCTTCAGCCTTGGCGCCAGCGCGCTCAATCAAAGCCCTTCATAAACACCTGACACAAGTCAAATTAAGCACTATTGAAGAGTAATAGGATGCATGAGAAAAAAATACAGAAACACAGGAAGATGAAACAGTTAACCCTCTTGGGGAATGTGATATTAAATAAAACGTGAAAAAAGAGAGGAACAAAATCACTCACACACTTTACCTTAACATTTGTATCATTCATTGATTGCAAATCAATCCATGTTTTTGGCATTAATGTTAAGGGCATGAAGATAGGGCCAGTTTTAATGCCATACGGCCGATAACTGCCTTTCCTGTAAGCACATATTTCTTGCTTTGAGCTTGACTTGAATATTTGAATAAACTTTGCAAGGGAACTCAGAACCCTGCTCGTCTTTTGGAACAATTTAGCAGGGGAATGAATAAAGCAGCTCCACCTCTGAAGGGGCTAGCGATCTGCAGCCTGGGGTGTCACAGTGGGGGAGGTTAAGGTGACAAAGTGTCTCATCTCAATATAAATAGCTCAAGATTAGCATTATAACACTTACCATTACCGAAGACAAGGTACCAAGTTACACATGTATGCATTCACTCCTACTGTGTGATGAATGGGAAAGGGTGGAATCTATGCCTGTGAATGACGGATGGCTGCTCTCACACAGGGATGAAGACTCCAATGCCTGAAACCATGATGCTAAAAACTTCACTGGCCTATAGTGGATACCAACATAGTCCACAATGGAAACAAAGGGCTTTAGAAAGCTAAGCCCTGCGTTGTGAGTCACAGTACAGAAAAGATGATTTAATGCCTGGCTTCCGTCTCCTACTTCAAAGGGAGGCAGGGCAGACAGGCAGGCAGCCTAGGAATCACAGCCCAGAGTTAAATACATCAATTTATTTAGGGATATGATCATATCTACAAACAAATCGATCTATTTAATATTTTTTTATGTAAATGTGTAGGAAGTTCAGAGGGGTGCTATCAATTAGCCCTAAAGAAGAAACCGCCCCTGGTGTAGTATGTTAGTGAGGCTTAGTAAATAATTTTGCGAGATTGCAGAATGGAAGATGTGGCGATGAACACATGAGCACAGTGGCAGAATCATGCACTTCAGTGGGGAGTAACAGATCCTAGGCAGGAGCATAGGAGACACTACATTTCTGGGGGACAAGGACAGGCATGGTGACTTCCGATTGACCCTATAAAAATTGCCTGTGATTTGTGAGCCGCAGCTTCTGATAAACATATTCAATCACATACTTTTGAAGTGAACTACAAAGGCAGGCATGTAATCACAGTGTGCAAGTATGTTTAATTGTCATTAGCAAGTTACCTGCATTCTGCAAAGAAATTATATTAAATTAAAAAAAACATGTTTCTGTTCATAAGGGTTCTGAGTGTTAAGGGTTTTAAAGAGGTTTAAGGGTTCAGCTATGGGTTAAGAAAGAGGATAGTAAGACCAGGAAATGTGTTGTTAGCATCCAGGCATGGGTAAGGGTATTGGATAGTAAGGGGTTCTAAAGGGTTTTTTAGAGTTCAGTGTTGGGTAGTGCTAAATGGCGGTGAGGGTATTTTAGAATTCAATGAGCAGGTCGAGGTAAAAGGAGGTAGGGGATGTTTGAAAGTTGCCCTTTCTGCAGGATCACCCCAATTTTCTTTGTGGCCTTTTTGTTGAACTCTATTTTTACTGGCTGTAGAACTCTATGCACTTTACCCCTGATAACCAGTAGTGAAATGCTTGTGCT
Organism: Pleurodeles waltl; assembly: GCF_031143425.1. NCBI lineage: Eukaryota > Metazoa > Chordata > Amphibia > Caudata > Salamandridae > Pleurodeles > Pleurodeles waltl. The sequence continues at coordinate 118,506,642 of NC_090449.1, forward strand.
CATTCTTTCAACATCATAAAATTGGTATACTCCCAATTGACGTATTTACCTTACTTACAAGTCCATAATATATGGTACCCACACTGTACTTAGCACCCGTATGTCAAATTTCAACATTGGAGTGCAGCACTCCTTGTGCTATCTCATACAGTGACAGAGTAAAGCATGTTTCCAGGCTTGACACTGAAGCCTCATTGTGCAGTTTTAAACTGCCAGTTCGACCTGTCAAACTAAACCCTTTTAATAAGCCTAAACCGTCTGTTTCAATATACATAAGCCACTCTTAAGTTAGGCCTTGCTATGCATAGAGTATGGTGCATAGTATTTAAAAGTAGGACATGTAGACGTTTAGTATTTCATGTGTCCTTACAGTGAAAACACATAAAAGCTATTTTCACTGTAGCAAGGCTGGTTGCTTCCATAGGGAAATTTGGGTTACATTATAACATTCTATTTTTAATGGTTAAACAAAATCCAATTTAATGATAAAGTCAAATATTGTCTACGTAGTATGGAAGAAGTACTTTTAAAGAAATTAAATTTTGCATGCCTAAAGCCTCTGGAGGCCTTTCTGTAAGGATTCAACAGTCACCTGTTAGCCTGGTGACCCCTTGTGGTGAGGTGTGAGCTGCTCCCCGGACAGAAAAAATAAGTCATTGGTGTAGGGAGGTGTTGCCCTCCCCTTGACAGGATTGTCTGGGGGATGAGTCCGGTCCTTGGGTGTACTTTAAAGGGCCTTCCACTGTCAAAGGCAGATGTAGGTCACCACTGGGCCTGCCTCCCTTCTTATCCTTACAGTCAACTAGGCACCAACCTCAGTGAGAGGGAGAGCTGCCCCAGAAGTGGTTTAGAGAGACCACTCGGGTGGGGCTGTAAGTATCCTCTGTGACTTTAGAGTGTCAAATCTTGTGTGACTGTCACATGCTGCTTGACAGGTCTGCTGGGGTTTAACATATAACATTTGGGGTGCGCTTCAGATAACAGAAACAAAATGCCAAAAATGCTATGTGTATCCACTGTCTGGTTGCTGAAAGTTCATCTTCATTTTTTACCAGACTTCTGTCTTTGTGTTTGATGGGGGTACAGGAAATGCCTAAAACTGGATTTTGGTGTTAGATGTGGGAGCACACCGGGATTACCATAGTACACTCACTACACACATCCTCCGACCTCAGAGCCCAGGTTAAGGGAGGGTGATGACTTCGGCCATTTTAAAAATGCCCCAAATGGGTAGAGGTAGCCCTGGAAACCTTGCCACGTTGGTTAGGGCATCCCCAGGGAACATTCTCGCCCACAAGCTTGAGTCTGGCACGAATGTGAATTCTCCGGCAACCCACTTCAGAACACACCTTGACCTAAGCTAGATCAGAAGAGGACTGAACTTGCTGTCTGAGACCTGAGAAGAGCCCTGAAGGACTGGACCTGCTCCCTCTTGTACCAAGACAAAGAAGTGGACTCCAAGAGTCATAAGGCTGACCCGTTCAAGCTAGAGGGATAGAACAAGCTCCAAGAAGCTTCTCCTGCAACTGCCCAGCTAATTATTGGCACCTCGACTTGGACTGGTCTCTGCCTGCCATATTGTCAGTCTTTAAGTGTCTCCTCTGATGTCCTGGGGGGATTTAGAAGTGTACTCTTGCTGTGGATTGAAACTTGAAAGACTAAAGTCAGAAGATAAAATCTTTGACAGGACAAACCTGGTTGGTGCACCTGATCTGTGCTCCATTGCGGTCAGTATCAATTCGTGCCTAGGTCCTGGGCTACCATGACCATTAACTACCATTGATACTTTGTGCTTCTTGGCAGTATTTGTACTAAAAGCTTAAAAAGTCATATCCTCAGTTCCTTTTATTGGATCTTTCTCATGTTGCTGTATTGTGTTTATTATTTTTTACCCTAGTTTTCTGATTCATTTTGGGATTTTTATTGTTTTGCATTTCAACTTTATACCTGTCTTAGTACAGCATAAATACTTTACACATTCCCTCCAAGTGAAGCCCTTCTGCTCTTTGCAATGGCTACCAGTGGGAGGTGACCTCAGGTTTAATCAGTGACTTTGGTGGTTTATCCTGACAAGAACTGTGATTATTACTTGAGGTGGGTACTTACACCCTTAGATAAAAGCACAGTTTTTGCAGGGATTAGAGGAAAGTAGTGTTAAAGGGAGGTAAGTTTTTTTTAGGAATCAGTGGCAAGAAGAGGTAAAAAGAGGTAAGGGGTTTTTACAGTTCAGGGCTTGTAGAGGTAATGAGGGGTAAGAAGTTTCTACAGTGGGTAGAGATAAATAGTGGTAAGGTGGTTTTAGGCTTTAGCTGTGGGGTAGAGGAAGGTAAGGACTTTTTAGGGTTCAGGGTGGATAGAGGTAAATGGGTGAGGGTTTTTTAGTGTTCAGAGGTGGGTAGTGGTAAAAAGCGGTAAGGCTTTTTTAAGGTTCAGGGGTGGAAAGAGGAAAAGGATGTCAAGGGGATTTTAGAGTTCAGGGGTGGGTAGAGTAAAGGGAGTTTAAGGAAGTTTACGTTTCTGGAGTGGGTAGAGGGAAAGAGAGGTAAGGGGTTTCTATGGTTTGGGAGTGGATAGAGGTAATAGGAGGAAAGGAGTTCCTGGGGTTCAGGGGTGGGTAACAATAAAGGGAGGTAAGGAGTTTATAGGATTCCGGGGTTGGTAGAGGTAAATGGAGGGAAGGGTTTAAGGGTTCAGAGGTGAGTAGAGGAAAAGGGTTTTTAAGGTTCAGTGGCTGGTAGAAGTAAAAAGCAGTAAGGAGTTTTTAAGGCTCAGGAAAGGAAAGTGGTAAATGGGCCAAAGAGGTTTTAGGGTTCAGGAGTGGGCAGAGTTAAAGGGTGTATGGGTTTTTTATTTATTGGCAGGTAGGGGTAAAGGAAGTTACAAGGATGATAGGGTTTAGTGGGTGGTGGTGGTGGTAAATGGAGTTAAGGTCTTTTTAACGTTGAGGGTGGGTTAGAGGTAAAGGGAGGTAAGGGATTTTTAAGGTTAAGGGGAGGGAAATAAGAAAGGGTTGCCAAGGACATTTTAAGGTTCAGAGGTGGATAGGGGCTTAAGAGAGGTAATAACGTTTTAGCATTCAGGGGCTAAGTAGAAATAAAAAGAGGTTAGGATTTAATATGGTTCAGGCTGGTAGAGGTAATGGAAGGTAAGGAGGTTTTAGGCTTCAGTGCTAGGTAAAGGTAGGTAAGGTTTTTTTTTAGGAATCAGCTGTGGGTAGAAGTAAAAGGGGTAAGGGCTTTTATTGTTAAATGTTTGGTAGAAGTAAAAGGCGGTAAGGAGTTTTTAGGGTTCAGGGGAGAAAAGGAGTAAAGGGATGAAGGCATTTAAATAAAAAGGTGGGATCTGGGGGTGTTAAACCCTTCAAAACAAAGAAAGAAAACCCCCAGAAAAAAACAAATAGTGGAGATGGCCGTGCTGAAGTGGTTACTCATAATATCCTTCAGGTCCACAATAGATATTAGCAGTGAACACTTATCTTGCTGTCCAAGCTTGTCAAAGATGGGTGCTTTGGTCATTGCACTGTGGAAGGTTGTTGCGAGATTCCCTAAAACAATTGGCCTGACATCCTTCACCCAGTTTGCAGGGCTTCTTTGAAACAAAGTGAGGCTTGAGTTATTCATAAAGCTCCCTCCATTACCTCACCTGTTGTTCCGGCTCCTGCCTTCTCCTGGGGACAAGCACCACAATGTCTTCAACTTCTTTGCTGCCTTGCAGGCTCAAATTTAGGTTGCAGGTAAAGAAGTGCTGAGAAGGGGCTGGTTGGTAGATGATCCTTGGCCGGCCAGCCAGCAGGTGGTACATGAAGATCCCGGGCCTCTTCAATAGCCTGTGGAAGATGAAGACAGCAAATGCAGGTTTCTACTCCTCTCCCTTTGTTTTCACAGGTGCAGGCAGGATGCAACCTTCTGTAACAGGACACTTTGAAGTTTCTCTGTGGGTGACGGCAGGTCAAGAGCACTACCTTTATAGGTAGATCTTTCACATGCTAATGGCTGTTTGATGGTGGAGATGGGTGGGGAAGTTCTTCTGTCCCCTTGTCTCCCCAATCCTGTCCCCTCCTTCCCCCTCAGTCCAAAATGTGTAGGGGATAAATCCCCTGCGTCCCCAACATTTCCTACACCCTTGGTGCAAGGGCTGGGAGGAATCAGTGTTCAAGGTGGAAACTAAAGGGTTAAGGGGGATGATTAGTACCAAAAAAAAGAGGAGAGTGCAGAATGCTAGGCAGAATTCAGGGTTCAATGGCAAAAGCATGGAGTGCACCAGAGTAAAACTGTAAAAGAATGAGTCCTGGTTGCAGGGTGCCGGGTGAATAGGAACCACAGAAGAGCTAGAATGAAGGAGATGAAGTGGTGAGGCAAAGAGCAAGCACAGCATTGAGGCCCCATCACACCGTGTAACAAGCTGTGGCAAATCCAACAGGTCTCACCTATGCAAGAGCTATTGGCTTTGCCAATGTGTTTTATCCATGTTGTTCACCAGTGTGGCTGCTGTTCGGCATGGCTAAAAGTGGCATAGAGGAAAGTGCCATGGAGTGTTGTGGAGTGGAACCGTTAAGAGTGGAGTAGAGTGTTGTAGAGTGGAGTGGCGGAGAGTGTTGTGTATAGGAGTGGCAAAGTGTGGAGTCGCAGAGAGGGGCATACACAGGATTAGCATAGAGTAGTGTGGACTGGTGTAGAGTGCATTGGTGTTGAGTGTTGCAGAGTATAGTGGCTTAGAGTGTGGTGGCAGCATACAATGCAGAGTCGTAGATTGGAGTGGCGCACAGTGGAGTGGTGCAGAGTGGAGTGGCACAGAGTGAGGTGACGCAGAGTAGAGTGGCTCACAGTACAGTGCAGAGGCATAGAGTGCAGTGGTGCAGAGTGGAATAGCATAGAGTTGACTAATGAAGAGTGCAGTGGCGCAGAGTAGAGTCTAGTGGAATAGGGTGCAGTGGTGTAGAGTGCAAGGTAGAGTTGTGCGGTCTGGACTGGTGTAGAGTGCATTGGTGTTGAATGTTGAAGAGTATGGTGATGTAGAGTGCAGTGGTATTGAATTCAGTGGCATACAATGCAGAGTCTTAGATTGGAGTGGCGCAGAGTGGAGTGGCACAGAGTGAGGTGGCGCAGAGTAGAGTGGCGCAGAGTAGAGTGGCGCAGAGTACAGTGCAGTGGCATAGAGTGCAGTGGTATAGAGTGCAGAGTAGAGTCGAGTGCCATAGAGTTCATAGAATGGTGTAGAGTACAGTAACTTAGAGTGGTGCAGAGTAGAGTATAGTGCCATTGAGTTTGCTGGCATAGAGTACAGTGGCGTAGAGTGGAGTAGTGCAGAATAGAGTGGAGGACAGTTCAGTGGTGGAAAGTGCAGTGTTGCTGTGTAGAGTATCAGAGTGCATTGATGTAAAGGCATTGGTTAAGAGTAGAGTGGGATAGAGTGCAAGCATAGAGTAGATTGTTTCAGAGTCAAGTGAAGTTGCATAGAGTGGAGTGGTGCAGGGTAGAGTGCATTTGCGTCGATTGCATAGAGTGTAATGGCGTAGAGCAAAGTGGTGTAGAGTGCAATGTTGCAGAGTAGGTTAGAGTGGTGTACAGTGGATTGACGTAGAATGCAGTGGCATACAGTGCATTGTTGCAGAGTGGCATAGAGTACAGTGGCATATAGGGGAGTTGTGCAGAGTGGATTGGTGTGGCCTAGACTGGAGTGGTATAGATTGGTGTGGCAAAGAGCGCAGTTGTGTAGAGTGGGAAAGAGTGCATTGGCATAGAGAAGAGTGGTACAGTGTAGAGTAGAGATGCGTAGTGTGAAGTGGCATATAGTGTAGTGGCATAGAGTGCAACGGTGGAAAGTGTAGTGGTGCAGAGTGGTGTAGAGTGACGCAAAGTAGAGTGAAGTGGTGTGGAGTGGTATAGAGTAGAGTGGAGTGGCATATAGAAGAGTATACGTGGTCTGGTAGCACACTGCCATTACATACAACACATTTTCAGTTGAAATGACCATTACATTTGCACAGACATACAGTTTTACTAATAAAACAATACAGTGCGCAGACATAAATGTGGGGAAATTGCATCGCCTAGATTAATGATTTGTTTTTATCATAATAAGGTATTTGTTTACAACACACTTTGGAAATAACAAAAAAGTGCTTCATGTGTGTGTTCATAATTCTGATATATTTTGAAATACTTACACAGTTCATTTAAATTTTGTTTTGTGCTAGAAAAATAACTTTCCTAACCCCAGTATCCAGCAAGATTGTCACATAAATCCTCTCACTTTGAAGCCAGAGAAGTAAAAGTAAACAAGAACCCCTGGAATACAGCACCTGATATTTGACCTCAGTTTTTGAATGCACAGCAAATGTGACGAGATAAGAACATGACTTAAAGGCCTGTTAACAGAAAGCAAATTTGCAGAAGAATACAGAAAATGCGGTTTAGGCAATGGGATGGTCGAACTGAACCTGGAGAGCCTAAAGCAAATAAGGCCAGCATATGAGAAACAGAAAGTGCGAGTTACATACCACAAAGCCAGTGGTAATCAACAAGCGGAATGCATTCCAAGGTCAGCTTTCTGAAAGTCCCTAAGATGTCTTTCAAGTGGAAGCATGTAGGGAGGTGAGGGGCCAGCTAGGCGAGAGCCACAGTTGCTTAATGCACACAGTCTGCACTGCCAGCATAAAGCGGCACCTACTGCTCTTCAGGAAGCTGCAGAATCCGGGAACTGCAAGACTGTGAATGGAGAAGAGTTATATAGGTGACGTGCTCATGACAGAGATACATTCTCGGGACTTTCTGTACCAGATGGCCCCACTGAAACTACTACGGGGAACAGTCCGCTCTGAATGAAACTGCAGTGGACAAGTCTACTAACCCGCAATGATTCTGCTCACAGTGGGCACCAGGGTCTTCTCACTGCCTCAGGTCCTGTGCCAACTCTCTGAGATGAGCATTCAGTGGCATCCCTGAACTCTCTGAACAAGGATCAGATGCTGATTGAGAGTCCCATACTAGGAGATGTCCTCTCTCTAACTGTCACTTGAGCCACCTGTGAGGCTGCGCAGCTGATGAATATTGTGACATGGTAGATGCACTTTTGCACACCACATCCAGTGCACGTTTGACACCACCTTTCTCTGATAATCGAAGAGCTCTATTATTTCGAACTGCTAATTTATTTTTTTCTGATTCAAGATCGTGTCCTCTTTGCATCCACTGGCAAAAATGTATGTACTTCGCCTAGTAACAAAAGCAAAGTATCCATTACCTACGTTCTCCAGATCTAACTTCATATTCCTCTAGCAATGCTATTTGTCCTGTTGGCGCTAAAATGTCACTACTCCAAAAAATTGTGTGTAGAATATTTACAATAGTTCATTTGTATTAACTAATTTCTGGCATACACGTCTCATATTCCTTTTTAATGAAAATGCATGCCATATATTAGGCTCTTCCTCAGAGGAAGTGCATAAGAATGTATGCCAAAGCTGGCCTTTGTTGCGATAGTGCCCTGAGCAGGGAATACATTTGAGGAGAGATGTATGAAGCTTTTTTCTGTTTGCCAGCGGCTCGAGTTGCAGAATCAGGCCGTTTGTGATCAGGAAAAGCATTTTTGAATGTACAAAACCCTATTTTGCGATTCAGTATCACTGAATCGCAAAATGGGTAGTGATTCGGTATTAGGAATGTGAGTGCCAAGGGTGCCCCTTTCTAATAGCGAGTCACACTGATATGTCGAAATGTTTTGTGACTGGGAATGCGGTTGCAAACATTCACAGTTACCACCATCTTTAATTTGGTGGTAACCCATTTGCTACGTGAAGGGATCCCCAAGGGACCCCTTTGCGAATTGGGATGCAATCATTTTTTAAGAGCAAGCAGTAGTCCCACGGACCATTGCCTACTCTTAAAAAATGAAAAGAAAACTTTTCATTTTTCTTTTTGTAATGCATCCCATTTTCCTCTAAGGAAAACAGGCTGCATTACAAAAAAAATGCTTTATTGAAAAAGCAATCTCAGACATGGTGGTCTGCTGACCCCAGCAGGCCACCATCCTTGTGATTGTAGCCATTCACAATGGGTCACAAATTGCGACTTGCCTCATGATTATTGATGAGGCAGGTCCATTTGCGACCCACTGCGAATCGCTAACAGTGGAAAACACACTGTTGTACTTCAGAGTTTGCAATGTACTAAATAGCGAATAGCTAAAATGTGCTATTAGGAAATCACAAATAGGCGATTTAATACACCTAGCCCCAGGTGCCGAGGCTGCTGCTATTCATGAAAGCAAAAAGCAACAGGTCCCATTTCTAATCACAGGCCAGTTGCTACTTCACACATTAACTGCCTCTGAACCCAAACATTTCTTAGCCTCTCCCAACCTAATTCACGTCTTACCTCCTTCACACTGGTGACAAGGTGGTGATGGGATAATGGGGTGTGAACAAGTGGAGTGATGGAGGGTGGGGGCGGTTGTTTGGGGGTGTGAGAGGGAGATGGGAGGGAATTGAAGGTGCTCAACAAGGTGCCTGTAGCATCTTAAAAGAACAAGCATTGGCATAGTCAATAGGTCTCGATTTTGGGACCTTATAAATGTTGACCCAGAGCTATTGGCTTTGCCAAAGTGTTTGCCCTTGGATTCATTTGGATGGAGAGGGCAAGTACCCGATACGTTCACGCCACACCCGGCAGGATGCAGGGGCGAAGTGCTTGATCGTTGACTTTTTCTAAAAAAAACAAAAACAAATGTTGAAGTGAAAAAACATTATGCAGTCAAAAGAATTCACAAACCAAGGACCAATACTAATGAATACGTCAGTTGACTAGATCCAAAAACTTCCTGCTGGCCACTAGCAAGAGAGTCTAGCGAACAAAAAAAATGTGAAAATCTATATAATAATAATCTCCACCTGAAACAATGTGGCACCAACACCCAGTTTAAGGATGCCGGTTAAAACACATTGAATTTACGGCATGCAGTTCTTTGCGTCCAAACACCCATTTGGTAGCAAGTAGAAGGTATACAGCTGCCTGCTGTTCAGTAAATCTCAAAGGAATCGCAAGTGGGATGCCTACTATTAGGGTCGCACTGGTATAGAGAATATGTATGGACATGGGATAGAGAATATGTATGGACACCAAAATAAAAGTGACCCCGATTATTGAATCAAATAGCTGAAAAAGTGGCTCACATTTGCAAATCAGGGTTGTTTTGGACTTCTAAAGACAGGAGCTTGAAACAAGCAGCTACATTTTCTGAATGGTATGGAGAAGGAAACATTTGAAACTGGTGAGAAAGGCTGTTATTTTTACATAAAACATAAATGTTTTGTAGCAGTAAATGACAAACATATGTCATTCGGATTCTGTGAAGGAAGAGCTAGTTCATAATGAACGAAGACCGCAGTTAGAAACTAAGCCAAAAAAAAAAAAACAAGACACAAATGTTTTGGCTTGTATAGAGAAGGACACCTACGGAACCACACAGGTAAATACAGCTTTCTTTCACAGAGTTAGTGGTTAAATTAACAGAAAGACAAAAACTATAGTAAATAAAGGTTGAGTGCATGGAAAATTACAAACAAAACAAAGACAAGAGGGAAAGACATAGAACAGTCAAAACATGATTAATCTTTCTCACACAGACAAACTCCTTAATGCGACAGCAGATGTGGATAAGTCCACACGGAGCAAACACAAACCGCCAGCACTTAGATTTCCCTTGGCAATGGCCATAAAGATTAGATGACTTGACCTGGGCTCCATAAATACACCATTAGAAGGCAAGAATGCAGACAAGGTAAACAAGGCAATGAGGGGCTGCGAAGGAGTCGTAGACATATGCTGGACAAGCAGTCTTCAAAAAGCTCAAACACAATCACTAATTACTGGGCGCCACCAGCGCTAAAGCATCCCCGTGCACAAGAAGCCTGAGGAGGAATCTTTCAATCTTTGCACTGAGGTGGAATCTTTTAATCTTAGCACCAGTATGTCAACGTGCAGAAATATGAAGCGTCTTCCCTTGCAAAGGGTAGCTCCATATAACTCTTCAAATTAGCAAGGATGTCAGCTTTTTATCATGGCCCTGTCTGCAGCTTCCTTGCTCTCTGTGTCTGACGGCTCCAGACATGAATTGGAGGATAGTCAAACATACCTCACCCTCGGGCAGCTGTAGAGTCCTCTTGTATCTCAGAGCATTCTCATCCACAAGCCAAGCAATCAGGTTTCTTCCCCCCCGGACAGCTTTTAACAGGATAATTTACAGGTACTCAATACATATGCACCTGTACTGTGCAGTCTTCACGTTTGTTAGTCGTAGGCAGCACCATCTGTTTTATCTTTGGCCCCATATGTGCTCCCTTAAAAACCTCCAAGAGACACCTCTGTGGATCATAGAGACCAGATTTAATCTTAATTCTGGCTATCATAGTGGACATTTGTAAAAGTATAAACAGGAATGCAAAGGTAAATGCTCGACTGGATGAGCAACTCACCCAAATGTTGGTAGATCATTTAGAGGGGTTCAGGGGAAGCCTTAACCATGTGCCAATCCTGTGCAAATTGCATTCTGGAACTTGTAGTTTCCATCACTATATGCTCAAAAGGCCAGTATTTCCAGTGCTGCTGGCAAGGAAACCTGGACTGGATGAAAGTATCACACATGAAAGAGGAGCAGGGTGGATGTCAGTTGGCAGAAATATGGACTGAACAAGGAATGAAATAGACGAAATAGGCAGTATTTAAAAGTAAAATCTAAAAAATTGATAGGAGGACAAAGGGTCAAACCATAAATCTTTTTTTTTTTAAAGTCTGATAGTGGCAGCGGTGAGCCGGAAGCTTGCCATGAAATCCTGGATCCAGAAGTGCACGGCAAATAACTTCCAATGGGATTCAATGAACATGATCACAGATGTAAGGGGGCTGCCTTAATCGCACAATATACAATACTGCAGAATGTCTCGTTTTGAGGGCTCCGCAGCAACTCGCAGTGTTTACAGTGTGCTCAGGCTCTTTGTTAGGTAGGAGTCTGTCTGGGACACATGTTAATGATCTTTGCTCTTTCTCACGTCTGTCCCTGCTGCCGCCTGTCCAAGAGGTTACTGCTAGCAGCTCAAACAGCTAGAACAAGCAACGGAGCAGGAGGTGCGGGAAGGATGACAGCAACAATAGGGGAAGCAGGGGGTGGGAGCTAAGATGACATAAAATACAGGCCCGAAGCTGAACACGCACCCACAGTCTAACAGGAGGAGGAAAGAAATAGACAAAAAAGTCCCCAAAACGACCAGATAAACAACCAAAGTGTAAAGATACAGTACTTGGTCCCTGCTCTGTGGGAGTAAATGAGAGACCAAAAGGAGGGACAAAGAGGAAGGATTGACCACTACCAAGCAAGGATTTTAAAAGGACACTGAAGCAAATAAATGAAAAGCATTGAGCGGACTGTAAGCCCACAAAGAAGTAAATACTAATGTATGTACAACAGGTCTTCAAAGCTCTCCCTAAAAATAGATTAAAAGCAGCTTAGAAAGAATCACTGGAGCCCAGTCAGAGGGAGACTGCTGCAAACATAACTTTTATGCAGGCATGGCGTCTGAGCCTGGGCGCAGCTCACCCATTCTAAAAGCCGGCCCTATGTATGACCCAGCAAGTCACTGAGGCTTTCTTTGGTGGCAGTGCTGCAGGACATTGCGTAGAGGCTGGATAAAAGCAAGGCCCCCTTTAGCTTCAGAGAAATAGTGGTAGAGACTTTCTGGACAAGTCTGGATGTCAGCATATTTGGTGTGTGGTTTATCAGATGAATGGAAAGTGTGCCTTAAATTTGCCTCACGAGAAACTTTGAAGCCTGCAGTTTAAAACCTTGAAATTCACAGCACACCCAAGGTGTTTTCCACCTGGGGGTACTTTGCTAGAGGTGCCTCTGTTTGGTTCATGAGGTGAGGCTCGTGTTCCTTCCAGTAACTTTTGTGTATCAGTACTAGGTGTCCCTGAGCCAGTGTTGAAGACAAATCTTGTTTTCAACCTAGCAAAAAAGTAACTTTCCTGATCAATGTAATCTCATGCAAAAACGTCCCATTAAGGAATGGATACAGTGACTGAGAATTCCAGCAATTTCACTATTGAAAAGAAAGTGTGTTTCAACCTGAACATACAAATCATTTCTAGGGATGATGTCCTCCTACATTTTCTAATTTCATGCTCTCACCTTCACAGGAAGCCCTTTCAAGGGCAAATAAACAGTGGACTCAATGTCAAGGATCCTTTGAAGACATAATTTGGACACTTCCACACTCCAGCAATGAAACGTGCTATTGTCTGGTGGATCTGGGAAAACATTATATCAGCCTAATACTCCTAAGTGCATGGCCTTAGTTTGCGATAACACAGATATGCCTCTAGTCAGATGGTGGCCCATTATAAGGATCTCAAAGTAAATGGAAAAGGGTAACATCGGGAGACCAAGATACGCATCAGTCTTTTGAATTTTAGGCTGGTTGTCTTACAGCTTCAATTCTTTCTTCAGAGAATAAAACACTCATCCGTACTGGTACATACATTCAACCCAACTACGATGTACTACCTGAACAAGCAAGGGGGAACAAAGTCATGTCTGCTGTCCAGGGAAGCTCAAAAGATATAGAAATAAATACTACACCTGATTTCTTTGAAGGTAAATCATGTTCAATGGATAGACCACCAATGGGCAGACACTCTGACAACAACATCAAGAGAGTGCCATGAGTGGGAACTGAATCAATGTTGAATATCTAAGATTAGTCAGAAGTGGGAAAGTCCACGACCACATTGGTTGCCAGATCATTCAAGGAAAGTCCTGTTCAGGCTCCATTGAGCTTCTGAATAATATCTGCACAATGAAAACCAGACTGAAAAGTGCATTTACTGCCTCTACCCAGAGCAGGAACCTCAAAACTACAGATTTTGCAGAAAATTCTGGAAAGAAATGCTTCAGGATCATAAGAGCGGGGTGCTATGCCAGAGTACTATACTCTCCTCTGGACATGCAAGTGTTCCTTCCACATTTCCAAGAAGAATCACAAGAGCCACAAGGATAAGGATGTAAAAACCTTCTATGTCAGGGAAAAGCTTTTTCTTTGAACTGCCTGCTAAGGGGCCTAACAAATCTGATAAGATAACACCTGTAAAGAATGAAGGGACTCCTTTCTCAGATGCTGCACACATTAAGTCTTCACTGAAGGTCCTGCCAGTGTCTTCATCCAAAGTACTTTTGCCATCCTCACTGTTTTCAAAGTCATCTACAGTGTCTTAAAGTAAGTCCCCATCAATGAAATCCTCATAAATGAAGTCAAAACTGTTGTCATTGACTACACAGTCAACACACATTGAACAAACTGTGCCGTTTAAAATCCTGTTGTTGATATTCCCATCATTGATGATGCATTAGTTGATGGGTCCCCCTTTCGACCTTATCAGGGTTGATGGACCCCTCATTGACAGGACCAATGTTGACGGTTGTATCATTGACAGAGCCACTAAACACACCAAAGTCAAAACCTGTAGAAAATCCTTTGCAGCCCGTTTGTCATTGTCCTGCATGTGCAACTGGACCTTCTGGTATCCAGCCTTACCAAACATTGCCAAGTAAAGTTTCTCCCCCCTCCACCTGGTATGCTATTCACTAATTAAGCAGAAGGGGTGATGAAGATTGAGATGATGATGGACCTGGTCTTAGTCCTGGTAACTTGAAAGGCAGCTGCTAGTAAAAGGACAAGCAGGAAGAAGACCAGTTCCATCCAAAGAAGAATACCTGCTCCATCCAAAGAAAAGTTGGAACTGTGCTCTATCTCTGCTCCATTCAGAGGTGGCATGGCACTGGCATTATGGTTATTCCCATTATGAAAGACACTTTTGTCCTGATTCTGTGTTTAGCAGGTGGAGTAAAGGATGACAGAGTGGCAGAGGACTTTATATCCACCACTCTGCCTTTACTTCTCCCACCATACTGATAAATGTCATCCGGCCTTGTGGACATCTACATAGTTTGGCAGGAACCACTGTCATGGATGGACAGCTCTTCCAAACATGACAGATGGCTGTCAAAGTTTTCCAAACTTTTTTATTTTTTCAAAAACAAACTTCTAAAGCTGGAGTTTGTTTTTGAAAAATTAAAAACTATTCCCCACCCCAAACCATTGCAGGGTTTTCTCATGGTGGGGGGGGGGGGGTCTTTTTTTTGCCTGTCCCTCACTGCCTGATTTTAGCTGGTGGTGACAGACAGGGGAAAACACATAACACTTTCCACCCTAGATAGGGTGGATGGTGTTATGGCTTTCTCCTATGGTACCATTATATCACAGAAAAGTTTATGGTTATGGAGTAAATTTAACTTCATCGGTGTACACCTGGCAGTCTGCCTGACACAAAATTGGTGTGCCAGACCAAGAGTTTACCCTCTCTGCCAAACTCTAAACTAGTCCCTATGATCATTATTAAGAGGAACCTTGCTCCCAATGATGCAGATAGCTTTAAACCTAATTAAAGGTCTTCAGGCCATAACAACTGATTATTATTCTATAATTATTCAGTCATGATGGGAGCCAGCTCTTTCAGTGTTGCCTTACCTGTAGCAGCTACCACACCTACCATGACCACAACAGCCACCACAATAACCATTTGAGAAAGCATTTGCATCCAACATTTATGGAGCGTACGGTGTGTGTAATGTTGAATTTATCTAGTTGGCAGGAGCTGCAGTGCTGAGGCTTCAAGACACGCTTAAGGGTACCACTTTTCACCCATAAGTACCAAACCACATTCTGGCCATGCTATTGGCTAGGGAGTCATTGTTTGGCCACCATGTTGCTGACAGTCTTCAGAGTTTGAAAACAGAGACTCACATTGTGAGATCATTGGTTTATTTTCAGGCTCGTAGGCAGAAATCCTTTTACAGCTCAAGAATCCAAGGATACCAGACATTTAGTGGTGCATACCAGCCATATCAGCCTTAACCACCCACAGCAGCTACAGCACCACTCCTACTAAAGGGGCCCTTACTATCTAATTGAGCATTCCAGAGGAGCCTCACAGTGCAATGTCCAATGTTAGTTGGTCCAATGTCCAATCCCAAGAAAAGAGATGGACACTTGAAAGGTCAGGAATCAAGATGGCAGTGACTTCAGACAGGCACTGGCTACTGATTATCTTCATCCCTCCTGTGTCAGGGAAGAATTGCTGTCTTCCTTCAAGAATGGGCCGCAGTCACCACGGACAAGTTGGTTCTGGGTATTATGTGTTATTGGCATACCTTGGAAGTCATCCAAAAACACCTTCCTCTAATGAAGACAGATTTTTTTTTTAGGCTGTAGGAAGGTGCCTTAGATCCTTTCACAAGTCTCAACGCAACAAAGGATTCTATTTAATGTTCCTTCTCATTTGGAGGAAGTCAGCAGAATGAAGGCCCATATTAGATCTAAGTTGTCTAAACAAATTTCTGAGGAAGCAATTTTTTCACTTGATATGCCTTCAAGATCTATTCCAGCTTCTTCAGGAAAAAGACTACATGATGTTGTTGGATCTTCGAGGCACATAGGTTCACATCCTGATACATCCCACATACAGAAAAAAAGAGTTTTCCCTTTGACCTAAAGTCCTCAGCCTACATTTTTACAAAATGTCTAGCTACAGTGGCAGCTGAGTTCGGAAGATGTGGTGACCACATGTACCCATATCTGGTTGACTGGCTCATTAAGGCCAGCAACATAAATGATGTAGCAGTCTCCACTTTGGTCTGCCTCAACCTTTTAAAATGCCTAGGTCTGTCCCCCAATATGGTGAAATACTCCATGAAGTCAGCAACCAGGATTCAATTATTAAGAACCATTATAAATACATGTGGGGAAGACATATCTTTTGGAAGAACGTGCCACCTGTCTTTGCATAAACTGCAAAGCAATCTCATCAAAATGTATATTGTAATAGCCTGAAAGTGCAAATCCATCCTGGGGGTGATATCCTCTTGCCTTCCCCTAGTACCTAAGTGCTGTTTTCTTTGAGACCACTTCAAGGGAACTAAGCTCGCAATGGACACAGCCCCAAGGATCTTGTGAGAATGTCAGAGCAAAGTACTCCCTCCGTTGATGGATGAACAAAATAACCATATCAAGGGCTTTCATATATTTCCATTCCTTTTGCCTTTTTAATGCCTGACAATGGGCATGCTAAGGAACCCAACTGTAGGATATGTCTGCATGCCGCCTCTAGAGCCAGGAAATGGATTACCCCACATAAACGTACTCAAGTACAGAGCAATTTGTAGCGATTAGCTTCATCTCCTCCAGGATTGTCATTAACTGGTGTTGATAAGGACGAACATGACACAATGTTTATGTATTACATCAACAGACACGAAGGGACCAATTCACCAGCACTCTCACAGGGTGACCAACAACCATGAGCATGGCAAATTGCAACAGCATATCGCTGAAAGCGGAACATCTACCCAGTGCCGTGAACAAGTGGGTAGACTCACTCAGACTGAGAGGAGGTTACCACCAACGGGAGCTGAACCAGAGGTCTGCGGATTCAGTATTTCACCAATGTGAACTTTCAAATCGCGACCTCTTGCAACAAGAAAAAACGAGAAATGTCTGTACTTTGCCAGCTGACGTTGGCCGCCAGGAATATGGTTACAAGCATTTTCACTCACATGGAACAGGATGTTCGCTTATGCCATTCTATTGCTTCCCTTTATCCCACAGAGAATCACCTAACTAAAACGAGAATTCCGCACCATCATTCTCATAGAATCAGCGTGGACCAGACAGTACTGATAATTAGAGTGGTGCCCCCAATTCACCTATGCAAGAGTCTGTTCCTTCCGTTCCCACAAAAAAACTGAACATCAAATTTGGACTCGAGTTCACTGGCTTTGACAGCATGGCTCTGAAGCACCGTGAGTTTACAGAAATAGATATGCATGGCAGCTGAAGGAAAATCCTCGTTCAGGACAGAGCAGTATCTACAAGTAAAACATATCAAGTGATGTGGAAACAATTCTGTATCTTGTGTCCTTCCAAAGGACTTCACCCATTCCATTCCTTACTTCCCATTGCTCCCATATCTTCTACAGATAGCTGAGTCCCGTCTCTGCCATAGCTCTATCATAGTTCATGTGTTGGCAAGCTCTAAATTCTAGGCTACGGTTTGACCTCCCACCGATATCCAGTTGAATCTTGCAGAATCAGGGATTCCTTAAAGGTCTATTCAGGGCATATCCTTAAGTTAAAAAAACACAAGTGCCCTGGGAGTTGAAAGATTTGCTCTCACAGTTAATGAAGAACCACTGCAAGCTGATACGTAGGGCACAATTGAAATATATATTCTGGAACATGGCATTACTGGTAGCCCTTACCTCTGCTTGGGGAAAGGAGGTTTCACGGTGTTTACCAATAAGAGACCAATATCCCAAATTTGCTAAAGACAAAACATTTGTATGTACAAATCCATCCTTCATGCTGAAAATGCTGATGAATTTGCATCTAAATGAGCCAGTCTTTCTACATTCTTACTTCCTAGCCACATCCAGTGGACCTGAGAGAGCCCTAAATTCATTAGATGTGAGTAGATGTTTAAAATGATTCGTAGCTAAGAAAAACTTCAAGAACTCTGATCAACCATTTGTCTTCTTTAGCCATCCAAATAAAGGATGCTCGAAAATCTGAAAGGTAAATAACCGCTGGTAGGAGTGGAGCTCATGCCTTATGCCTCGTTAGCATAAATTCAGATAAATATTTTCAAATGAAGTTGAATGGTTACTAAATACGCACTGTTTTTTAAGTTATTTCTATGTGGAATTGTGCTCTATAGTCCCCGTAGGCATTAGAGGCTGTAACGATGGAGAAGAGTAAAGCATGTGAATCTATCAAAAATATGAACGGTGAAGATCTTTAGGTTACAAAAAAGGAACCACTCTATAATACCAACACATTCCATTTGGAAACACGAAAAAAAATCACATTTGCTAATATTACAATAAGGCATTTTCATATATAAATGACAGTGTATATTGAACTGAATTTAAACTGATCATACCAGAGCCCTCCCCACATTTCCCCAACAGTTATTCAGTGCGTCTTCCACCTTATGCTGCTAGGTTGTTACTTTGGGCTTCATTTACAAAGATTGAAATAGCAATTTTCTAATTGCAATTTCCTGCTAATCGCAATGAGGAATTGGCTATTTTAAATATATGAAACTCTTTTAAGTTTCATTTGCGATTTGTAGTGGGTCGCAATAGATCTACCTCATGAATATTAATGAGAGAGGTCCCAATTTGTGACCCATTAGGAACTGCGGCCATCAAAGGGATGATGGCCTGTTGGGGTCAGCAGACCACCATGTGTATAAAAAAATAAAGCAGTTTTTTTAAACGCATCCCGTTTTCCTTGCATTTAAAAATAAATTAATAAAACTTGAAAGTTTTATTGTTTGATGAGTAGGCAGTGGTCCGTAGGACCACTACCTGCTCTTAAAAAATATTTATTCAACCAAATAGCAAATAGGTTTCCACCAACTTTGTATTGGCAGTAAATTGCGAATGTTAGCGACGCATTTCAGTTGAAAAACATTCGTTCATACTATTCTAATTCTTTATTAGGAGGGGCTGCCCTCAACAAGCTCCTTTTTATTACTGAATCACAAAACCCAACTTGGATGTCTTGTACATCCCAAAATGTTTTTTCCGTTTGCAAACGGTTTGCGACGGGGAAAAATTCATCATACATCTAGCACTAAATGTCCCTCTGATGTGAGCAGATATGGTGCAGTACCTCAGGGTGTCACTAGAGGCCGCTCTGAAGTCATCAGAAAACGTTTTGTACTGCAGGTCATTACTAGATTTCCCTCTAAAGTCAGCAGAGTGGTGTAGTACCATATTGGTTGTTAAATACGCTGTGCACTCGAAGCCTCGCATCAGGGAAAATAACATGTTTTATTTTTGGCTCCCGTATTGTAAAATCTGACAACAAGCATATGTACTATAATCAGGTAAACTCACAAGAGGATTACTGTATCAGTAATTGTTTTGCTTTTGGGGAACTTATAGCATTAGTGCTTTATGAAATAGTAATTCATGTATGTAAGAGGAGCTGTGAAATAGTGAGCTGTGAAAACTCTAACGCTTAACATGTTTGGATGATTTGAAACATACCAGCTCATTTGAATCAGTGATTGCAGAGGCTGCTGGAGGTAGTGCACTGGACCCTAGGCTGGAGGCCGGCTGCATTGTCTTTGGGGCTGCAGTGCCAGGAAGTAAACAAAGGGGAGATGACAGCTCCTCTGTTGCTGTCTGGCCTGCAGTAGTGTCCAGGGAGTTGCCTGGACACGTGTCTTGAAGAGCTGCCGGCAGTGTTTACCGCATGGCAGATATGAGGCAGGCGGAGATAGGGAACAATGGATGTTGTGTGTGCAACGCCGTGTAGAGAGAGCTGGAGAGTTAAGGCCAGATGTACGACCATCAGTGTTTGCCACTCGCAATTTGTGATTTTTATCAACTCGCAAATTGTGAGTCGCAAACAATGTTGCACAGCAGTGTCTGAGACATTGTTTGCGATTCCCAAATGGTTTGCAACAGTGGCGTAACAAAACTGGAGGGGACTCCCCTGGAAAGAACATGGAGGCACCCTTCTCTCAGCTCTCTCAGGCCAGGGTACTGTGCTGAGGGGGCCTCCTGGACCCTGGGGCCACCCCACACCACGGGGGCTGCAGGAGCCTTTGTTACGCCACTGGGACACAAGGGACCAGCATCATTAGTATTCATGAGGCAGGCCACAATTTGCGGCCCATTCGGAATGCCAGGGACTCACAGGGATGGCGGCCTGCTGGGGTGAGCAGACCCCCATGTCTCTGACTGCTTTTTAAATAAAGCTGGTTAAAAAAATATTTAGCCTGTTTTTCTTAAAGGTAAACGGGATGCATTTAAAAAATAAAAATGAAAAGTTTTCTTTTAATTTTTTTAGAGTAGGCAGTGATCAATGTGACCACTGTCTGCTCTGAAAAAATGTTGATGCCCATATTCATAAAGGGGACAGCGTCCCCTGGCGACCCTTTCCCATTTGCGATTGGGTTTCTACCTCATTCACGGAGTGGGTAAAGTATGAATATTTTGCATTCCTGGTTGCAAAACATTCATACATACCTGTGCGACATGCTATTAGGAAGGGACGCCCTTTACACGCTCCATCCAAATAGTGACTCCCAAACTCTATTTTGTGTCTCCGTAATAGGTTACCAACTCGCAAAATAGGATTGGTACATTGGAAAATGCATTTTACCGGTCGCAAACGACCCATTGGCCCATATGCGACCGGTAAAATGCTTCGTACATCTGGCCCTAAATTCTTTAATGAATTGGTTTAGTTAGTAATATGGCTGTGAAGTTGTCTCATCACCTATTGCAGTATACATAGGGTCATTTGCTCTTTAAATAATCAAATCATGATTCTTCATAAGAATGAGATAACCTTATAAAATTTAATTCATCTGTTTTATTTGTTTAAACAAAGCACACATTTTATGTGTATTTTTTCTGTGCAAGCATATAATTCAATCAGAATGCTATGAGTATTGGTAATTTGATGGTGCAGTGCTCAAGTGATGACAGTGCGTGAAATTCACAACACAGTTTAATGAAACAGACTCAAGTATGTGAATAAAAGGTTTTGGCTGTCTAATCCATTAGGAGTCAGAAATACGAACTGAACAATTTCAAGTACCTAGATATTTTTCTAACAGTATACCTGAGAAATAAACAGTCCAAAACTAATATGTCAACAGTATTTATAACCCTCATGGCTATTTAGGTAGTCTTTATCAGTCAATGATTTGGGGACATCTGTGGATAGCTTTCCTAACACTTATAGTTGTGATGCAAATCACTAGGACAATGTATTCTGGTTGAAAATGTTAGACGTCGTCAGACTTAGGTTTACTTCAATTTTGAAACTTGGGAGACCTTGTACAGTAGTAGATGAAGTGGATTGTTAAAGAGGTCGGCGCATATTGAGAGCCAGGCCCTGGAAAAAGTGCTGTTTCGCATGACATGATCTTCATTGATAGCCACAAATGTTAGAATAACCCCCTCCTGCGTTCAGGGACTCCAGAACACTTCTTCAACAGTATGGGGCAGATGTATGATTATTAGAAATAGCGATTACCTAATTGCAATTCTCTGCAAATCACAATCAGGTAATCGCCTTTCAAAATGTATGAAACTCATAGAGTTTCATTTAGCGATTCTTAGTAGGTTGCAAATCGACCTACTTCACTAAAATTAATGAGGTAGGTCGCAATTTGCGACCCTTTAGGAAACGCAAAAATCACAGGGATGGTGGCCTGCTAGGGTCAGCAGACCACTTTGTGTTGATTACTTTTAAATAAGGCAATCTTTTTATTAAATGGATCCTATTTTCCTTTAAAAAAATGGGATGCATTTAAGAAATAAAAATTAAAAGTTTTCTTTTCATTTTTTGAAGAGTAGGCAGGTGGTCCATGGGACCACTGCCTGCTCCTAAAAAATATTTTCACAACCATGCACGAAGGGGGTGGTAACCCTTGGGGATTCCTTCCCATTTACAGGAGGACTACCACCTATCTGAAGTAGTTGGAGATCCAGTTTGTGAGGTTGAGGGCTGCGACGTTGGGGTCGGTGGTGAGGGTGGGTTGGTTGGCGGCGAGTGCGGCGAAGAGTTGCTCTTCAGGGATCTTGTTCCACTGTCGGCGAGGGATGGGTTGAGTGCGGAGGTGGCGGGTCTCGCGTCGGAATGTGAAGTGGACGCAGCTGTGGTCGGTCCAATGAAGGGCGGAGGCGTGGCTGAAGAAGACGTGTTTGCTGGCGGAGAAGATAGGGTCAAGTGCGTGTCCGGCGATGTGGGTGGCAGTGTTCACCAGTTGTTTGAGGCCGAGGTTGGCGAGGTTGTCGAGCAGGGTGGTCTTAGCTGAACTCTGAAAAAACTGAAGTCCTCATCCTCGGCAACACCCCGTCCGCCTGGGACGACTCCTGGTGGCCCACGGCCCTCGGCACCGCACCGACCCCCGCAGACCACGCCCGCAACCTCGGCTTCATCTTGGACCCCCTTCTCACCATGGCCAAGCAAGTCAACGCCGTGTCCTCCGCCTGCTTCCTCACCCTCCGCATGCTCCGCAAGATCTTCCGCTGGATCCCCGCCGACACCAGAAAAACCATGACCCACGCCCTCGTCACGAGCCGCCTGGACTACGGCAACACCCTCTACGCTGGGACCACCGCCAAACTCCAAAATCGCCTGCAACGCATTCAAAACGCCTCAGCCCGCCTCAACCTCGACGTACCCCGCAACAGCCACATCTCCGCACACCTGAGACACCTGCATTGTCTCCCAGTCAGCAAAAGGATCACCTTCCGACTTCTCACCCACGCACACAAAGCCCTCCACGACAAGGGACCGGAATACCTCAACAGACGGCTCAACTTCTACGTCCCCACCCGCCCCCTCCGCTCCTCTGGCCTCGCACTCGCCGCCGTCCCTCGCATCCGACGCTCCACGGCGGGTGGGAGATCTTTCTCCTTCCTGGCGGCCAAGACCTGGAACTCCCTCCCCACCAGCCTCAGGACCACTCCGCTTTCCGGAGACTCCTAAAGACCTGGCTGTTCGAGCAGCGATAACCACCCCCTTTGTCCCTAGCGCCTTGAGACCCGCACGGGTGAGTAGCGCGCTTTATAAATGCTAATGATTTGATTTGATTTGAGTACACCCTGTACTTCGTGGAGGCATAGTGATCACACCACACCAGCTCCTTCTCTTGTGTCTTCGTGTTTGTGAAAGAATAGAGATTCAGCTTTGTGCTATACTCCAATGTCACCTGCAGCCTCACCTACAAGAATGTTACCTGTAGACAATATCATCACATTCTGCAGTCCACCTTCTCAATGTGTTGTGAGAATGGTGACTACATTAAAAATGCAACTTTATGCATTACAAACTACAGTATCAGTAGTGATAGAGACACGTCAGCTGAGTGCTCCACCAAGGCTACTTTTTCCATTGGGTTCATGTTTCCTGGAACTTTGAGAGGAAATGTTTCTGGTGCAGACTATGTTGAAAGTTGCTATGCCAAGGCTTGTGAAAAAATAAAATATCTTTAAGATCTGGTGTTCCGTAAGAGTAAAATAAGGAGTGACTCCGTCATTCTGTCCTTTGCCAGGCTTAGATATGTTTCGGCCTCAGAAACCTCTACAACATTGGTTGGGAAAGTAAAAAAATGGACTCTGAAGGGAGAAAAATGTGTGGCACAGCTGCAACACCAGTTAGAGTTGACTGAAATCCTTCTACATGACATGCCAGATCATCGCAGAGAGGCCTCACTAGTCGAAACCCAGGTCATTAATGCTTCTGTGGAGTGCAGCAGAGCTAGCAGTGTTGGGGTATTAGCACAGAGATATTTTGAAGTCATCGAAACCAGATGCTCACCTTAAAATACTAAGCATGCCTTCTTCTAACTTCTCTTTGTTTGGCCAGCACACAGAGGAAAAGATGACTTGACTGAAGAGAAAGGCTGTGACCCTGAAGGCAACCGGTATAGAGGAAAAGAGACCCTTCAGATCTCAAATCAAATATATGGACAGACATTTCAAACCTCTGAGATTTCATTTCACTTTTTTGGCCCACCAACAGCAACAACAGCGATAGCAACAGGGCCACAGGTATCAATACCGTAAGAGAGAATCAAAGGGAAGAGCAACACATACTTCACTTGCTAATACCTCAAGCTTCCAACGTGAGTTCCATGCCACCCTGTCCACCACTTCAGTGGGTGGCTATGCTATTTTACCACATGGAAGTAGATTAATGGTGTTAACTATAATATAGCATGGCTACTTGCTTTGATTCATAGAAAAACTACAGTCAATCCTAAAAAAGGGTCAAGTTTCCATCTTGTCCAGTTAAAAATTAAAGAAAGAGAGCCATCTTGTTAAAGAAACAAGCAATCAAACCAGTACCTCCTCACTGCAAAGTATTATACTCCAGGTATTCTTTATTGAGGAAAAAAGGTCAGAACAGGGAAATTAGACCAATAATGTTTCTACGAAATACCAAACAGTGGATCAAAAGTGAGACGTTTTGAATGTTAGCTCTCCATCAAAACTTCCTACATCTACAGCAAGGACACTAGTTGTGTACAATAGATCTGCAAGATACATATTTTCATATTCCCATCTGGAAAATAAACAAGTTATATCTGGAAATTGTGGTAGAAGGAGCACATTACCAGTCTGCAGTACTGCCTTTTGGTCTAAGGTCAACCCCTTTCACTTTTTCAAAAAGCATGGCAGTAGACACTGCCCATCAAGGACATCAAGGAATGTTCACCTATCCTTACCTAGACAACTGGCTCATACAATATCACAGCTAACGCAAGGTACAGAAGGATTACAACACTAAAAAATCAGTGTTCCTTCAGTTAAGTCTGCAGATGAAGCAACAGAAATTGGAATCAACACCAACTAAACTAATATCTCTGGGAGTGATAATAGACAATGCCCTTGGAGTAATATTTTCTTCGGAGGAGTGTCATCAACCAGAAAGAAATGCTGTCTTCAAATGAAAGCCAGTCCACCTGCAAGACAAATCTCCTTTCTGTTCGACTCCATGATTTATGCATTTCCATTCTGCCTAATACAAGCCTTCAAATGATAACACCCCAGCAATGTTTAGAAGAGCAATGTTCTCAGAGATGCCACAGCTGGACAACAAACTACATCTCAGGATAGTGGTAGAACTGTTATCTGGTATTTCACTTCATTTCAGCAGGATCCATAACATCAGTCAATTGTCACAGAAACCTCACCTTCGGTATAGGAAGTGGGCCTAGGAACTCTAGTAGTGCAAAGCCAATGGTTGAAGTATGAGGCCTCATATGAAATCAGTTACTTGGAGCTGGGAGCAGTCTAGCTGGCTCTCAATGCCTTCCTGCCTGTACTGTCAGCATGCATGACAGTCCTCATCCATGCAGACAGTACAACAATGCGTAAAAAAGTAGGGTGCTACAATTCTACGAAGAAAATGACCGGTGGGTCCTGGAGAAAAAGTCTTTACATTGAATCTTCATAGAGTGGGGCGTTCCAGAGGTATGCCACATAAGAAAGAAACAAATCCCAAGGCATCACTTTAGGATTATCAAAGCCGGGGTCATTGAGCAATGTTCTTTTGAATCCTTGGTCAAGGACATTGTGTTCTC
Organism: Pleurodeles waltl; assembly: GCF_031143425.1. Taxonomy (NCBI): domain Eukaryota; kingdom Metazoa; phylum Chordata; class Amphibia; order Caudata; family Salamandridae; genus Pleurodeles; species Pleurodeles waltl. The sequence goes on from NC_090449.1 coordinate 118,531,868, forward strand.
CACAAGCCATTGATTTTTACAGTCATTCTGAAACTATGGAATCGGAAAGCAAAAGTGCTTTTCATTGTGCCGACTGATCCAGGCTATGGTGGTATTTTGCTTTTGTCAATCATGACACACAAGAGGTTGCCATACAAACAAGACCTGCTGACCAGTGAATTGTTTCAAATTGCTCTATCCAAATGTGACATAATTGAATTTAGCAGTAAGGCTCCTGGGGTCATATAAAATGGACACATGAATTTGCTTGATTACACAATTGAGGTAGAAACGTTCCAACCTATAGTGATAACCAATCATTACAGAAGAATGCAGAGGTTTAGCCATGAAGACTCATTAATACAGAAATTCAGAATCATAAATCATAACATAACCCTAGTCTATTAACAAAAGTCCTAAATTCTAAATGTCAAACTCATGAGGAGTACTGACGGATATTACTGAAAACAAATAGTCTCAGAAAACTCAAAGTCAACCCTGAATCTTTCAAAACCAAGGGCATGTATACTCATTGTATGCATATTAATTAATAAAACTGCAAAGTTGGCATAGTATGATCATTGTAAGATCACAATGGTAAATCCCAAACAATTTCATATGTTTGGGAAGTTCTTAATACTAACCCATTTTTAAGGTAAGCAAAATCTTCCGCTTGCTTCCTCGTCAACTGCACTCCGTAGATGTTCAATCCAAAATGAAACGTTTATTAACAATAGCCAACAGTTATGTTCGTTTGCATGCTTACATCGGAACTTACAGCGGAAATCCTTCAAAATTGTATTTTAGATACAAAGTGGGAAGTTTCGTTCACAATACACACTTTCTATTCTCTCCATTATTACAACCTATTGACTACATTCCATGTTCTGTGGAAACTGCCAGGAGAGTAGATTTGCAGTGGATTGCTGTTTGAGAGGGGGAATAAGCAGGAGCAAAATGAGCAGAACGTCTGAAACTACATCCAATTCGATTAAACGGTTTCTCACATTGAAAATGTGACAAGATATATAATACATTATTTTTAATTTTCCTAAATAAACTAATCATCTTTCAAGTGCAAAATCATTAATTTATTGGTTATGGTCATATGCATCATCAACTTTCTAATTAGCACAAATTATTTGTCACCCCGAATTTGCACATCTGAAGAATCTTTAACAACTATGGGCCAGATGTACCATCACGGCCCATTGCGATTCGGTAATAGCCATTTTTAAGAAATCGCTATTACCGACTCGTAAAGGGCCATGTATCACATTTGCGAATCGGTAATAGCGATTTCTTAAAAAAAGCAAAAGCTATTACCGAATCGCAAATTGCGATACCGGCCCCATTCGCAGCTATGGGCCTGTTGGCCCATAGCTTCGAAGTTTTTGCATTTCCAAAATTGTGATTTCTGAACCAGAAATCGCAATTTTGGAAATGCAAAAGGCCAGTGTGCTGGGGGCCTAAGGCCCCCTCTCCTGCACCCCCAAAACGTTTATTTAACATGTAAGGTACACACATGCCAAAAGGGCATGTGTGCTTTACATGTTAAATTTAAAAATGCAGTTTAACTGCATTTTTTAATTTTGCACCAGGTTACCACCTGGTTGCAGATCATGGTATTGTGCATGTGCAAAATGCCATTCTGCGAAAAATCGCAATTTGCGATTTTTTGCAGCATTGCCTTGCGACCTGGATTTTGCGAATCGCAAATTGCGATTTGCAAAATCCAGGTCGCAATGCTAGAAATCGCAATTTTAGCGATTTCTACTTTGTGGTCTTTGCACTCGCAAACAGCCGATTTTACCATTTGCGAGTGCAAAATATTTTCATACATCTGGCCCTATATTTGGAAACGTGGCAAACATTTTCGAAAATCCTTTTTCAATGCTCACAAGGCCATTAAAAAAATTAATTTGGGGGAGAATTTGTGACTGCATAAATGCTGTAGAAGTTACCAACTGAACAACTAAAGAAATGTTGAAGCTCTGGTCAAGAAGTAACCAACGGTTGGCTGCTCAAAGGTAGGATGCTAGTGGCATAGGACATATTCCTAGGACATAGACTCCCCCAACACTACTGAAGGGAACATTTACCACCACTTTACAAGATTAGGCAATCAATGGTGTCAGTAACATCGCTACATCAGCCGCAGTGATCACCACAACAGGTAAGGAAAAAAATCAGTAATTTTGTTCTATTTTAAAATGTTTATTCATTCAAAGTAATAGTAACCTAAAAATAAACACCCTGTAGCATTCAGCCGCTATAACAAATGTAAAGCTACAACTTCACGTATGTCCATATCACAATACATTTCTTAAACCACACAAACACAAAGCATTATGGGATTCATATTTTTAATATTGAGAATAGTTTATTTAAAAAAACAAAATAGGTATACATAGTATTCTTAACATTAAAATGTTCCCCATCGTATACTTCAACCAGGGGTTTATCATTAAAGCATTATCATATTCTGTTTAAATATGCATATATTTATCATTACTATTCCTTGTCCACTCAGAACCATTGACACACAATGTCACTGACGACACACATCAAGACAGGCCAGGTACACTGTACAATATCCCCTATTAAGAATCACTGCAAGGCCTCATGATAGAGAAACAAAAGGAACGGGATGTGAAATGGAAGATGCTGCAGCATTGGTAGAACATTTCAGAAAACTGGAATATTCCATGTTGCAATCCAAATAGGCAGAGTAAACCTATCTTTGAACTAACCAGCAGGGCGAAGGAATTGCAAAAAACAGATCAAGATGGCTTTGATTGTGTGATACATTTTATGTTAGACATTTTACATGCAGTATAAACATTATGTCGAGAAATAGCTGAAGAAGGCAAAGTACAGAGGTAAGGACAATCGTTTTCTAGTCTTTGGTCAGTCAGGATAGCATTTAAGAGCAACTACATCTGTCACTTCTAGATGCTCTTTAAATCTTCAGTCAGGGTTAACTCTGCAGAACGGTTTCCTAACAAAGACATTAGTTTCTGTTAGGAGTGTTTCAGAAAAGTTGAAAGCTCATACCACTGACATTGGGAGTCCACAGCCACTATATGAGAATGAGAAAGGTTCTGAGAATGAGAAAGGTTCACCGAGAAACGGTGCAAAAGTTACAGGAGAAAGATAGCTGACTTATAAGGTAATCTAAGACAAGTGCCCATGGTTAGGTTAATCAGTGGTAGATCTAAGAAAAGGTTACTTACATATGTTTTTGTGATATATAAGTTACGTTGATGATATACAAAAATTGCAAGCATCACTACCTAAAACAATTTACATAAATCATGTTTCTTTGTTTTTATTTAATACCAAAATCATTAAAGTGGAGAATAGTTTTTAGTAATTTCTATCTACAACTTCTTCCCTCACCAGAGTGTAAAATGTCCATACATGTGATGATTGGGAGGGGGTGTCTCATCTGGGTCTTCATCCATTGTTTCCTATAGATGTGCAATGTTATGTAAAACAACTTAAACTGCAGTTATTTTTGCAAGATGTCCCTGGGTTGTACTTTAAGGCACAAACACATTAATGTAGAGTGAAATCCACCTCCAAACATTCTTTCAGTCATCGAGCAAGTGTATTAATCTGTGGCATTGTAGTGACGTTTCCTTGGAGTTCTTGGATGTAAATATGGGATAAGGGTTTATAGCCGAATGGCATACCACTGTCTCCTGTAACATACCAACATGAGTATGAATGGCATGTAGCACTAAGGATTAGCACGCTTGTCGTGGGTCCATTTTAGTGCGTTGTTTAGGCACACTTATTTTAGCTCCGGGCCTGTGCCCTTTTACCTAGTTCATTTTCATTTATTCCTTTTATTATTTTAGCATGGCTTAATTTTAGCGGTGATGTTTTTTTATTTTTATCAGTTGCCTTTCTACACAGGATTGTAATTAGTTCCTTCTGCATGACATTCTCATCTTGTGCTCTGCTCAAGGCTATAAATGATAATCTGTCAAGTTTTGCCTGTCCATGAGTACGTAGTGCACCTTATACAGAAAAGGAGTAGTAGCACATCAGGCCAGTTCTTAGAAAACAACATGTCTTATTATAAAAACACCACTCTGGCACAATTAGTTTAGAGGGAACATTCCAGCCATCCACCTTATGCTGTATCATGTTGTCGCAGCTCTGCTAACTTGACCTCATTGCTCCAGCTACTTTGGAGGACTAATAGCAGACAACAGGCAAATTACCCTTGCTTATTATTCAGGTATGGGCCAGAGACTTGCATGGGCAGGGAAGGGCTATCACTGCTATCCTCTCCTATAGGAGCTAGAAGCGTGGGTAGGGATTTAGGTTCAATAATGTAACAGGATGCTGGGACTTTTTGTTTATTTCACACTCTTGGTCACAATAATAATTGTATTGAGATTCATTACCCTAGTAATCGCAGCTCATGCTTTATTACATAGAACGCAGTTTCTTCAATAAAATATATTGAAACCTGTCCTACATGTCTCTCTGCCCTGCATATATGAGACCGTGTACAAATGAGAGAAAAGGGTAAGATCTGTTGTAACACGACTTCCCTGAGGAGTCAGAATGTTATGAGTTATGCTGCCACAAATCATCTTTACTTCCTAGGTTTGGGTGAGGTGCTGCTAGCTAGCCATAAGGATTAGGCAGACAACTGCCAGATAGTGTAGGATTGACTCTGTCCCCCACACACGGTGGTGCTGCCGCCCAAAACCAGCAGTCTCATCTTCATGGTGGGAGTCCTAAAACGTGGCGCCACCAATGTTGGTTAGGCACTACCTTTACTGATCTCCTTACATGCTACAGGCACCCTAATCGGCTTATACGGAGACGTCTGTGGTATTAAGACAATATCCTTCTCAGCTAAGTAGGTAGTACCTATCTTAGGCTGTAGGTTGTTCAAGCTTGAGCCTTAAAAAGGATTTCCCCAAATTGGTGTTCCTATCTCTGAACTACCTGTTTCTAAACATGGTGGACCCTCAGAGGGTATCAATTACAGCAAACATGAGACAACCTCCCACACATTTATTAAATCATGGGCTTACTGAAGAGGAAGTCGAATTCATGTCACACAACGCATACATAACTGAAATTTTCAATTCCGGTTTTTTTTTTCGAGGAGAAGATGGAAACTCACATACATTTCACAATTATACAATAGCAAATAATGCTGCACAATACAGAACATATGCAAATACCACTGTCTTTTCAAGAACATCAAAATTGGCTTGATTGCACCCTACCAAACATTACATAAAATGTTAGATTAGGTCCTTTAACTAATGATGGTCCTACATTGCCAGAATTGGCTAAATATACACCACACCCTAATGCAGGAAACTTACCAGTAGTGGACGTATGCCACTTATATAATCGTTTAGTAGAAATTATGTAGATACTTAATACAGTTTGTAATGTGAACCCTAAATACTGTCCCAGCGAGGGCTGATCAAGTGCAACAACATTTGGCTTCAACAGGGATAAATCCTGCGACTGTGCATTCAATAATGGGCAAATTACCCACCAAACGTGAAGAAATTCTGTTTTGGCTAGCAAAAAAATTAAGCGTACTAGAAGCAGTGTTTCCCCATATAGACCCCAAGACAAACATAAAATTCTCATAATGTGCTTACACTTTGGGATGATTCCCTCAATGGACAAGTGTGCCACTTGGGTGCAGTTTTTGCTGCACTCTAAACGACCGCACACAATACACCAACATTTGCAGGTCTTCTGGAAGTGTTAAAACAAATTCAAAATGAATATGGAGCATTTGCAGCCCTGGACTTGCAGATGCAATTAATGGGCAATTTTGTCGTAGTTTCCTATATTATATTAAGTAACGTAAAAGGCAAAGCAGTAGCACTGGCAGTAAGCCAGCTGCTCTAGGATTTTCCTCAACAGGAACAAAAATGCAAGCTGCCTAAGATTATCACCGAAACCTATAGTAGTATAGGTAGGGGTAGTCTGGGAGCCAGACTGGGTAACCACAATTACAAGGTAAATCCAATAAGGATTCTATCAAACAAGCACAAGAATCCTAAAAACACTGGGAGTCACAAGATCATAACAAAGATAATAAAAAAGAAAGAGGAAAATATCCACGTTCAGAGACCTCTAAGAAATGTTATCTTAGACATAGAGAAACATTAAAAACTTCCAATATATATCAATATATTGACACTTGCCAAACTCATTCCTTCCAGGACTCACCTGAAAAAGCACAGTGAGAGAGGAGGGTGGTCAGAACACTGAAACGAGTGTGTGAAACCGAGAAAAGGTTCACAACCCTTATCTGAAGTTTCAAAAAGGAAGAGAAACTTCTGCAACAAAAACCCAAGTTCAAAAAGAACAAAGTTGCAGCCATTTTGGTGAAAAATTTCACACATATTGAGAACCTTTCTGAAGAACAGGATGTGGGCAGTGACTCTGCTACGCAGCACGGCAGAGATCACAATAGTTTGCCAGATTCTAAAAGAGCTTCTGGATGTTTATCAGCAACTAACAAATTTCTTGAAGTCAAAACTGTTGACAGGTGCGTTTCCCCACCCAACAGAGTTTATAAATTAAAATTGAGGGGGACATAGAGTGCACTATTAACGTTATATTTTGGGGAAGGTTAACCCTTAGTTATGACATCCTCCGGGCAGAAAAAGACTTGCCATCTGAATTTGTCTGGAATCTCCCATGAAGGGAAGATGTAATTTTGCCTTCTTTCTCAGTCCTCGTTCCAGATGCACTGAAAGAAGCCTATACCACAGATTGGGCATTGGCACAGGCTCCAGCGCTTTACCACAGTCATGTAGGGTGGGATAGAGATTCCCCCTGCTATATTATACCAATTAGATCAACTCCACAGGTCCAACCGCACTAACTCATTGAACACGAGGCTAAAGCACCTGTGAGAGAAATTCTCTCACAACTCGAATAACAGGGAGTAATTCAAACCTGCGTATCACCAATGAATAACCCATCTAGAGGGAAATCCAGTTGTGTAGTGGAAAAACTAAAACTTAAAGCAATTCTTAACAGCAAGGGTATTAGGTATGGGTCGTAGTTGGCTGCACCACCTTGTAGGGAGTCCAGAAAGCACTAAATAATCTGCCCAGAAGATCTTTGGGAGGACGTACACCCTACAAGGTCCTATTTGAGATGTAAGTCACAGATATTGATGGCTCTGGCATGGTGGCAGGAGAAACACCTTTTGACCTAAATGAACGGGTCACCGTCTTGCATGAGTTCTGTGATGAAGTCATCTGCACATGCCGCCACCTTGAGAATAAAGGATTTGCCAACAACATCCACCAGCTGGATTCCTAAAGTTGGAGATCTAGTAAGTGAAAAAACTGCTGTAAAGAAGGAATTTGGCCCATCATATAGAGCACTGGTTCCCGTCCTGGGGATACACGGTACCAGAACTGTCATTTTACCAGCGCTGCCTGGTTCTAAAGAAAACCGTTTAATTTAATTGACAGTGTCAAACTTCACCATGTGGCTAGTCCTGCACAGTAAACCACGAGGACTTCTGGATAATTCCCTTACCCCACTCACTGGCGTTCAGGATGTACCTCTACAAACACTCAACAATGATGAAGAAACTTCTTCGAGCTGTGCAGGGTGGAAAATGATCTTTCATTAGTTCCTGTCAACACATCATCGACAAGAAATGTCAAAAATTCTGATTTATACTATTCAAATTCAACACAAATGGATAGAATCGGTTACTAAGCACCACCAAGGGATGTGGCTGCCAGTGTTCTTTTATCCGCACCGGCTCCAGTTTTTGCATGAACTGCTTCTGGTTATTATGCCGACAATAATGATTCATTTTCAAACTCTTCAGCATCATCTGCAGTGCCTGTATTGAAAGCACGTAAGCTCTACATATGTCTTAAAAATAACTATTTGATTTGTCCATGGTATTAGCTGTGGATACTGCTGGCTTTGCTTGCCTTTCTACTTCGGATTGGTTTTGTGATTGACTTTTTCTTGCTGATATATGCTGATATATGGCCATTGTCTTCCCGAAGGCGTTGCTGTTGAACTGAAGGATGAGGTTTTGAAACCTTACCTATCCCTCCATATGGTACGAAGAGACTTATTAACTTTTCAGCTGTTCCAATACCTGATGGGATTGTTTGGGATAAAGTACCATTTGATATCTTTGGCCCTACAGAAATGATTCGAATTCCATATGTGTTCAAAGTTTCTATGGATGATATTATAATGTAACAACAGTAGAATCTATGCTTTTTGAGCTTGAATATTATACTGTATTTAAAAGTAAAGATGTTTATATGACAACAGCGAATTATGGGAAAATGTTTTGCCACCACCATTTTGGACATTATTTTCTACACAGAGCCAGTACCCCAACAACAGTTTGCATTACACGCAAAGGGAAAACTGTCCGACCCCACCAGTGAGGTGTTAAAAAACATATGTAGGAAAGTTTTCATATTTTACTGGGCATGATGTTAAAAATGTAGAGTTGTTAATTGACACAAAATTGATTTATTCTGACTTTGTTGTTTCCTAGTTTGCTATAAAAGGCTATGAATATTGGCTGAAGTCAATTGACTTAAAGAGTATGTGGGGAACAAGAGATTGGCAAATACAGGGTACGAAAGCTTTATTTAGAGCATGCCTTGTTCTATTAAAAATTATTTTTCTCAATGAAACCGTACAACAAAAAAGTTGCTTAGGCTTGGTGAAAGTGAGAGAATTGAAGGTGTCCGGTATTCCTTCACCAGCTAAATTCAATAAATGGCAAAAGATTTTAATGTCCCTGAAGAACAGTTCAATGGATGGGTTCAGAACTGCACCTTTAATTCAACACTTTCAGGTCCCAACGGGTGGTTATTTTGGCCAACGGACACAAAGGGTTGTCATGCACGTTTTGTTAACTCCACACAGGATTTTAGAGTGAGCAGATTTGACCTTTTCACATCACCACACAAGATTCTGATATTGTCACCACATATAGCATGGGCAAACTATGTCAACAATGCCACATTAACAGCTGTCAAAGAACACCTTAGTCTCCTGTCAGAAGATGTAGTGTTACAAGATTTCTAGTTAGGTCCCAGGAAACCACGCTCTAAATGTGTCTTATATGCAAGAGATAATTATATTTGGAAGCTTTCCCAAAAGGATGCTGCTGCCCAATTTTAGTTTTAGGGGCGCAGGTGGGGGGTTGGGGTATTTTTTGTTTTAGGGGTGGAGGGTCATGCGATTTAGGTTTGGGGAGGGGTATTTTTTGTTTTAGGGGCGGGGTGGGGGCGTCGGGTATTTTTAGTATTTGGGGGTCGGGGTGGTTTAGGTTTTTAGGGTTGGGGTGGGGGATTGGGGTGGTTTAGGTTTTAGGGGTGGGGGTTGGGGTGGTTTTAGATTTTAGGGGCAGGGTGAAGGGTTGCAGTAACTTTAGGGGTGGGGGTTGGGGTGGTTTTCGGTTTTGGGGGGGGTCGGGTAATTTTAGGGGTGGGGTGGGGAGGGTTTAGGTTTTAGGGGCGGGGTGGGGGGCTCGGGGTAGTTTTAGGGGCGGGGTGGTTTTAGGTTTTAGGGGTGGGGGTTGGTGTAGTTTAGGTTTTAGGGATGGGGTGGGGTGGGGGTTAGGGTTGTTTTAGGGGTGGGGGTTGGGGTGGTTTTAGGTTTTAGGGGTGGGTTGGGGGTCAGGTAATTTTAGGGGCTAAGGGTTTAGGTTTTAGGGGCAGGGTGGGGGTCTTGGGGTAGTTTTAGGGGTGGGGTGGTTTTAGGTTTAAGGGGTGGGGGTTGGGGTACTTTAGGTTTCAGGGATGGGGTGGGGATTGGGGGTGTTTTAGGGGCAGGGTGGGGGTCGTGGTAATTTTAGGGACGAAGTGGAGGGTTGGGGTAGTTTTAGTAGCAAGGGTTGGGGGTTGGCGTGGTTTCAGGGGAGGAGGTGGCGGGGGTCACGGTAATTTTTAGGGGTGGGGTGGGGGGCAGAGGGGATGTATGCTGGAACCATGCATGCCTATCACTAATGCCTTTACCAGGAATGCCTTTACAACGAAAAATATTTGTTAAGGCATTCGTGGTAAAGGCATTAGTGGTAACAACGCAGTCGTTGTTCCGACCTCGTTGTTCAGGCATGCGTTGTTCCAGCATGCGTTGTTCCGACATACATTCCGTTCAGTGAGGACCATGGAGCCGGAGCAGGCAGCAGTGCGACTTTGGACAGCGGTGCCGGGTATGGAGTCGCTGAAATCAGTGAACTAGGTAGGAGTTAGTAGATGAAGTCTTTGTTGTCCCTGAGACTTCAGAACATGAAACAAGGACAATGCAAGCCCTTGGAGAGCACTTGTAGGGAAGGTAGAGTCCTTCCGGCAGAGTCAGGGGCCAGCAGGCAGCAGGGCAACAAGAGGGCAGCAGTCCTTCCATTAAAGCAGTACCGATGAGTCCTTTGGTCAGCCAGGCAGTCCCTCTGACAGAGTCTTGTTATAGATCCAGAAGTGTCTGATTTGGTGGGGTCAGAGGCCCAGTATATATATACACCCAAGAGTGCCTTTGAAGTGGTGGAAACTTCAAATAGTGGTTTTGAAGTGCACAAGGTCCCCTTTCAACCCAGCCCCATCTGCCAGGATCCCTGTGTGTGTGTGTGTGGGGGGGTTATCAGTCCTTTGTGTGGGGTCAGGCCACTGGCCTTTGAATTGTGAGGGCCCCCTCCACCCTTCCTGCCCAGGGAGGCCCATTCAGTATGCAGGTGAATTCATAAGTGACTGAGGCCCTGATTCTGACCTTGGCGGACGGCGGAGGCCGTCCGCCAAGGTACCGCCGCCAAATGACCGCACCGCGGTCAGAAGACCGCGGCGGCCATTCAAACATTTCCTCTGGGCCGGCGGGCGCTCTCCAAAAGGGCGCCCGCCAGCCCAGAGGAAATGCCCCTGCAACGAGGACGCCGGCTCAGAATTGAGCCGGCGTAGTTGCAGGGGTGCGACGGGTGCAGTTGCACCCGTCGCGTATTTCAGTGTCTGCAAAGCAGACACTGAAATACTTTGCGGGGCCCTCTTACGGGGGCCCCTGCAGTGCCCATGCCATGGGCACTGCAGGGGCCCCCAGGGGCCCCGCGGCACCCCCTACCGCCATCCTGTTCATGGCGGGTTTCCCGCCATGAACAGGATGGCGGTAGGGGGTGTCAGAATCCCCATGGCGGTGGAGCGCGCTCCGCCGCCATGGAGGATTCCCCCGAGCAGCGGAAAGTCGGCGGGGGACCGCCGACTTTCCGCTTCTGACCGCGGCTGAACCGCCGCGGTCAGAATGCTCGTGGGAGCACCGCCAGCCTGTTGGCGGTGCTCCCGTGGTCGGTGGTCCTGGCGGCCACCGGCCGCCAGGGTCAGAATGACCCCCTGAGTGTCCTGTGCCCATGGCTGTCTGGGTGAAATGCACAAGGGGAGTCGTCAATCAGCACAGCCCAGACGTGGATTTTAGACAAGCTGTAAGGCACAGAAGCAGTAAATACAGGAAAACACCCACTTTCTAAAAGTGGCATTTCTAAAATAGTAATGCTAAATCCAACTTTACCAGCAAGATGGATTTTCCATTACCATTCTGGCCATACCAAACATGACAAGGCTACTCCTTTCAGATCAGAATCTACCACTTAAAAGTATATAATGGCAGTTCCAATGCTTTGCCTATGAGAGGAGCAAGCCTCACTATAGTGAGAAATGAATTTGTGAGCTTTCCACTATTAGGACATGTAAAACACAACAGTACATGTCCTGCCTTTTACTTGCATATCACCCTGCCTTATGGGTTACCTTAGGGGTGACTTGTTTGTAGAAAAAGGGAGTTTAAGGCTCAGCAAGTAGTTTTAAATGCCAAGTCGAAGTGGCAGTGCAACTACACACACAGGCCTTGAAATGGCAGGCCTTTGACATGAATAAGGGGCCACTTATGTGGGTGGCACAATCAGTGTTGCAGGCCAACAGGTAGCATTTAATTTACAGGCCCTGAGCACCTCTAGTGCACTTTATTAGGGACTTGCATGTAAATTAAATATGCCAATTGGGTAGGAGCCAGTGTTACCATGTGTAGGGGAGAGAGCACATGCAATTTAGCACTGGTAAAGCAGTGATAAAGTGTGCAGAGTCCTAAAACCAACGAACACAGGATCAGAAAAATGGAGGTAGGTAGGCAAAACGTTGTGGGTAGACCACCCTAAGGCTGTCAGGTCTAACACGTGTCCCCTCCAGCTGAAAGTGGGGAGAGGTTTTCAGTCTGGTCTCTGGACTCTTGTATCGACAATGGGGAGGGTGTCGGGGGTCCATTTTAGTGCGTTGCTTGGGCACACTTCTTTTAGCTCCGGGCCTGTGCCCTTTTACCAAGTTCATTTTCATTTATTCTTTTTTAATATTTCAGCATGGCTTCATTTTAGTGGTGATGTTTTCTTACTTTTATCAGTTGCCTTTCTGTGAAGGATTGTTATTAGTTCCTTCTGCATAATATTTTCATCTTGTGCTCTGCTGAAGGGTGTATGTGATAATCTAGCAAGTATTGCCTGTCCAAGAGTACATAGTGCACCATATACCGAAAAGACGTAGTATCATGTCACACCAGTTCTTAGAAAACAACACGTTTTATTATAAAAAGACCAAATGACACTATTAGGTTAGAGGGGCAATTCCAGCCATCCACCTTTGTACCATGTTGTCACAGCTCTGCTGAACTTGGCTCCAGCTACTTGGGAGGACTGCCAGCAGAGAACAGGCAAACAACCCCTGCTTATTATTCAGGTATGGGGCCAGGAATTCCTTACAGAGACTAGTATGGGCATAGAAGGCCTATCATTTCTATTCTCTCATGTAGTAGCTAGAAGTGTGGGTAAGGGTTTAGATTCAGTAGTATGACAGGATGCTGGGACTTTTATTTGTTTCACACTCTTGGTCACAGTAATAATTGTATTGTGTTTTGTTTTCCTAATAATCACAGCTCATGCTTTATTACATAAAATGCAGTTGCTTCAATAAAATATATTGAAACCTGTCCTGCATTTCTCTGTCTGTCCTGCATGTATGAGACCATGTACAAATGAGAGAAAGGGGTAATATCTGTTCTACCACGACTTCCCTAGGAGTCTGAGTGTCTTATATTAGGCTGCCACAAATCACCTTTACTTCCTGGGTGGTTTGGGTGAGGTGCTGCTAGCTATCCCAAAGGGTTAGGCCAGCAGATGCTAGATGGTGTGGGATTGACTTAGCCCCCCACATGTGGTGGTGCTGCCGCCCAAAACCAGTAGTCTTATCTCTATGGTGAGAGTCCGAACAGTAATCCATTTGATATGTCTTCGCTGCAAGATGATTAAGTCCACTGTGACAGAAAATTAAAGAGTCATGTGTTCTTCCTGAGTAACAAGCAATAATGTCTGTAAACATACAATCAACATTCCACACCGCGTGGATGTTAAGGGAATACTGGTGTTTCCTATTGGGATGGTAATGATATAATCAAATTTCTTCAGGCCCTGGATGAGACATGTTGTAGATTTAAGGATGTCCTTAAAGGATGTCAGTGTGGAGCATGGGATTACCACCATCCAGATATAGGAGTTCAGGAACGTCAGCACCAGTTCTGAAGTTGGCTTCTGAATAAATGGTTTCACTTTCTTTGTACGTAAGAGAGAAAAAGCTGGTATCTGGGTGTCTTTGTTTTTTTGACACTGTGTTTCTTGAGGGTAAGGTTGGTGTCCAGGGTCAATCCAACTGACTTGACATTCAGTGAAAGTATGGGTTTGAAACCCTCAAGGTTCATGTCACTAAGCCAGGTTTGTACTGTTTCTCTCTTGGTTTTGGTTGAGCTTCAGGTAGGTTGTGGACATCCAGTTCTGGATGATATACAGGCAGTGTTTGTGGCACTGGATGTCAGAGGAAATCTTCAGATAATACTGGGTATCATAGGCATGTTGGTAAATCTTGAGGCTGTTGTGTGTGAGTATAGCACCATGTAGTTCAAACTAAAGCTTGAAGGTGACAACGGTTAGTATCGAACACTGAGGGACTCTGCATTTGATAGGAATCTTATAGGGCCTGGAAATACCCACGTTACCAAACTGGTGTCAGCTGGAAAGGTAGAAGGAGAAGCAGTGAAGTACATTGCCGGTTAATCATATTCAAAACTCCAGAGTGAGTAAGAGGGTGGTATGGTGGACTGTATCAAAAGCAGCTTAGAGGTCCAGCAATATCAGGAGATTGGAGTCATCTTCATCTGTGATCAGGAGGGCAGTGTCTATAGTGTGTAAAGCAGTGGTTCCCAAACTTTTTTGACCCGTGGCTCCCTTGACCTATTGGCAGTTGGCTGCGGCACTCCACTGTGGTATTTATTTTGGCAAGTGGGGAGGGGGGAAGGGCGGTGCTTGTACGCCTGGCCCCTGGAGTTCTTCCATTTTATTCCCTCAAAAATACTTGGTATGAACTATGAAGGTATTATAATCATAGATGTAGCAAAATAAAAAATATATAACAGTTGTTTAATAAATAAAACTTTCATTGGTTAAGATGGAAACAGTGCTCTTCAGCACCTTGGTCTGCATATGGATTTTCTTTAAAACTATGTTTAGTTCCTGAAAAATTGCCTCCAGCACAGGGAGCTCTCCTTCAGGTCATTCTAGTTGTCAAGGAGCCACTTTTGATATATACGAATGCAGCTCCACTAATCAGCTCTGCTATATTTCATTTTCAAATACTTTACTAAAATACTTTACTAAATGTTCCAGCAGCCACCATTATCTTAACTCTGCTTCTGTCTCTTCTAGTGTCTGATGGAGTCATTGCACTCTCCTGTCTCAAACCTCAGTATTTGTCTGTAGTCTCTGATTCTTTCTCACTATAGTCATGTGTCACAGTTTGTGTCAATTCACTTCTTATTATGGTACAAAACTCAGATGGAAGTCCACATAACACCATATCAAAAAAGTAAAAACACAGTTATGCATTAAACATGTTGCATACTATCATAGTTATAAGAACTTATTCATACACTACAAAATATGTTAAAAAGTCTTCCCACCAACTAACATTAACAAGACTAAAAACAGTGCCCTTCAGGATTAAATAAAATATATTATTAAAAGGATACCACAATTTCCTTAAAAGTGACACCATACATACTTAAGTCCAACACGGGTGTGTGTTTATATCTCTGCATTGCTCATAGTTTGTGTTAACAGATCTGACAGATAGGAGCAATTCTGTGCTATTTTCATGTCACACTGCCATCTAGCGGTACTAGAGGGAGTTTCATCTTAGAAAAACATATTTTTGAAAGCCAGCTTGAAAAACAAAATAAATTTCACTTGGACTATTGAGGCATTGCGTCGCAGCGCCCCTGGGTAGTTTTGGAGGCGCACCAGGGTGCAGCAGCGCACAGATTGGGAACCTCTGGTGTAAAGTAATGGCCTCCATGCCGCTGTGTGATGTGACGCCAGACAGGTAGTTGGGTAGGAGACGGTTATCCTTGATATGATGTTGGAGATGAACATGGATTACTTTTTTTGTGAATTTACAGATAAATGGTAGGTGAATGATGTGCTAGTAGTTGGCAAGCTCGTCAGGATCTAGTGCAGGTTTTTTTAGGAGCCGGGGAATACGGCCTATCTTCAGGGCCTCTGGGAAAAATACTCAGTGAGGGAGGTGTTGATAGTGGTGAGCAAGGGTGAGAGAGGGTCCCCACAGAGAGAGGCCTGATAAAGGATGATGGTAAGACATTGTCTTCATCAGAAGTGGAGTTGAGTGATTGAGTATATCAATGAGATCTGTGAGAATAAGGCTTTGATGGCTGATCACTGCGGTAATCTACGGGAAGTGGTGGACATATGAGATGAAGCAGACTTGATGTTGATGACATTCTGGTGGATCTTCTTTATTTTTTCACCGAAGAGGAGGCTGATGGCATGGCACCTTTCTGTGGATTGAGGAATAAGCTGGTCAGTCTTAGGGTTGATGCAGTGCTTGATTGTCCTGTAAAGTGTACTGCTCTAATTGATGGCTTCAATGATGGTTCTATTATAGTACTTTGCTTTGGCTGATGTGATGAGCTGTCTGCATGTTTGTGGAAGCATTTCCATACCATAAGGCCATCAGAAGTTCTATTTTTCTTCCATTTTCTTTCCTGTCTGTGGATGATATAGATCCATTAATCTCTTGCTTCAAGGATATCTGTTAGTCTACCCAGAACAAAGCATGTAAAGTACATTTAAGATGTTTATAGCTTTGAAGGAAACCAGTGAAAAGCACACAAATTAATCAAATGCTGTTGCTCTTTGTAGGTGGCCCTTCGTATTCGTCCAATGAATGAAGCTGAAATTGACGATGAAGCCTCCTTTATAGCCCACAAGCTGGGCAAGCAGGTCAGCAAATAAATGAGTGGTTGATTTATGCAATGCTGTGAAGAGAGAACGTGACATAGTTTCAAATCTGTCAGATCCAGTGTATTTAAAAATGATTCTGAAAAGGTATTAATCATTAACAGTGTCTAATGATCCTTACAACAATCAAGCATTTTGGTTCCTGATGTTTGATTGGTGGATTTAGTAAGAAGACAAATTATGTATTGATGGTAGCTTAAAAAACAAGAGAACACACTTGCCTTTGCTGATTGAAGAGAGTGACATTAATGGTTCTGAGCACCAGTGCTGTGCTCCTTTCCCAGGAATGTAAAACTATTGTCAACGTTCAACGTAAAATAACATTCACCGTGCAATTGTTTTGCCCATACACTGACAAAAGGGTCTTTCTAAGACTGTTGCCCTACCTTGCCCTTTGGCATCACCAACCCAGCCTCCGACCCATACATGGAGCTGGGTTCTGAACTTCAAATATACTCTGACCACCATGGCATTGTACTGATTAAGTAAGTATATGCAAGCTCCACTTCAAACAGAGGTGATAGCCCTCCATTAGTGAGTAAAGCATGAATATGACTGCCATATTATGTCATGTGGGGGCATAGTCCCAGTATTTCGTATGACCCACCAGCAATTATTTCTGCTTCTCTTGCTGTCATGGTTTAGTCTTATTGCTTTGACATGTTTAATACAAGTGCCTTTCTCACTCTTGTTGTCAAACCACTTGTGCTCCTGCCAAGCACATAATATGCCCCGGTTGTGATTACCCTTGACAAGACTTACATTAAGAGAACAGCTTCGATGACTTTGTTTTACTTGGTGGCAAGCACTTTTTTGCTTTTGTAGACGTGATGAGTTAGTGAATTACTGATCATTAAGATGGTGAGACGATTGATAGACACTGATAGACACTTGCATTGCAGGGGCAGATTGCTATAAGTGGGTCAATTAATACATTAAGGCTAGAGGAACTTTTCGTTTTTATAAGTGTCCTCATAATCTTAATAGATCCACTGTTGCTAGTAAAATATCAAATGTGAATCACTCCTTTCTCAGTGCACTATCAGGATTTAATGTACTCATTTGCTCTTTACACTCTAAATAACAGGGTTTTGCCTTCTCAAACCAACTTGTTCTCTAATTGAAAGTTACAAGGCTGCTGATCTGTCTTTTTGATGGTGGAGCCAGCCAAAGCTCCACTGTCTGAAAGATAGTGACTCTCTCACCTCAACCTGAAGCAAGGAACTGACAAGTAGGCAGATTAGGCATCTATTGATTTTTGGTAGATGTCCTATTAGTGCCTATCTCTAAATTACCCCCCTAGGTTTACCTTTAAGTATGTGACTGTTTTCTAATACCCAACTAGTAGTTACACTGTTGATGGAATTTAAGTCTAGATGAGTGACTTGTAAGGTGTCTGATAGTACAATGAGTGGCCTTGTCGCGTAGGCTCTCATTATCATGATGAGACTACTGGATTTTGAGCAGCAAGATCGTCCACAATTTGGGGGACTGAGTCTGACCCACGGTGGATGACGCTTGTCACTCCAAATCCGGGTTTTGCTCCGGCTAACTAGCAGTGCCTCATCTCTCCCAAATTGTAGAGACAATTGGGCAGCCGAGCGCATGACATATCAGTACTTCTCAGGGAAGTCGTGGTCACTCAGGTCACAACCGGTTCTTTCATACACAGGTCAGTCTCATATATAAATGACAATAAAGGCAGTATAAGTTTTAAATATTGATTTAATAAAACAACTGGATTTTGGATAGCAAAGCGTGAGCTGCAATAACCAGGACTACATAACACAGTAATATTAAAATAGTGACGAGGAGAGTGAAACACAAGAATAAGGCTATCATAGTGCCACTAGATTATTCTCTCTCTAAGTTATATTTCGAGCATAGCATGTTAAGCTCTAAGCCTGCCTTTCAGGTTCCCCTGGGAGGACATCAACCCTCATACCTGAGCAAAGGCCTGTAATCTGCGTCAGCATCTGCAACGAGGCATTCAGCATACAGTTGTGGTTCCCTGGCTGGAATCTCCCACATGCTTGAATTATTTTATGGCAAGACAGGGGGCTAGCATTATGCATTAATCCTTTATTCACTACTTCCAAGCAGCCTCTTTAAAGCTCTAATGTTAGAATAAAAAATGACAACAAAAACTAAAAGAACTTTTAGTCAGTAAAACTCACCAACACTCCACACTATTCCTTTTTGGTTTGCTGCTTCTGAGCAGAAAAATATATTTTACTTAATTTGTCCATTAAAAAAATAATAATATATAGATGATATTTATTTGATTTGAGTTTTGGCTGTGATAGATCTATCAGAGCCCAATTTATGGGATCTGTGTTAAAATATTAGAAATTGTTTGAAAGACAAAAAAAGTAGATATGTAATTTATTGGTATTTATTTCATCTGGATAGTTTAATATGTCACATGTTGTTTTTTGGAAAGAATGAGTATTTATTTCCAGCAATGTTAGTTTGATTTAAAAAAATAATAATTTTAAAGTATATTTATATGCATTAAATGAAAAATGAAACCTAAAACAAATTTTGTATGAGGAAAGTGATGCGATTGATTTATGTAAGCATTATTAGTATTTGATTTATTTGGCTTGTGTAGGCATTATTAGTATTTGCAGCATATTTCAAGGAAAGCAGTTTAATCTCAGTTGTAGATGTATTGTTCAAATAACAAAGCGTCTTTTGATTTCCTATAAGTAGGTCGCACTGTGGGTGCGTTCGAGGCATGTCTTTGTTGAAGAAAGAGCTGTGTCTTTGTGAAGAGTGCTTCTTCACAGGGTAGTGCGTTCATGCGCAGACATTAAAAATAGATAATAAACAAATAGAAAATAAGGAAAACAAACAAAGAAATAGAAAGGAATACATTACCTTATGAGAGGATTTCTCTTTTGGAGGAAAGGGATGTTGGTAAATCAAACAGGAAGTGCACTACAGTGCATTGTGCTACATATCAGCATCTTTATGTAGTTTTGGGTCTTCTTAAAAGACAGAAGGAAACAAACAAACGTTTTTGAAAACTAACGTATACTGAGGAGTTTATGACCCGGTCAGTGCATTTTTGTGAGTTCCTCGAGACTAATTAAAGTTTAAAATTTAAGGAATTATAAGAACATCAAATAGTAAATAAAAATAGTATATTTGCAGGATGCAAAGTTAATTATTGAAACAAAGAAACAGGAAGAAAGTATGGGATAATTAATTAGAGAGGAGTTTAAAAAGAGCATGAAAGAACCTTTGTGTGATATTTAAAAAAAAGAAGAAGAGGAAAGGGCAAGATGATGAGGAAGAGTATTGGACCTTGTTCGAAGAAGATAATTCTTCTAATAAGGGTCCAGGTGGAAAATGTTTGAGAAAGAAGAAACACTTGATGGTGGAGGAGGCATCAGTATCTTCTAACTATGGAGCCCAACATGGCTTGCAAGAAAAGGTGTCCCAAAGTGGCACGAGTTCAGGGCAGGTTAACCCTGAATGTGATTTAAGTGATATTGTTAGAGGGAAGGAGAGTTGCTCTGAATATGATGATTATGTTTTTGATATGGATTATGAGGAATAACAAAATGTGACTGATTCAGAGTATAAAGATAATGAATTCAACTTAAAGAAAAAATAAAAGCGTCTGATAGACGCTTTAGGGCAAAGAATGTTTATTCCTAAAGAGATAAGACACCCGAGGAGTTCAGATTGGTGTGCTTTGGGTCATGTAGCAGAATATGTTAAGAATAAAATAAGAAAACCTTTGGAAAAAGAAGAGAGAAACATTTTGAGGGCACAGTGTTCTAGGCCTATTATTGAAGAAAGGGTAACAATGACTCCTAATTTGGATCCTAAGTTTATCACTTATATATTCAAACTTAGTAGAGATACAAGGAAAGGATTGGAACGCTTGCTGAAACAGTGAGAGGACATGTTGTTGGATGTCTTGAGTCTTCTGACATGTATATTTGATTTAGTTGAGCAGACTCATATTAATGGGGGTCCCACAGAGAGAGGCAGTTTTGTTCAGAATCAACCCAAAATTGGGAGAATTAGCAAAAAAGGAAAGTGGTGAAGACACTGAAGGTCTTCTTTTTGGAGAGGGAATGATCACATCTTTAGGGAAATTTGAAGCAACATTCACTGCTTTGGACAAAGCTCAGAGCTCCATGCGTAAAGATTTCCATCAGAATAATTTTTATCACTGCGCTGGACAGGGAGGGCACCCTTCTGGACAAAGTTATTATAAGACCCATGTTGGATTGGGAAGATCCAATTTCAGAGGAAAACAAACAACCTCATTTTTCTACCTACAAAGAGGTAGAGGGAACAGAGGCAGAGGCTCGAGATGGAGAGGACAGCTGTCTTCCTCTTCAGGTAGGTTTGAAGATTACAAGTGTTTTTTTTCCATTGAAAGGTGGGGGGAATGTTGAAGTTTTTCAGGAAGGAATAGGAAAAGATAACACACGACAGTTGGGTATTGACTTCTGTAAACGGATTCAGAATAGGGTTTGACAGTATACCTTATCAGGACAGAGAGCTTCATTTAAAAGAGGATCAAGTAAAAGTTGTCAGAGAGGAGACAAATCAGATGTTTGGGTTTTGTTGAAGGCATAGTAAAGGAGCAACTCAGGTTAACAGACAGGAAAATAACACTGATAAAAAGAGAAGTGAATCAATCACAAATAAAACAGAAAGTTTCATTGAGGGATGTAGCTCATGTGATAGGACTCTTATCTTCCTCGATTCAGGCAATCTTCCTAGGGCCATTGCATTACAGGGCTCTTTAGAGATTGAAGACATTAGGGTTATCAAAATGCTTATGGTATGGAGACAAGGTGAAGATTTCAGTAAATGCGAAGGAAGAGTTGACCTGGTGTTTAGAAAATTTAGAAGCATGGAATGGGGGAGCTATGTTTGGAGCAGTCCCAAATTATGTAGTACATTTAAATGCAAGCACATTTGGCTGGTGTGCAATGTGCAAAGGCAAGGAGACAGGTGGAAGGTGGAGTTTGTTGGAAAAACAAAAATACATACATTTCTTAGAAATGAAAGCTGGTGTTTTTGCATTGCGGTCTTTCAAAGAGACTTTACAAGATTGTTCAGTATTACTGAGGATGGACAATCTTACAGCAGTATCTTATATGAACTAATTGGGTGGAAGCAGATCCAAGAGGTTAACAGAGATAGCCAAGGACCTTTGGGAGTTTTGTGAAGAAAAAGAGATAACATTGTTAGCCCAGTATTTGCCAGGAAAGGAGAAGTAAGTTGCAGATTGGAATTCTCACCACTTAAGGGACTACAGCGAATGGATGTTAGACAGGGAGATTTTCAAGAAGATACAAAGTTCTCCAGGTCCAATAGAGATAGACTCTTTTGCATCTCGCTTGACTACCCAAAAGGGAGCTTATTTCAGTTGGCATCCAGATCAAGAGGTGTTGGCAGTAGATGCTTTTACCCAGGATAGGACAGTCAGGAAGGGATATGCTTTCCCACCTTTTGCTTTGATTCAGAGGGTTTTACTTAATGTGAGGAGATAGAGTTATCAAATAATTCTAGTGACCCCTTTCTGGAAAACTCAGATTTGGTTTTCAACAATTTTAGAAATAACAGTGGAGATTCCACTCCTAATAGAACGTCATACAGGAATGTTGAAAGGTTTAGATGAAGAACAACATCCTCTTGCACAGGAGGGTTCTCTCAGCCTTCTAGTTTGGAAGATATCAGAAGGTCAGAGAGATTCAGAGGACTTTCGGATAAGGCTTCGGAACTCCTCGATGAGTCGTGGGCTCCAGGTAGAAAGACAAGACATAGGGAAGCATGGAAGATTTGGACAGATTGGCACCTGGAACACAACCTGGATCCAGTGGAAGCTGATGAAGCGTAAATAGCCAATTTGTTTTAGCAGAATTGTTTGACAAAGGTTTGGCATTTAGAACATTAAATTGTTATAGATCAACTATTTCAGCAGGACATTCTTTGGTAGAGGATTTATCTGTAGGCAGGAGTGCTGTGATTTGTAGAGTTATGAAGGGTATTCATTTGAAGGGACCAAAGACTAGATATGATAGATTATGGGATGTGAATTTGATTTTTAATTTATTTGACAGATGGCCCTCAAACATGTATTTACGGCTGAGAGAATTATCATGGAAGTTGGTAACTTTTTTATGTTTAGTTTCTTTTAGAAGAGTTTCTGATGTTCAGGCATTAGATTTGCAGTCTAGATTTGATCAGCCAGAGTGAGTTTTATTTTAGATATATAGGAGGGCTAAATGCATGTCAGTGTTCTATCCTTATTTTGAGGATAAACCAAAATGTTGTGTTGTTGAATGTATAACAGAATACAAAAGAAGAATGGAAGACTTTAGGGCAGATGGTGTCACTCAGTTATTGATCTCATAAGTGAAACCTTTTAAAGCTGTTTCAGCAGTGGCAATTGCTGGATAGGTAAAGAATGTTATGAAAGAAGCAGGTGTGGATGTGAAAAGATTTAAATCTCATTTGTTAAGAGGGGCAATGTCATCTCAGGTTTTTTATAAAGGTGGAAGATTAGAGGAGATTTTGAAGGCGGCTGATTGGTCTAATTCAGAGACATTTAGGAGATATGGGCCCTCATTACAATCCTGGCGGTCAGAAGAGCACCAAAAGACAAAGAGTGTGGAGTGTTGGGGGGTTTTATGGACTGAAAGTTCTTTTAGTTTATGTTGTCATTTATGATTCTAACATGGTGCTTTAAAGATGCTGCTTGGAAGTAGTGAATAAAGGATTAATGCATAATGCTAGCCTCCTTGTCTTTAACAAAATCATGATTCTCTAACCATTAAAATTATGAGAATCAACATTCTCTTTTACCTCAAGCTGAGAATTCTTGATAGATGATGTCAATACAACAGTATACATATGCAGAAAAATAACAATGATACATCCATATACTACTTACCACCCCTGATGTAATGTGGAAGGTGGAGAGAACTCCAGGCCTCCTCTGCTGCTTCAGGTGTCAGAAGTTTTAAAACACATCTACCTGTAAACTGGGAATCTTTGGAGCTCTGCTGTCTTCTAGGAATTATTTGATTTGATCAGTCTTCTACTCAGCACCTCTCTTCACCCTGAGCTGCAGAAAGTAACTGATTTCTGCCCCATGTATGCCTGGGTGGAGCCAAGAGATCATCATCATAATGGCTGACATTTCTTCTCACTCTAGATCTCTGCTCAAACCTTGTACGTCCTGTGGGGGGTCAATGAATATTTATTCGGAACATCCCCAAACTAAATGCATTTAATGTCGCCACAAATCTGGGCTTATTCCCAAGGACTGCATATCTATCACGTTCAGTGCTAAGACTTTCAATAACAGAGACGTTCACCTTCTTGGTGCCTTGAAATCTGATTTGCCTGGCCAGAGATGTGATCAGTGAAGGGTGTTCTTCTACTGAGGCAAGGAATTGTAAATTAGAACTCATATATTCTAAGGACTTTTCTCACAGGCTTCTTTTCAGAGGTGTCCAATTGAATAGCGTAGAATGAAGTGGTGTAGAGTGGAGTACCATACACTGGAGTGGAGTAGAGTAGAGTGGACTGGCATCCAGTGGAGTGATGTACAGTAGAGAGACGTAGATTAAAGTGGCATAGAGTGGAGGTGCCTATAGTGTAAGACTGTAGAGTGTAGCGGTGTACTGTGGTGTTGCATACAGTGTAATAGAGCAGAGGGCATTGGCGTAGAGTGAGGTCTGGTACAGTGGAGAGTCGTAGAGTGGAGCGGCATAGAGTGAAATAGCATATAGTGGAGTGGCTACAGTGGGGTGGCTTACAGATGCATGTGAAATTTAACAGCAATATAAATTATGCTGTGCAGAGTAACACAAAAAAGCGAATTGCGCAGCTTTGCATTTCTTCAGATTTTCCAATCAAAGCAGGGCCATGCATGGTGGCCTTGCGCTGCTTTGAAAATCTGCCTTAAGTATTCTGTTACCTATGCAACACCATGCATAATGCAAGGGTACCACAATCCAATAATACAGCTAGAACCTAGCTATATTTTGGGTAATGGTATACTGTGATAAATTAGCAGTATACCATGGTACTTGGCAATGACAAACCAGTATATAATTGGCTAATGACTGTTTTTAGAGAATTAAAAGACAGCTGTATTATGTAGGTAAGTAGTAGGTACATACCTATTACCACTTTATTAAAGCAGTAATAGGTAGGGAAATGTATTTATATTTTTTACATATTTTTAAAATAAATTTACCAGTGGTGACATTTGAAAGTGGTGGAGCATCAAAGTTTGGGATGAGTGACCTGTTGTGAGCGAACATGCCCAACTGTATTGAGGGGATGTTCACCCCCGAGAAAATTTAGAAAAAAGAGTGTGCAAATGGTCCATTTTTAAGTTAATTTGAGAAAGCAAGAAGGTTAATACGGCAATTGTGAAAGTGTAGTTATGACATCAATTAAGAGATTTCATATGAAATTGATGTAGGTAGTTGCTTATTCAGTATAACCACAGAACCTCATAACAGGCTTTGAGATAACAGTGCTGAGTACCTCACATATTTCCTTATTGATTGAAATACCTTTACAAAGGAAATCTACTGGGGAAATAGAAGTTATTGTGATTTTTCAGACTAGACATAAGACAGCAAAGAATAAACATAAGGCATTAGGGCACCCTTCAGGGCGCTCTACGTATCATTCAGGGGATGAAGACATTTGATGACATCACCCCATCCCGACAGTGGAACTCCATCAGCTCCCCTTGCTGCAACAACTGCACCAGTTACACAAAAGTGTCAAGAAGCCAGAGCTCCAAGGGTCCCGGACATCACCATCAGCCTGGCCTCATCAGTAACCTTTAGGCCACCCACCGGCACCAAACACTAATCTCTCTCGACTACAGTATGAGGTGCAACCAATGCCCAAACAGTGTTAAGTTTAAAAATGCTGCATAATTTGCCTTTTCTTTCCACATAATTTACTCAACCCTGCTACATATTTTGCCTTCCCCTGCCACATAATTCCAGTGGCCTTGATTATTGCCACCTCACACAAGAGGAATCAAATCACATTGCTCTCCTTTTTTTAAATTAGGCTGCATTGCAGATGTGCAGTCACATGCATATTCACCCATATGTTGTAGGTCAAGGTGTTGCAACAAAAAGGGGGTGGAGTCACAAGGAGCAGATCTAATTTGGATCACTGAAACAGCGCTGGGAAGTTGCAAATCTTCTTTTAGCCCCTTTCTGAGAAACCAAATAAGTGAATACCTAAATAAGTGAGTTAAATACAACACGTACTTTATATTGTATAAAGACTTCAGATAAAAATAATTTTGAAATGGTAGCATTCATGAGCTTCTGCAATCACACAAGCCGTTCCCGAGTGCAGACGGACACACTTTTGGAAACACCTTAGCAAAACTCGAGGGAATTTGACTATCCTGACTATATTAAAATTGTGTGTTTACCATACCGATCAAAAGGTAGTTTCACATTTTTGTGGCTACGGAAGGGGTGTGCCACTTAGGGGGTCATTATGACCCCGGCGGTCGGTGTAATAGTGGAGGTAGTACAGCCAACAAGCTTGGTGGTACATACCTCCACTATTATGACATTGGCCAAGTTAACACACTGCCTGCTACGGCGGTAACGATCGTCCGGCTGAAGACAAAAGTCTCCTGCCCGGCGGCCGTCACTAGGCCGCCCATGGAATTTTAACCCCTTCCACCGCCATGGTTTCCGTGGTTTCTGTACCGCTACAGAAACCATGGCGGTAGGCACTGATAGGGGTCTCCTCCGCCCACCTCCCCCTCCCCAGAGTCCTCCCCCCACCCTCCCACTCCCAACCCCCCCATGTACACACATACATGCACATACATTCACACCCA
Source organism: Pleurodeles waltl (assembly GCF_031143425.1). Lineage (NCBI taxonomy): Eukaryota > Metazoa > Chordata > Amphibia > Caudata > Salamandridae > Pleurodeles > Pleurodeles waltl. The sequence goes on from NC_090449.1 coordinate 118,558,123, forward strand.
TACACACATGCATACACACAATCACCCACCCATGCATACATTCATACACACTCACACCAACACTCACTAACATACATCCAGGCATGGGACATGATACCGTAGGCAGCGTTTTGCTTACCTTACCGCCGTCGGCCGCCATGACCGTAGCCAGAATTCCACCAGCCTTCTGGCAGAATTCCGGCTACGGTTATAATTTGATGAACGGTCGGTAGCCACGGCGACGGTATGTTGGCGGCCGCCGTTAGGCGTCATTTGCTGCCAATCTTGGAAAGAGGGCCTAAATGTAACAAAACACACATGGCACAGTGAATTATTAAAAAAGGTGGCTGGTTTGCGTTTCAACTCCGATGGGGTCTTTGTATGCTTGGGGGGCTTGACGTGCTCTTGAACAGATGAATCAAAACGTAAACATAACTAGAGGATGCTACATCTTAATGTTCTCATAATATCCCTGAAGACTCCCTTGTGCTTTTTGTTTGCATTCTAAAACCTGTAATTACGTTAGTCAAATTATGAGTGCAGTACTATAAATACCCAAATGCAATGTAAATAACTGAATTCCTGAGGTACATGCATGTCCTGCCATCAACAGCACTGCCCTTGTCATGTGACAGGTGAAACTGACAGTGTGGTGGCTGTGTGCAGACAGACATGAACGGAAATTCAGGACCTTACATACATGTAGGCGGAGGGTGGGGGCTTGTGGCCCTAGGTGTGTTATAACCTTATTGGTGCTTCTTCTGAGAGACATTTGGTCGCCTTGACCGTCTGCATGCTCCCCACCCCCATGGGAACGCACCACTTGAACAGATTGACCACTCTTGCTTTTGAATAGCAGAAAGACAATTATCTGCCAGAGGATGAAGGTCTGGGCTCAGGCAGCCGAACCACTATGCCCATGCAGACAGACCTTAAGCTGCCCTCTGCTTGTCCATCCGGTTGTTGACTGGGCCCATTGGATCTGTGATGTGCCACATATTCACTTACAGCTTGTAAAGCCTGTTCTGTGTCCGACCTTATGCTTTAGGCCTGCATGCTCCTGTGTTCTTGGTGCAAAAGCACCCTGGATCTGCCAGTGTACATGGCTGGGCCTTCAGGATCCTGTGGGAATCCAGACAGACCTAGTGAATGGTGTCACTGGGTCACGCATGTGTAATAGACCCTCTGTGGCAGAGTGTGAATGAATCTGTGAGCCATCTTATACTGGAAGCATCCTCCTGCACATTCATTCCAAAAGCACCCTAAAGGAAGCAGCCAGTGTACATTGCTGTGCCGCAAGGCGCCTGTGAGTGTACGGACACAGCCCTTCCCTAAGACTAGGCCAATCGTAGTTGTAAGTGGCCATATTGGCAGGCTGTGTGTGGTTAAAAATTTGTGTCAGACCATATTATACTGGAGGCATCCTTCCGTATAATAAATGCCAAAGTGCCCTAAAGCTGCCAGTGTACATGGCTAGGCTGCCAGGAACCTTTGTGAGTGCAGGCACAGCCTATGCATTGTGTCACTGGGCCACACATGTGTAATATACCATCTATGGTATGATGTGAATGAATCTTTGAGTCTTGGAGTGGGCTTGACACATTCTGTGATTTTGGGCAAATCACTTAATCGTCCTGTGCCTACCAAACATGAATTTGTCCTTGTTTAATGGAACTGCTGCTCATATAAAGCGCTCCATCAATGCCAATACCTTTGGTTGAGTTTGCGCTTTATAAAAAAAAAACATACTGCATGTCCATTGTGGGAATAAAAACAACATGGCAAGAGCAGCAAGGTACTGTGGAAATAAGGTACACCAATCTAAGTGTGAACAATGAATCTGTGAGTCTCGGCGTCGGCTCAATACATCCTGTGATTCTGGGCAAATCACTAATCTCCCAATGCCTACCAAAAATGAATGTGTCTTTATTTAATGGAACTGGTGCTCATGTAAAGCGCTCCGACAATACCAATACCTTTGGTTGAGTTTGCGCGTGTTAGACCTGCCATCCTTGGCATAGTCTCCCCTATCTTTTTTGCCTCTGCTTCCCATGTTTTGACCGTGTGCTGGACTCTATTTTTGCTGTTTTTGATACTCTGTGCACTTTACCACTGCTGACCAGTGTTAAAGTGCAAGTGCTCCTTTTTAAATTGCATGTGTAATTGGCTTTTCCATGATTGGCATACTTGATGTACTAGTAAGTACCTAGTAAAGTGCACTAGAGGTGCCCAGGACCTGTAAATCAAATACCACTAGTGGGCCTGCAGCACTGGTTGTGCCACCCACATTAGTAGCCCTGTAAACATGGCTCAGACCTGCCACTGCAGTGTCTGTGTTTGCAGTTTTAAACTGCCAATTCGACCTGGCAAGTGTACCCAATCTATGTTTTACATAGCCAAACAAGGGGGAATGCTTGGAAGAGGCCCAACTTCTGTGGGACTGGGCACACATAGTCGGCATTGCCGTGGAACACCTGTCAGATCCCAAAACTATTAGGCGAACGCTCTTAAGTCGATAACTTTCCGACTGCCACAAGAGGGAACTCCATCAGGAACAAGTCAACTGCATCTTCCGACAATAGGAGAAGACTGATTTGTTCTCCACCCAGAGAAACAAGAAATGCCAGGTTTTGGCAAACAGGGACTATGTACAACACCCTTCCGATCAGATGGTCCAACTTCTTTGTGTATCTTTTTTCTCTATTTCCCCTGATTGCCAGGTTTTTGAGGAAGGCAAAGACATAACATTACACTCTCATCCTCATTGCCCCACCATGGTAACACTTCTATTGTTACAGTGAACTGCTACAACTATCTGCACATCCAGCAATACCACTGAAACTGCACTCCAAGCTCCTCTCCAGACTCCACAGAGAGATACTCCATCACAGCCCCAAATCATTCAGCCTGACAGTATGGCACCTAACCACCTTCAATTTGGCCACTTGGACTTACCAACAGAATTTAGGAGCTTCCTACTGCAAGCACCAGCAACTAACAAAACATACAGGGGGTTATTCTAACTTTGGAGGAGTGTTAATCCGTCCCAAAAGTGACGGTAAAGTGACGGATATACCACCAGCCGTATTACGAGTTCCATAGGATATAATGGACTCGTAATACGGCTGGTGGTAAATCCGTCACTTTTCCGTCACTTTTGGGACGGATTAACACCTCCTCCAAAGTTAGAATATCCCCCACAATGTTTCTGTGTTTGCTGCAAAGACAATATAGCTTTATACTCTTATACTTGTTAGAGTTAGTTAAAATGGGACTGAAATATTCATCTTTGCAAATCCATCTGCCAGCAATTTCAAGATTTAGAAGAACTGAAGTTTTGCATCTACTTTGTTTTGTCACAGAATCATAGAAGAGTTTATGAAGGGGCTCTTTCGAGTGTATCCACCTGTAAAACACCCTCTGGTGTTGTGGGAGCTCAATGCTGTTATGACTTAATTGATGTTGACTATATTAAACTGACCCACAAAGCACTTCTAAAGGTCATATGCTGTAAAACAGTCCCTTTTTCTAGTTTTTATGTAAGAGAGATGGAAGCTCTAACTATCAAGGACCCTTTTACCTGAATCATACGAGACAAGGTCATCTCAACGACCGCCCCTAAATCTATACATAAGGTTTCTACTGACTTTTATTTGAACTAACCGGTTATGCTACCTTCATTCTTTCTAAATCCAACAGCGCCAGCCAAAAATTCATTGAATTCCTCAGGCTTTCAGAGATGCATCAAGTTCTAGACTGGCAAAACAAAGAACATCCGTTCAACTGACCTACATTTTTTTTTTTTTTGGCCAATGAGGAAGGGATTGACCCCTGTCCAAACAGGAGATTGCATTTAGGTTCTCATCCTGCATCATCTTCTGCCACAACAAAGCCAAGAGCCTACTCCAGGCAACAGTGAGGGCCTGTTCCAACAGGAGCCTGGCTATGACTGCTGCACTCCACACTGGTGTACCCTTTGAACACACCTGCTGTGCAGCCACCTGGAGGAGTAGGCACATTCATAAGGCAGTACTGCTTCAATATAAACACAGTAGCCTACAAAACAGAGGGACAGGCACACCTACATAACTGGTTTCAATAAAAGTGAGCTTGATTATAATTGTGTGTACTGCTTGCTATTCTCATCCAAGCATGCAAACATATGAAAATGCCAATGCTGGAGAAGACATTTGTTACCTATCTGTAACTTCAGCTTTCCAGCTTTAGTATCTTTCATATAGTCATATTCGATCGTCCTCTTCGGTCAGAGGATCATTCATTCCATACCCCTCTCTTACTTGTGCTATGAAATCTGAGCTCTGGTGGTCACTAGTGGGGTTTGAGAACTGGCACTTCCAACTGATTGGCTGAAGTTTGGGTTGCTTGAAATGGGATGGATGTACTACTAAACAAACACTATTGTTAAGGCTGATACCGATCTTAACATTGTTCACTGCTGTTAGATTACCAGAGATTCTCAGCCTGACGACAGGGAATGGATTAAGCATTTGAATATAGGACAGACATCAACACTGGGAAACTGATGCTACAGGTAAGCAACTCATTTATTTTGTTCCCAGTGCTATTCTGTGTTATGTAGCACTATATACTCTTCACACTAACACATATTTGTTCATGCAACCAAAGAGAAATAAGTAAAGTTTCGGTGACCTATCATGTCGGCACCCAACTCTAGATGGCATATAAAATAGACATGTGTCTGTTTATTTGGCATATTAATCACACAGTTATTATTGAAGTTCAGCAGTGTCAATTATTGTGACATCACTTCCTAGGAAGATTCAGGGTCAAATGTCATCTGAACTTACGTTTATTGAAGTCATAGAGGTCAAAGGGTGTGTGATGTCACTACTGCTGCCCCATGCATTTCAGTGAATGCACATCCATGGTCCTACTAACTGTCATATTAAAATCTATTAATTTGCCTTTAAAATATGTTTTCGCTCATCAGCATAATTCAAAATAAATTTACATATACACATACACATACAGAGATGGTATTTCAGTCAAGCTTATTTATTTGTTGGTCTGCTGAAGTGCAAATCCCATCTGCTGCCACTCACCACAGGGTATAGCATAAGTCGGTGGGTCACCCCACTTCTTCCATTGGCTGTCTTGGACAGTGAGTGGTGACATATTGCCTGTTTGTAGGAAATTGGTTTATTAGTTGTGCAAGATGTGAGGCTGGTGCAAGTAATAGGTCGAAAATAATACCCTCTTAGGTAACCAAGCAGTCAATTGTATGACTTAACTCTCTCAGTGTAGAAAAGCAGAGAAGTCCAAGGCCTCCTCACGGGAGATGGTGTGGGCTGACTATCATCATTCACTGGCACGCAATAATAGCATTCAATAAATGATAATCCTGTCTGTTTTTTTTCTTTGAAAAAAGGAAATGTACATTTATTGCAGATGCACTACTAAAAACCTCACGACTAAATACTGCACTGTAATTTTCAAATATATCCATAAGTTAGGTGGAAATACACTCTGTGACATTTTGAATTCATATTTGACCCCTTGAGGTCACAACCCTAAAAAACACAGTACTGCCCCTTCCAACACTGTTCATTTGTACACACCCGCCTGAAAAGGAATGCACTTCAGTGCCAGGGCTGGTGTGACTTGGCTTCTAGACCACTTTTTTATTTTTATATATTTTATATTTACCAAAATGTTTTTGAACGTTGCTTTGCCAATGTTTATTTTTTTATGTAGCTTGAACTATTTTCAAGTGAAGGTTTCAGCTTTATGAAATATACATGGATAGGTTTATATGGCTAACTGAAAAACAGGAAATGTTATCTTTAACTGGGGATGTTTTATTGACTCATACATGTTTTTATTGGTTTGGGAAACATGACATTCCTTAGTGTCGCGCACATGCACTGAGTTAGTCTACTTTTTATGAATTACGAGAGAGTAACCCTGGTGAAGACCTGGGATTATAAGTGAGTAACATTTCCTTTAACCATGCGAATCTATGACAATGTCTCCGAGGAGAGTTGGAGCTTTGAGTCTCTCCAACAAAATGGTGAGAATTCATGTCACATAATCAATTGGCTTGGCAGCTAAAAATACACTATCGCTGCTCAATGTTATTTTGCTGTATATGTATCCTGTTATGGTAACATTGGCTACTGGGTGTTCCCTGCTTCATTTTCGGGATTAATTCAGACGAGTGACTATATAAAACAACATCAATGCTGGAGAACTGTAGGAACAGGCAAGTAACATTTTCTTCTAAGTTCTCATGCCCCAGGATTTGTGGGATATCTGCGCTTTCAGGCTTAAGTAAGGACGTTGTTTTTGTGCAGTCAACAAATATCAAAACAAAGACCAGGTTGCATAGGCAGCTTCAAGGCCCCTTACCATGCCTACTAACTTCTAAAGCCCTAGCCCTCATATTAACATGTCAAGAGGAAGGCAAACTGAGCGATGCAACAGTTCAGTTCAATTTAATTGTATTTTTTTTTTTATACCAGCTTTAAATAAAAGCAAAGCTACAATGCGTTGACAGCCATGTACGCTGAAATATAAACACTCAGTCTATGCATTTCATAAATTGAATACCTTTTAAAAATAAAAAATGTAACAAAGTTTTTATTCGAAGATAGATTAAAAATAATGCCTCTACAGCTGTTTTCAAATACATGTTAAATCCATTAAGACTCCATAAGGATTTTCATGCCGGGCAGATTAAAATCACATGCTTGATAGCCTGGTACTTTTGCTCCATAGACTACTTTCCCTATTTAGTTTAGGTTTTTCTCTGTCTATCCATGTCCGCCTCTAGTTTTTAGGTTGAGGTTGTTGAGATGTTCCCGGTTCAAGCAGGATAGGTCTGAAAGTATGGGGGATGGTGACCAATGGAGAGGGGGACCACTTGGAAACACACTGCACAGATGCACTTAAAGGTAAGTCCGGTTGGTCCCCTTGGAGAATGGAGCTCACAAGGGGTTAGGGACCTGTAGAGCAGAGCTGCTTTGTCGATGCAGGGGCCAGGGAGGCCAGGTGCAGCACAGATTGATCAGCCAGGAGTTGTGCATCTTGGAGTCCTCAGGCCCACTTGGATGGTAGATTGCAGGTCAGCAGGGCCACTCTGGGGCTGGTTCTTGGGTGTCCTGAAGTCCCTTGACTCGTGCTTACTTCTGAGATTTTGGGCATGCAGAGTGGACTTTGCTTCTGGGTGTCTGACGTTTGGGGTCCAGTACCCAGGGTAAACGGTGTGTCTCAGGCCCTGAAAGTCCTAGTGCCAACAAACTTGGCATACTGGTAGGTTTTGTCCTGTGGGTTCATCTTGTTGATTTTGTTTGGGCTGCCAGGTCCGGTCGTTGGTCAGCAGCCACTCAGTGAACTGGATTTCACTGGTTCCTTGCCTGCAGGGTGCAGGAGAGTGATACCTTCACTCTGAGGGAGGTTCTTGGTGATTTTCAGAAGATTGGATGTTCTCTGGGGTTGTGCAGAGGCCTTCAGGTTTCTGGGTGAAACTTCAGCAGCGATTGTCGAATCCTTGGAGCAGCAGGCAGGGTTTGGCACCTTTGTGCAGAAGGACTTCTGATCTCGTGCCCTGGGTCTTCTTTGTTTCTGGTCTTCTTGTGTCCATCAAATCTGATGTGTTGGTCTAGGGATGCCCACTAAATACTGCATTTAGGGGGCATTATGGGGAGTACCTGGTAGAGGCCAATGGACCATTTATCTTAGGGTGGCTACACCTCCTAAGTGACCTCTTCTTGTGGTAAGGGGGTTACACCCCTATCCCTGACAGGCTATTTTTCTGCCATCCAAGATGAAGGAAAATGAAATGGTGTGGTCACCTCACTTGCCACACCTGAGGGATGGTGCAGGCTGGGGATGGCCACTCCTCCTGTCCTTGCTTGTTTTCCCGCAGGTTTTCCTCCCCAAAATGGGTGAAAAACTATTGGGCAGCCATCATCTGCCAGAGGTCAGATTTCAGAGACGGTAAAGCCTTTGAAGCTGACCACTGGTACAGGTGCCTGCCTGGGGGAGAAGGTGTAACACCTCTACCCATAAATGGCTTTGTGTTCTGGTTCCAGAGTGCCAGAGGCTCTCATCCCCGGAAGCCAGAATCATGTCTGGTGGTGCAGGCTGGTTAAGACCAGTCAGCAACCATGCCAGGGCTGTTTAGGTTTTGCAGAGGGCACCCCTAAGGTGTCCTCTGGGTACATTTTATAATAAATCCAACACTGGCATCAGTGTGGGCTTAGTATGCTGAGTTGTTTGATACCAAACAACCCAGGGTTCAGAGAGGCCATCATGTAGCTGGGGAACTTGTAATGACCAGTGTCTAGCACATGCTATGGCTCCCTTGTACACTTACTATGTCTTAAGGTTTAGCAAAGACACAGTAGGGGCTTGTTGCGTCCTGCACACATAGGTCCTCACATGTATTATAGTGCACCCTACCTTAGGGCTGTAAGAGGAGTGACTTACCTATATTGCATGGAGTGAGAGTGGGCATGGTGCTCTGGGTGAGTGCCATGTGGAGTTTGCAACTTTAGTGTCACCTTCTCATACACTTGCAATGACTGTCTCCATAAGACTTGTCTGGGGCCTCTCAGAGTGGCATAATTGGTGCTGCTGCATTGGGGGGAGGGGCTCTTTAAAACCCATGCCCTAGGTACAATGGGTACCATTCAATCAGGGACTTACAAAGGTAGCTGAGGTGCCAAACAGTTTTGAGGAAAGAGATCTGGCCCTGGAAACCTGTTTAGCTGGGGCCCAGAACACTTACAGTTTGAAAACCACATCATTTTCCAGGCAAAAGGTGGGGGGCTACCATGACAAAAGAGACCCTTTCTCATAATACACCACCCAAACAAAAAGGGGATGAAACTACCCTTCACCTGGGGAATCTTCATTCTCTGAGTGGAAGAACCTGGAAATGCCACTGCATTGGCATGGGCAGTCTCAAGTCTGTGTGCCTCTTTAAAGTCCATTTCCTGTAGGGATATAGACCACCTAAGGAGTTAGGGATTTTCATCTTTCTTCTATTAAAGGTACCTGAGAGGCATGTGGTCTGTCTGAAATATAAAGCGAGAGCCAAAGTTTGGCCTCAGTTTGTCCTCAGCTTCTTCAAGGGCCAGACCACCGCAAAGTCATCCCTCTTTATGGCACTCCATTTATGTTCTCTGGGGAGTAGTGTTCTGCTAATAAAAGCAACAGGCTGTTCATATCCCTCATCATTATTCTGGACTAGGACTGTTCCTATCCCAAGTTCTGAGGCACCTGTTTGGACAATAAACTGCCAGGAGTAATTTGGAGCTTGTGGGACTGGGGCAGAGCACATTGATTCCTTCAGTGTGTCAAAAGCCTTTTGACAACTCACTGTCCAGTTGATCTTTTTGGCCATTTTGTTGGAGGTAAGTTCCATGAGGGGGGCACTATGAAGCCATAATCCTTCACAAACCTCCTATAGTACCCAGTCAAACCAAGGAATGCCCTGACTTGAGTCTGGGTGGTTGGAGCCTCCCAAGCCAGAATTGTCTGGATCTTGGGCTGTAGTGGCTGAACTTGTCCTCCACCTACCAGGTGGCTCAAGTATACAACCTTCCCTGTTCTATCTAGCTCTTACTGGCCTTGGTTGTGAGGCCTGTTTTTGCAGGGCCTCAAGGACTTTCCCAGGTGGTTCAAGTGATCTGGCTAGGTGGAGCTGTAGACAGCAATATAATCTAGATAAGCTGCACTAAAGGATTCCAACCCAGCTAGGACTTGATTCACCAACCTCTGGAATGTGGCAGGGGCATTCTTTATTCCAAAGGACATCAGGGGTAAACTGATAGTGCCAACATGGGGTGTAGAGTGCTGATCTATCCTTTGCTCCAGGGGTCAGGCCAGTCTGCCAGTACCCTGATGTTAGCTCACAGGTACTCAGGTATTTGGCTGCCCCTAAACTGTCTATAAGCTCATCAACTCTTGGAATTGGCTGTGCATCAGTTTGTGTTATAGAATTGAGACCCCTATGATCCACACAGAACCTCATTTTCTTTTTCTCTCACTTGGAGTGAGGTTTGAGGACTAAAACTGCTAGGCTAGCCCAGGAGGTGTCAGAGGGTTTAGTGACACTCAAATCCAGCATCTTGTTGACTTCAACTTGGATGCTTTCTTTGGCATGGTCTGACTGCCTGCCTATACATTTTGTTTTTGACAGGCAAGCTGTCTCCATTGTCCACATCATGGGTACACCAGTTAGTTATACTAGGGGTCAGAGAGAATAGTTCAGCATACTGGTTGAGGACTTACCTGCAATCAGCCTGTTGTTGTCCTGTGAGGGTGTATGACAAGACCACTCCATCCACAGAACCATCTTTTGGATTGCTGGAGAGGAGATCAGGGAGCGATTTACTCTCTTCTTCCTGTCTCTCATCTGTAACCATTAGCATGGTCACATCATCTCTGTCAAAATGGGGCTTCAGATGGTTGATGTGTATTATCCTTTTTGGATTTTTGCAACTACCAAGGTGAATCAAGGTGACCTCCTATTTTTTTCAAGTGTGGGGTAGGGCCCAGACCACTTTTCGTGGAGAGCCCTAGGAGTCATAGCCTCCAACACACAAACTTTCTGTCCTGGTTGGAACTCTACCATAGCAGCTTTTGGTCAAACCAGTGCTTCTGGAACTCCTGGCTGGGCTGGAGATTTCTGCTGTTTTTTCCACTTACTCAGCCTTCCTGGAATGAAGGCCAAGCACATAATCCACAATGTCTTGTTTAAACTCTTTGAGCGGCCTCTCCTAGCCTTCCCTCACAAGACTCAATGGACCCCTAACATGATGCCCAAACAAAAGTTCAAAAGGGGAAAATCCTACTCCAATTTGTGGCACTTCCCTGTAGGCTAAAAGGAGACATGGAAGTAAGACATCCCATCTCCTTCTGAGTTTTTCAGGAAGTCCTCCAATCATGCCTTTCAATGTCTAGTTAAATCTTTCAATGAGCCCATTAGTCTGTGGATGGTATGGGGTAGTGAAGTTTGAATGCCTGTCTGATACTACCTCTTTAGGAATGCCAACCCTAATAAAAATACCCAGGAGGGCCCTGGTCACTGCAGGGGCAGTGGTGGTTCTAAGAGGCATAACCTCAGGATATCTAGTAGCATGATCCACTACCACTAGGATTTATCTGTTTTCTGAAGCTGTTTGAGGGTCAAGGGGGGCAACAATGTCAACCCCTACCATTTTTGAAGGGCACCCCAACCAAAGGTAGTGGGATTAGAGGGCTTTCAGGTAGCCTCCTGCCTTACCACTGGTTTGGCAGGTGACACAGGACTGACAGAAGTCCATCACTATCAGGGACATCCCAGGCCAGTAAAAGTGATTAACTAGCCTGCTATAAGTTTTGTTTTGGCCCAGATGCACAGCTAGGAGAATTTAATGGACTAGAGAGAGAAGAACTGTTGGGGCGCTACAACCGTCCTTGTTGCACCAGGCTTGAGGTCTCTTGCCTCGGTGTACAGGAGTCCATCTTCCCACTGCCACTACACTTTTCTTCCTGGGCAACTTGCTACCTCAGGCTTTCAAAAGTGGGATCGTTTTTTTGTCCCTGGCACAGATCCTCCCTAGAGGGTCTGCACTTCGGTCCTAAGAGCTCTGGGTGATGAGGCCCAAGGTCTGGAGCCTTAGTCCCCTCTGGGGCTAACAAGTCCTCTTTCTGGGAAAAGAGGTTCTGGCTTTGCATTAGTGTTGAAGCTGGTCTCCCAGTCTTCTTTCCTTTTTTATTGGATGGTAGATCCATTCTTCTGGGATCCAACACCTCTTGTTCTCTCTGGAGTTTGCTCTATGCCCTGGTTTTGAAACAATCCCATTCTGGGATTCCAAGCATGGCTGCTAGGGTCCTCTGTTCTACTTCAACCCAGGGAGAATTCTTCAAATAATTGCCATGCAGACAGCCTACAGGGATGGATGGGGACACAACCACCTCTTTCTGTCTAACTACTCCCTGCAGTCACAAAATACCATTGCTGTGGTATGGATCTTTGTGACATTGTCAGCATTGGTGACAGGATGAGTTTTCCCTATCAGGTACTGACCTGAGTGGACCAGTTGCTGGTCACAATGGTGACACTAGCCTCTGTGTTCCTCAAAGCTTCTACCTTAGGCCCATTAATCAAAGGGTGCTGCCTGTATTTTTGCATGTTAGTGGGCCAGGCAGCAAAGGGTATGTTCTGATGGATACAACTACCTGTGGATTCCTCACCTAATGAATACTCCCACTGCGCCAGCATCGACAGAAATCTTCTTACTAGCTTCTGCACGTCGACGAGGACGTCACATTTGTCCACGCGACGCCGTGTGACGTCATACAGGCAATAAGATGTCCTCGCCGACGTGCCGACGTCAGTTCCCTTTTTTCCGTGCATTCGAAACGGTTATCTTCGAGGGAGCTACTGTTGCTTTTGAAGTTACAGTTTGTTTTTCTGCTGCGTGTTTTTTCTCTGAGGTTACTATGTCTCAGAGGAAGTCTGGTTTCAAGCCCTGTCGGGAGTGTGGGGGCAAGATGTCTGTTACTGACCCACTTTCGGACTGCTTATGGTGCTTAAGCTCCGACCACGACGTCACAACTTGTGATTCATGTCAACACATGAATCCGAAAGCCCTAAAAGAGCGTGAAGCCAAACTCTTCATGGCGAAGTCAAAGAGGAAGGAGAAGAAACATCATAGGAAGTCCTCCTCGCCGAAGTCAGATCGGCGTCATCGAGACTCCCGGCGCCGTAGGGATTCACGGCGCCATTCGAGTAAGGAGAGATCTCGATCGAGGTCGCCTTCGGCTCGGCGTCGGAAGACTTGGGAGGTCAGTCCCACGGTCACTCCACATCCATCGACGCCGTTGCCTTCTCCGGCTTCGCCGACTTCGCCTGGGCAGACATCTTCAGTGGTTGAAGGGACGCAGCCTCAGGTGTTCTCTCCGGCGTCACAGACGTCGAGGCTGGCGTCGGGGTCGCCTTCGATCCAGGCACCCCAGTATCCGGCTTTTCCTGCCCCTGGAGCCGATAATACCGCATTTTTGAATGCGATGTTTACCATCTTCCAGCAGATGGCTCCAGGCGGTGCTCCGACTGATCCTTCAGGGCCGTTGGCTTTCACCTTGGGTGCTCCGGCGCCGCCACGGCCATCACCCTTCATGCCCTTTCTCCCCTTGGGAAATGTGGGCTCGGCGCCGGTGTTGGCTCCGGTGTCCGCTCCGGTGGCTTCAGAGGTTTCGGCCCTGAAGATTTCCACCCCGTCGACTTCGGGGTTTCGGCCAGTGACCCCGACAGGACCATCTGAGGCTCCGAGACGCACCTCTCTTCCTCCGGCTCCTGGCTCGGCGTCAAAGCTTCCTGTGGCGCCGGACATGGCGTCGGATGGATCCGGCGATCGGCGTCGTTCCTCGACTTCGGCAGATGCCATTTCGACGCCGCGTATTGAGGAGAGGCTACATTCTAGGAGACGTGCTCTCCGTCTCTTGGAAGAGCAGGAATACCAACGGGTCTTGGAGGAAGGAGAAATTGAGGATTCTGACGAGGGTCTTCATGGACTGGATACAGCTAGTGGCCTTGATACTTCTCCTGAGTGGGACTTGTCATCTCCAGGGGAGTATACTGAGGAGGCAGCCACTTTTCATGCTGTAGTAAGAAAGGCAGCTAACTTCCTCGAACTGCCTTTGCCGGTTGCGGAGACGAAACAGAATTTATTAACTGAGGTCCTTCATCCGGCCTCTACTGCGGCAGAGCCTCTTTTACCATCTAACGAGGCTTTGCTTGAACCGGTATTGGAGGTTTGGAAGAAGCCAGTATCTTCCTCGGCTGTTAATAGGGCTGTGGCCAGGAGGTATCGGGCTGCACCATCTGACCCTGGCTTTCTATCCAGACACCCTACGCTGGAGAGCTTGGTGGTCCAGGCTTCCTGTTCTGCTAGATCTGCGCCTGGATCTTTTCCGACAGCGCCGGGGGACAGAGACTCCAAAAAGTTGGACTCACAATCGAAGAAGATATTCTCGTCCTGTAGCATGGCGTTGAAGTCCACCAACGCCACATGTATCTTGGGGAGGTACATCTATGCTCTTATGGACGAAATAACATCATCACATACGGAGCTTCCTCAAGGTCTCTTGAATATCGTGTCTGATGCTCAGGCTGCTGCAACCTAGGTTATCCAATCTGGGTTGGACACAACTGACTCAGTGGCTAGAGCGATGGGCACGGCAGTGGTTGCGTGGAGACAGGCTTGGCTTCGCAACTCAGGGTTCTCTTCGGACGTGCAGTCGACCCTGTTGGACCTTCCGTTTGATGGGGACAAACTTTTTGGGGCCAAAGCGGATTCGGCCTTGGAAAGGTTTAAAGAGAGCAGGGCCACCGCCAAGTCATTAGGACTGCAAGCCGCTTCTTCTGCCTCCTCCAGGTTTTTTAGGAGGTTTCGTGGATTTGGATGTGGCTCTTCCTCCTCTTCCTTTCGGGTGAGATTCCTACAACTTGCCTCTTCTCTCACCTTTAGATCAATTAGAGGGAGGGGTAGGGTCCGCACCAGGGGAGCCTCTCAGCAGCACTCTGCCTCTTCCTCGTCCTCTGGAGGGGTGCAGCAGGGGAAGCAGCCTTAGGCTTCCACCAATTCTCACTCACTCCTCTCCAGTAGGGGGAAGGTTACTGCATTTTCTTCACAAGTGGGAAGTTGTCACATCAGACACTTGGGTTATCAGCATTGTGGGAAAAGGCTACACCCTTCCCTTTCGGGAGTTTCCGCCCCCCATCCCGCCCCGCCCATCTTATTGTTCAAAAGAACACCTCCTGTTGTTAGAACCGGAGGTCCAAGTCCTCCTCTCGAAGGGCGCGGCGGAGTTGGTTCCAGAGCAGGAAAAGGGTCAAGGTTGTTACTCAAGGTACTTACTGATCCCCAAGATGGATGGTCGATTGCGTCCAATTCTAGACCTGAGGATTTTTAATTGGTTCCTCAAACAGGAAAAGTTCAAGATGCTGACCCTAGCTCAGGTGCTTCTGGCGTTGAACAAGGGAGATTGGATGATGTCTGTCGACTTGCAGGATGCTTACTTTCATATCCCGATACTCAAGTCGCACAGAAAGTATCTCCGGTTTGTGGTGGGGTCGCAGCACTATCAGTTTGCGGTCCTCCCTTTTGGTCTTACTTCAGCACCTCGAGTCTTCACGAAGGTGATGTCGGTGGTTGCGGCAGAGCCCAGAAGGAAGGGGATAGCAGTATTCCCTTACTTGGACGACTGGTTGATCAAAGCCAAGTCCCCGGAGCTTGTGTTGCATCATCTGCAGTCGACAACCCAGTTGTTGTTTGACCTGGGCTTTTCGGTGAACGTGCCCAAATCTCACCTAGAGCCCTCTCAACGCCTCCTGATCATAGGGGCAGTACTGGATACAACAATGGATCGAGCCTTTCCTCCGCCTCAGCGGATTCAGGACATTCAGGCGTTGGTTCCAATGTTTCAAAGTGGAGCGGTCATTCCAGTCCTTAAGGTCCTTCGTCTGCTCGGTCTGTTTGCTTCCTGCATACTGTTGGTCACGCATGCTCGCTGGCACATGAGGGTCTTCTTCAGTGGTGCCTCCGAAGGCAGTGGTCTCAACACAAAGGAAATCTCGAAGGTTCTGTCAGGATCTCCAGAGATGCTGCCACGGATTTGAAGTGGTGGATTGCGGACGACAATTTTTCCCAAGGAAGGCCGTTCACGCAGCCTCCACCAGTGACCACAGTCATAACGGATGCTTCCACTCTAGGGTGGGCAGCTCCTCTGGGGGATCTGGAGATCAAAGGACTTTGGTCTCCAGAGGAACAGATTTTTCATATCAATCTGTTGGAGTTGCGGGCTGTACGTCTGGCTCTCAAGGCCTTCCTCCCATCCCTTCGCGGTCAGTCGGTTCAGGTCCTGACGGACAATACTACCGCGATGTGGTATATAAACAAACAGGGAGGAGTAGGGTGTACCTTCTATGCAGAGAAGCTCTTTGACTATGGTCCTGGGCAAAGGACCATCAGATTTGCTTGGTAGCAAATCATCTGGCCGGAGTCTTGAATGTACATGCGGACAGTCTCAGTCGCCATTTCTCGGCCGACCACGAGTGGCGTCTCCATCCAGATCAAGTTCGTCTGATCTTCCACATGTGGCGGTTTCCTCGGATAGATCTGTTTGCCACTCGGGAGAACTCGCGTTGTCCGTTATTCTGCAGCCTCCAGTATCCGGTGCAAGGAGCGTTGGGGGATGCGTTTCAGATGACCTGGTGCAACCAGTTACTTTACCCGTTTCCCCCCATACCCTTGATTCCTCGAGTTTTGAGGAAAATTCGCCAAGACCGGGCCCAAGTCATCTTAATAGCTCCGGATTGGCCAAGGAGGGTGTGGTACTCCGACCTTCTCCAACTCTCGCTGTGCCATCCGCTCCGTCTCCCACTCAGGGCAGACCTCCTCTCGCAGTTGCAGGGGCAGGTTTTACACCCCAACCTCCAGAGTCTGCACCTACATGCCTGGAGATTGAACGGGGCAACTTGAGTTCCTTCTCTCTCCCGCCTGATGTAGTGGATGTTATCTTAGCGGCCAGGCGACACTCCACTAAATCTATCTATGCTAATAGGTGGTCTAAATTTGTGATGTGGTGTGGAGAGAGACAGATTGATCCCTTACATGCTCATTTGTCAGATGTTTTGTCTTTTGCTTTGTCGTTAGCGCAGAAAGGTTGTGCAGTGGCTACTATTAAGGGTTACTTGTCTGCCTTGTCAGCCTTCATTTGTCTTCCAGACCAACCATCATTGTTTAAATCTCCTATAGTGCTTAGATTCTTGAAGGGCCTTACGAATAAATACCCTCCAAAACCTTTCGTTATGCCTCAATGGGATTTGTCCTTAGTCCTGACTTTCCTTATGGGGTCCCCTTTTGAGCCTATGCATTCTTGCCCCTTAAGGTTCTTAGTTATTAAAACAGCTTTCCTGGTGGCCATAACATCTGCAAGGAGAGTGAGTGAGTTGCAGGCTTTGTCAGTAAAACCCCCTTATACAACTTTTTATGGGGATAAAGTGGTGTTGAGGACCAAGGCTGCTTTCCTTCCGAAGGTTGTTTCACCCTTCCATTTGGCCCAGACAATTACTCTGTCCACGTTCTATCCTCCGCCTCATCCTTCAAAGGAAGAAGAGAGACTTCATCGCTTGGACCCAAAGAGGGCGTTAAGCTTCTTCATAGATAGAACGAAGGATTTCAGGCTGGATGATCAGCTTTTCGTCTGATACGTGGGCAAGAGGAGAGGAAAGGCAGTCCACAAGAGAACACTCTCCAGGTGGGTTGTTCTTTGCATTAAAATTTGTTATTCTTTAGCAAAGAAGGATCCTCCTGATGGTATTAGAGCTCATTCCACCAGAGCTAAGTCGGCCACTTCGGCCTTGGCCAGAGGTGTTCCTGTGGTCGACATCTGCAAGGCCGCAACTTGGTCGTCCCTTCACACTTTTGCGAAACATTACTGTTTGGACTCTGAGGTCAGAAGGGACGGCCATTTTGTACGGTCAGTGCTGCAGGATTTCTTGGTTTGACCATTCAGGCACCCACCACCGGGCGTGGTACTGCTTTGGGACTCTATTCATTAGGTGAGGAATCCACAGGTAGTTGTATCCATCAGAAGAACGAGTTACTTACCTTCGGTAACGACTTTCCTGGTGGATACATTAGCTACCTGTGGATTCCTCACGGTCCCACCCGCCTCCCCGTTGCCTGTTTGGTCTAACCAAGTCATTCTTGAGTGTGCTCCTCTTCCAGTATATATGTATACATATATATATATTTATATATATTTGTATTTAGTGTATATATTTATTTATATAGTTATTTATTTATTAAATTATTTAATTAGAAGTCCATCTTGTAGCAATGATGTTTTATTTACAATGCCATGAAATATTGCTTTTGACCTTACATCTCATTGGATTATTGTTCTCAGGCACGTAAAAAATGTTGGTACTGACGTCGGCACGTCGGCGAGGACCTCTTATTGCCTGTATGACATCACACGGTGTCGCGTGGACAAATGTGACGTCCTCGTCGACGTGCAGAAGCTAGTAAGAAGATTTCCGTCGATGCTGGCGCAGTGGGAGTATTCATTAGGTGAGGAATCCACAGGTAGCTAATGTATCCACCAGAAAAGTCGTTACCGAAGGTAAGTAACTCGTTCTTTACTCCTCCCTCTGTGACTAATGTTGCCTCTGTGGGTTCGTAGACATGGCCAGGCCACAATTGTAACCCACATCTGGAGACTTGCAGCTGCATTTACTACAGGTAGACTAGATGCATTTTTCTTGTTTTTACAACTAGGGTCTCCAGTTTGTTGTCCTTTTGTTTCTCAATCATGGCACCAAGCCTTGTTTGGATCAAAGTGTCTACCTTTGTACCCACCCTTAGACTGTGAGGAGTCTGGGGGCCCACCCTCCTGTGCAGGATTTTGGGGACCTAATGAAGACTCTTTGTTTTTAGTTTGGTTCCCATCTTTTCCTGAGGGGGGGGGGGGAGGAGGGAGCTTTTTGCAATCCTTCTTTTGTTTATTTTGTTTGGTCTCCCCCACCAGTGGTTGTTTTTGGTCACCCTTGTCTTGACTCAGTTGTCTGCCTTCTTCCCCAACTCTTGAGGAGAAAGTAGAACTAGGTCTGTCAGGAACTGATGTAGTTTCTCATTGTAACACTTACTTAAAAGATGCTCTTTCACAATTAAATTGCAAAGCCCATCAATATCTTTTACCTTCTTGCCTTCTAACCAGCCACCCACCATTTTTACTGAAAAATCCACCCTTTCTAACCAGGACTGACTCTGGGTTTTCTGTATTCTTCAGTTGTAAGTCCAAAGCCCTCAATCAGGGTAGACTTCATGAGGTCATAGCACTTAGCATCTGTCTCATTCAATGTCAGGAGTCTATTCCTGCATTTTCCTGAGAACAGTTCCGACAATATTGAGCCCCAATGTTTTCTATCTACTTCCCTGGCTTTGCAGGCTATCTCATAGGCTTAAAACCATTTGATGATAGCATCACTTTGTGTAAAAGGGGGGACAACTAATCTGGGGAGTTTTAGGTTAAAACATTTCTCCTTCTCCCTAGTTACTCGTATGATGCTACCAGAGTTAGTTCCCACGCCCAACTTTCTTCTTTTTAGCCTCTAAAGCCAGTCTTTTGGTCAACCTAGCCAGAGCCTCATCAACCTCTGAGGGCGCTTGTACTTCTGAGACAAAGGATCCTACCTCTTCCCCCTCAGCTTCTTCTAAGTTGTCTTGATTTTCTGTTTTGGAGGATTTACTCTCACTCTTAGTGTGCAGTCTCATATTCTGCCACAAGCCTCCTAAGAGTTTCTGTGGTAGCATGAGCACTAGTATGAATTTGGTATCCTTTGCAGAGAGCCCTAGCCTGGGGTATTTCAATCCTGACCAAAGGGTCAGGTCAAGCTCCTGTGTCTGGTTCTCTCCTCAGACATTTTTCTCTCTAAAGATGGGATTTGTTTAGCTTTTGGAAAAACTTTTGTAAACTTTAAAAAACTAAGGCCTAACTCTAGTAAAGACTTTTACATTCTAATCACTATTTCGGGAACCTAACAAGGGTCCTAGCAATTAATTTTAAAATTTAAAAAAATAGTCCAATTGCAAAATGCAACTAGGCTAAAGACAATTTTTAGAGTTATTCATGTGATCACTTAGTGACAAAGTTGTATCAGCAAATGCAAAGTTTTGTATCCCACCACTGATCCACCAAATGTAGGAGGCTGGCTCTCTATCTAGTGTACAAAAAAACACATTCACTGTGCAGAGTCTCCAGGCAACCCCACTTTGGTATCCAGAGATAAAAAGCAGGCCACCTAATGCTCTGTTTTTGTGGTAGCCTGGGGGATCAGTTAGGCTTATCTTGGATATATGCTAAGCATTTGTTGTACTCACAGAATCAACAAATGTGGGCACACACTCAAAAGAATAACTTGACACCAATGTACAAAAATATTTTTGATTTTTATGAAAAGTTTTAAAACCAGATCATGAATTTATGATAAATACTTTTTTAGTTATGATTTTTCAAAGTTTAGAAAATGTTCTGTTTTTGTGCGTAATTACACACCATAGGAATGAATGGCAAATTCTTAAAAAGTGCATATAAAATCAGGCAACGCTTTCAAAAGTGCCACCTTCTATTTTTAGATAGAGGTCACTGAGATGTCCTTTGGGCCAGACCCAGAGGTTCAGGTGGTTCCCGGTTCAAGCAGGAGCAGCGGCTGAAAGTCTTGGAGCCGGTGCACAATGGAGAGGGGGACCCTTGGAAACACACTGCACAGATGGATTTAAAGGTAAGTCAAGTGGGTCCTCTTGGAGGGTGGAGGTGGCAAGGGGTTAGGGACCTCTAGAGCACAACTGGTTAGTCGGTGCAGGGGCCAGGGAAGCGGGGTACAGTGCAGATTGGTCAGCCAGGAGTTGTGCAACTTGGGGTACTTGGAGCCAGGAGCAGGTCACTTGGAGGGTAGATTGCAGGTCAGCAGGTCCACTCTGGGGGCTGGTTCTTGGGTGTCCTGAAGTCCCTCGGCTGGTGTTTACTTCTGGGTTTTGGGCATCTGGAACAGACTTCTGGGTGACTGATGTTAGGGAGCTGGTACCCAGGGTAATGGCATGTCTCTGGCCCTGAAAGTCCCAGTGCCATCAAATGTGGCATACTGGTAGGTTTTGTCCTTGGGTCCTTCATGTGGATTTTGGTTGGGCTGCCAGGAGCTGGTTTGTTGGTCAGCAGCCGGTCAGTGACCTCAACTTCATTGGTTATTTGCCTGCAGGGTGCAGGAGAGTGATACCTTCACTCTGAGGGAGGTTCTTGGTGATTTTCAGAAGGTTGGAGGTGCTCTTGGGTTTTGTAGAGTCCTTCAGGTTTCCAGGAGACATCTCAACAGTGATTGTCAAGTCCTTGGAGCAGCAGGCAGGGTTTGGCACCTTTGTCTTTGTGCAGCTGGACTTTATGTTCTTGTGCCTCGAGTCTTCTTTGTTCTTGGTCTTCTTGTGTCTATCGAATTTGATCTGTTGGTCTATGGATGCCCACTAAATACTGCATTTAGGGGGCGTTATGGGGCGTACCTGGTAGTGGCTGGTGGGCCACTTACCTTAGGGTGGCTACACCTACTAAGTGACCACTTCCTGTGGGAAGGGCTCACAACTATAGCCCTCCCTGAAAGGCTATTTTCCTGCCATCCAAGATAGAGTAAAATGAAATGGAGTGGTCACCTTTCCTGCCACACCTGAGGAGTGGTGCAGGCTGGGGATGGCCACTCCTCCTGTTCTTGCTAGTCTTCCCGCCAGCTGTCCCGCTCAAAGTGGGGGGGGGAAACTGTTGTGGGGCCATCTGCTTCTAACAGCAGAGGTGGAGGTCAGATTTCAAAGGCAGTAAAGCCTTTGAAGCTGACTGTTGGCGCAGGGTTGTCTGCCTGGGGGAGGAGGTGGAACACCTCCACCCAGGAAAGGCTTTGTGTTCTGGTTCCTGAGAGCACAAGGCTCTCACTCCAGGAGTACAGAATCATGTCTGGTGGTGGGAAGCTGGTTGAGACCAGTCAGCAACCACACCAGGGCTGTTTAGGTTTTGCAGGGGGCAACTCTAATGTGCCATCTGGGCACATTTTATAATAAATCCAACACTGGCATCAGTGTGGGTTTATTATTCTGAGTTGTTTGATACCAAACAACCCAGGGTTCAGAAAGGACATCATGTAGTTTGGGAACTCCTAAAGACCAGTGTCCAGCACACACGTTTGCTTTGGCTCCCCTATACACTTACTATGTCTTAAGGTTTAGCAAAGACATAGTAGGTGCAAATATGATCATGCACAAATATGCCCTCTCATGCATTATAGTTCATCCGGCTTTAGGGCTGTAAGGCCTGCCAGTGGGGTGAATTACATATATTGCATGCAGTGTTAGTGGGCATGGCACTCTGGATGAGTGCCATGTCGAGCTTGCAACTTTCGATTCACCTTGTCTTGCACTTCCAATGACAGTCTTCATGAAGCTGGGGTGGGGCCTCTCACAGTGGGAAACGGGTGCTGCAGCTCTGGGGGGCCTGCTTCAGTACCCATGCCCTAAGTACCAGGGGTACCATCTTACTAGGGACTTTCAAAGGTGGCTGAAGTGCTAAACACTGTACAGTTTTGGGGAAAGAGGTCTGGCCCTAGTAACCTATTTAGCAGGGGCTCAGGGCACTTACAGTTTGAAACCATATCATTTTCCAGGCAAAAGGCGGGGGGCTACCATGACAAAAGAGGCCCTTTTTCACACAGGAATAAAAAACATTGGATTTCCAGCTTGTTCAGTTTTCTAGATAAAAATATATTACATTTTGATATGCAATTAAATGCATCAAATAGACTTTTAAAACGTTTTCTAAAATCACTTCAATAATGCACCCCATAGGTCTATCAGGCAAGAATCCTAATGAGCTGTTATGAGTACACACAAAAGCCCAACATGTGCAAAAGGCCGCACCCAGCAGACTTAAACCCTCAAGCTAGCATTTTAGTACTCTAGGATCATAAAATATATTCTGAATCACACTCTGCTTCCCATAGCCCATAGTGCTCTAAGACTCAGGCTGCATCCCACTTGAAGCCGAAGAAGGCTAAACAGGTGGTAGCACAGCCACACACGCTTCAGAAGTTGGGATGGCTAGCTGGGACTGTTGGCAAAATTATTTTCAAGGGCTTACGAGACAAGTCGGACCAGATGTTGCCAAAGAAGGAAAAACCCTGAGAGACAGGGTGGCCCTAATGCTTAACTGTCTCGGTGTCAGATGAAACCTCAAAATCATTCCAAAACCCATTAATGTCAAATATTTGTTCTAAGCATTTACTACCTTGATATCGATTGTAAGCAAAAGTGGCAGTAACTTCAAGAGACAGCCTTCTCACCTGCAGAAGTGGAAGATGCCTTGTCATGAGAGGAAGTGAGGGAGAGAACTGGCCGTCTTGTGTCTGCTGAAGATACGTCTCCCCTTTCTTTGGCCTGAGGAACACGTTTCGTATTGCCCAGCCTTATGTATTAAATTATCCTTCAAATGTCAGTAACCGTGATGGAGTGGGCATTGTAAAGTCAAATCACTCAGACATAATTGTCCTCTTTCCTTGACATTGTCATAACCATAGTCTGCCATCGTGGCTAAAAGGGAAAGTAGGTGAAAACACCTTCAGAGAAAGGCAGCAAAAACATTTTGCCCAGGAAAGAAGGCTTTAATAAGGAAGCGGACATCCAAAGATGTCCAATGAATCCATAAACTTCAGCAAAGCTGGTGTTTTGAGCCAAAAACAGTATTTAGAAAAGGTAGAAAGTGTTCTTTACCTTCCTCACTGGGTGGACAACAATGAACTGTCTGATTGCCTCTAAGCTGAATATCACATGATTGTGCAGACTTCCAAAGGTTTTGAAGTGGCATGGGCAGTTTTCACTGTTTTACAGTTCTATATATTAGAATGTTATTTCCTGATTTTTTCTTCCAAACTAATATTTAGTAGAGGAGCTTTAATCCAAATGTGGTTAAGTTTTGCTGATTGCTTAAACATAGAACATTGTTCCCGATGGGGCTTGAAGCAGCCAATAAAACTCCACTTGAAAGGATAAATATTAATTTCATGAAGAAGTGGGTCAGCTATTACAGCAAGAGGTGAATGCCTTCATAAAAGTTCCGGCAGACAAGCGTTTGGTCTTCTGCGCAACATCACAGCCTAGGCTCAGATGCTAGAGGAGAGAACACGAGGACTTATATAGAGTTAGGTGGACAGGATCCTTTATCACAAACACGGCGGATGTCCCTTCCCTCTTATTACTAGTGCACCATAACTCATGGCACTTGTAATAACGATGGACGGCTAGCCACCACTTATCGATGGAATATCCCGTCTGCTTAGCACTAAATAAGGCCCATATATTGGAATTTTTGAAGCCTAGGATATTTTGAGGGGGCCTTTTTTATCCAATGTCCAGCCTTCCAAATTTATTTGGCACCTCACGGAAATCTCTGAAAGAGAAAGAAACTTCAAAGTAAATAATACACATTAGAATGAAAAATTACTTTCATAAGTGTTTCTTATGGATATATTGTACCCTGTGCAGAGGTTTTATCATCCATCTCTCTCTTTCACTCTCCTTATAGTTTCACATTCTTCCGGGGCGAAACATATCTGCGAACTGGGAGGGCACAGGCAGTGGTGTCATTTGTACTCTAACATGCCATTCTATTTGGTTCGAAGTGTACCATGCCAGTGCAAAAACCTGGCTTAATAAGTCACGCCCCATACTGACGGCATGGCTGTTGAGCTATTTCAGACTTCAGTAATTTGCAAAGTAAATACAATATTCATCAAAATCACATTATAGTAGGTAGGTAACATTTCTTTAGGAAGACATTCAAGTGGCATGCCCCATTTCCAGATGAGAACTATGCCTTGCCCCATCTGGACCAGTATTTTTTAAATGCCATATGATTCCACGTGATGCTGTTCTTTAGGTTTGCAGTTATAACAGCAGAATGGCATTATAGTGGTTCATGAAAATTGCTGCTTACACCCGTTCTGTGTTACAATTGAATCGCTAAAGTGATCTGGTTGCCCACAAATGATTGGATACCACAGTGTTACAAGAAACAAAACACCAGTAACTCTCATGCAAATCATTTACCACGTTTCTTTGCTTGAATTATTTTCTTTTAAAAGATGGTGGTACTTATGGATCCAACTGAAGACCCCGATGATATACTGAGAGCAAACCGTACCAGAGAGAAAACATTTGTTTTTGATATGGTTTTTGATGCGAAAGCTACCCAGGTAATTTTTCTACTTCTATGCTTATTTGACTCCTAGCCAGTCATATTTTCTCTGTCTCCTTCAGTTATGTTTAGGGTCTTGTTTGCTCCCACGTAAGATACCTTGGAAATCCCAGGTTAAGAAATAATATAGTGTCCTTTGTTTTTGATCATACAATGTCTCTCTTGTGTATTTGATACATCAAATGTCTTCTGAGGGGAGAAAGCTATTAGAGTTGGGAATTGTAAGCAGTGGCAGGATGTTCTGGTTTCAGTACAGTCGCATACCCACCTATGAATAGGGACTGCTTTGGTATCTTTTCAAAAGGTGAGGAATCTGTTCCTAGAAGTCTTTATAAAAGACAAAGGGGGTCATGACCCCGGCGGAACTCTTGTGGTAGTACGGCCAACAGGCTGGCGGTGTTCCGCCTGCGTATTATGACTGTGGCGCATTCGCCACAGTCATACTGCCAGTCCTGCCAGGATACCGCCAGGCTTCAGATGGGTGGTCGTAATCCGCCAGGGCAGCGATTATGAGTCCCCAACCGCCAGCCTGTCCATAGCGGTAAAGGCTGGTGGTAATGGGGACTCGGGGTGCCCCTGGGGGTACCTGCACTGCCCATGCACTTGGCATGGGCAGTGCAGAGGCCCCCAGCCACAGCCCCATCGCACATTTCACTGCCTGACTTACGGGCAGTGAAATGTGCGACGGGTGCTGCTGCACCCGCTGAACATCAACATTACCGCCGGCTCTATTGCGATTTTTGATGTGACTTTTCTGCTGGGCGGGTGGACGGAAACACTGTTTCTATCCGCTGGCCCAGGGGAAAGTCATAATAGGGTGCCACATATACCACCAGCAATGGACAAGACTTTTGACAAGACCGCCGAAGTCGTACTGAGGGCCAAAGTAGCTTACCTTCGGTAATGCTCTTTCTGGTAGTCTCCATCTTAGCTATAGATCCCTCACCGACCTTCCCATTCTCCATGTTCTCTGATTTGGACTTTATCTATTAATAAGATCCCAAGTGTAGGAGTATGCACAATAACCACAACCAATTTGTTACTGTTGCTCTGGTGCTGGAAACACAGACAGTTGCAAAGGCAATTGATGTCAGTGTGCTGGAGTGGCTCCTATATAGGTTCCACATGCCATGTGCCTGCTATTCATCTAGAAAATGACTACATTATTTAAAGGTTTCCGGAAATCTCCTTGTCAGACATGCCATTTTCCAAACCTGAAGGTGCGAAAGAAAAAAGAAAGAAGACTTTAGTTTGGCAGTCTTCTGCCACATTTTCTGTGAGAAAGGAAGAGGGCACATCTACGTTGAGACTAGTGAATTATTACGAAATTAGGACAGACTGAGAAACATTCTTCGTTTGTGCATTTGTTATACGGCTACATGAAAAACAGTCCACACTTTCACAAACTCAATTACATTGATTCTGGCAGGAAAGTTGACTCAGGGTTAATCAAGATGCCCTGAGAAGCCTCTTTGATTTGCCCAGTACTCAAGGTTCGTTTACTTTCTTATATTGGATGCAATTAGGGTTTCCTGTTTCCGGTTTCTATTTGGGTTCCATTCCAGGCTGTTCTTTCAGTGGTTTTCTGCATTTTCAAAACTTGTAAAAATGAGAAGTCATCAGTGTTCATATTTGTTGCACCTTAAAAGAATCACAGGACAGTGTTTTTCAGTGCTTACAGACAGTTTTGTTTTTATCATCACGTTAGGTTACATTTCAGTTTTTTAGGAAGGGGGAGAGATTGAATGGGAAAGCATGACAAAATTAGCCATGAATTCACTTTCTGTCCACATTTGACGCACTCACATAAAACTCTCCCATGACCATTACTCATGCATTCAGTCTCACCATGCAGTAACTCACACAAATTAATCCATTATGCTCACTTGCACTTGCACCACTAACCAGCACACTCGTGTTCACTTAGTCTCACCATTAAACTATTGCACGTTCACACTCACGCATTACCTCACTGTAGGCTCAGCAAGGGTACATGATGTTAGCACACCGGGTTCACACTTTGCTGCTAACATTAGACAGGGCTTTGAAAACTAGAACCCATAATAGATTTTGTATAGTTTGGTTTACAAAACCAAGTTTATTCTCATCAATTTCAGTTTTACAGTGTGCAGCATTAGCACAATAATAGCGAAAAGGGGAAAAAAACGAATTGTAAGGAAATGCCTTCCTTGACATGGTTACCCCCTGATTTTTTGCCTTTTGTTTATGCCAGTTATGATTGAAAGTGTGCTGGGACCCTGCTAACCAGGCCCCAGCACCAGTGTTCTTTCCCTAAACTGTACCTTTGTTCCCACAATTGGCACAGCCCTGGCACACAAATAAGTCCCTTGTAAATGGTACCCCTGGTACCAAGGGCCCTATTGTCAGGGAAGGTTTCTAATGGCTACAGCATGTCTAATGCCACCCTGTGGGCCCCTCACACAGCACATGCACACTGTGTGTGCTGGTGGGAAGAAAATGACTACGTCAACATGGCACTCCCCTCAGAGTGCCATGCCCACCTCTCACTGCCTGTGGCATAGGTAAGTCACCCCTCTAGCAAGCCTTACAGCCCTAAGGCAGGGTGCACTATACCACAGGTGAGTGCGTAAGTGCATGAGCACTATACCCCTACAGTGTCTAAGCAAAACCTTAGACATTGTAAGTGCAGGGTAGCCATAAAGAGTATATGGTCTGGGAGTTTGTCAAACACAAACTCCACAGCTTCATAAAGGCTACACTGGAAACTGGGAAGTTTGGCATCAAACTTCTCAGCACAATAAATGCACACTGATGCCAGTGTGGGATTTATTGTAAAATACACCCAGAGGGCATCTTAGAGATGCCCCCTGAATACCACTCCGACTCCTAGTGCTAGGCTGACCAGTTTCTGCCAGCCCTCCCCAACCAGTCGAGTTTCTGGCAACATGGGTTGAGTGCCTTTGTCACTCTGTGGTCAGGAACAAAGCCTGTACTGGGTGGAGGTGCTTCTCACCTCCCCCTGCAGGAACTGTAACACCTGGCAGTGAGCCTCAAAGGCTCATGCCTTTTGTAACAGCACCCCAGGGCATGCCAGCTAGTGGAGATGCCCGCCCCTCCTGCCACTGCCCCCAGGTTTGGTGGCAAGGCTGGAGGAAGAGCCACCCACCAGTCAGGACAGCCCCTAAGGTGCCCTGAGCTGAGGTGACTCCTGCCTTTAGAAATCCTCCATCTTGAAATTGGAGGATTCCTCCAATAGGAATAGGGACGTTGCACCCTTCCCTCAGGGAGGAGGCACAAAGAGGGTGTAGCCACACTCCAGGACAGTAGCCATTGGCTACTGCCCCCCAGACCTAAACACACCCCTAAATTTAGTATTTAGGGGCGACCTTGAACCCAGGAAATCAGATTCCTGCAACCTACTACAAGAAGAAGGACTGCTGACCTGAAAGCCCCGCAGAGACGACGGAGACGACAGCTGACTTTGCCCAGCCCTACCGGCCTGTCTCCAGACTCAAAGAACCTGCACAGCAACGCTTCTAACAGGAAACAGAGACCTCTGAGGCCTCAGAGGACTGCCCTGAACCTGAAGGACCAAGAAACTCCCAAGAACAGCAGCACTGTTCAAAAACCTGCAACAACTTTGCAACAAAGAAGCAACTTCCAAAGAACTCTCTCTTTCCACCAGAAGCGTGAGACTTCACACTCTGCACCCGACGCCACCAGCTCAAGCTCCAGAGAACTAACACCACAGAGAGGACTCCCAGGCGACTACAACGACGTGGGTCACCTGAGTCGACCTGCCTGCACCCCCACAGCAAAGTCTGCAGAGAGGATCCAGAGGCTCCTCCTGACCGTGACTGCCTTGTAACAAGGAACCCGACACCTGGACCAAGCACTGCACCCGCAGCCCCCAAAACCGAGAGGAACCACCTTCCAATGCAGAAGTGATGAACAGGCGGCTCTCTTCCTAGCCCAGTTGGTGGCTGGCCCGAGAAGCCCCTCTGTGCCCTGCCTGCATCACCTAAGTGACCCCCGAGTCCCTTCATTGCTTTCAATAGCAAACCCGACGCCTACTTTGCACACTGTACCCATTCGCCCCTGTGCTGCTGAGGGTGTGTTTTGTGTGCCTGTTTGTGTCCCCTCCAGTGCTCTACAAAACCCCCCTGGTCTGCTCCCCGAAGACAAAGGTACTTACCTGCTAGCAGACTGGAACCGGAGCACCCTTGTTCTTCATAGGCGCCTATGTGTTTTGGGCCCTCCTTTGACCTCTGCACCGACCGGCCCTGTGTTGCTGGTGCTGTGACTTTAGGGCTGCCTTGAACCCCCAATGGTGGGCTGCCTGTGCCCAGGAGACTGACTGTGTAAGTGCTTTACTTACCTGAGAAACCTAACCAAACTTACCTCCCCCAGGAACTGTTGATTTTTGCAGTGTCCACTTTTAAAATAGCTTGTTGCCATCTTAACTAAAACGGTGTGTAGTACTCCTTTGAATCAAAGTTCTATACTTACCTGTGTGAAGTACCTTGCATTTTATGTACTTACCTCAAATCTTGAATCTTGTGGTTTTAAAATAAATTAAGAAAATATATTTTTCTATATAAAAACTATTGGCCTGGAGTTAAGTCTTTGAGTGTGTGTTCCTCATTTATTGCTTGTATGTGTACAACAAATGCTTAACACTACTCTCTGATAAGCCTACTGCTCAACCACACTACCACAAAATAGAGCATTGGTACTATCTAATTTTGCCACTATCAACCTCTAAGGGGAGCCCTTGGACTCTGTGCACAATATCTCTCACTTTGAGATAGTATATACACAGCCAACTTCCTACACTAATCAATAACTTTCAGGGCATTGAACAAAGTGAAATGCCCCTGTCTGTTTCAGACCAAGCAAAGTCATCGGCATACGTCCCAGCAAAACTGACACACAACAAACCTATTAAAAAGGTGCACCTGTAAAAATAAAATGTGCCCACAATGGAAGTGATTCCTGTTTCTCTGCAGGTATTTTCCTTATCACTATCTCTAATGTTAAGGACGTGTTTCTAATGCTGTGCTCTGCAGGGCACCTATTCCCACGATTTAACTTGTCATCAAACTGTGGTTGTGAAAAGAAACCGATGTTAGCAGGCTTGGCTGGCAACTTTAGGCGCAGCTAATGGCACAGAGCTGAACGATCCCATCTACCAGAGCACAGGGGTGCTGCTCAAAAACTTCTGTATCCAGTCTCCCATCTGTGGGTAATTCTAAGGTATGGAATCTGCAGCTAGAAACAGTCTCTACCAGATAAGGCATGACTGAATGTAAATAACTTGTTCTCTCGTAGGGGATTTCCATGTATAGTCATAAGCACTGAATAGTTCCGCGCGCCTGCGGGGACCCCGGAGCACTGTTGTGTAGTATATTCTTAAGTGCAATCATCAGCTCCTTGACAAAAAAGGTCTGTGAAAAACACTTAAGAATAACAATGTGCAGCCTATGTGAACAGCTACACAGGCCAAATTGTTAGAAGAAAAAACAGTTGTAGTGTAAATTTCACGTTTAAACCTCTATTTATTCTATAAATACATAAATAAATACATTCTCATATTTTATTTACACCTCTCATGAGAATAAAACAATGTAGGGCAGTGTAGCCCATAGGCTGCCATTATACAGAATGAAAATAGAGCTGTGCCTTTAAGAAAGTAAAGTCTTCCTGTTTCCCATCATGCACAGCAAAAGGCAGTTGCCTCAGTTCTTTTTTCCGGCTCCTTTCTGACAGGACCCTGAAGCATTGAGCTCTACCTCACAAAATCCTTTTGTGACAGAAATTCATTTAAAATCTTTTGAATTTCATTTTCACTCGACGTTTTTAACATTGAGTGATAATTTTCTGCTTTTTTCTGTTAGATTCTGACAGAATTTTGAGGTTTTTCTACTTCAGAAATGCCTTCACTGTTTGACAAATGTCCTTCTTGTGGCAGAAAAAAGGCCAAAACAGATCCACATCGGGTCTGCATAATTTGCCTTCCATCCAGCCACAAACCGGAGTCGTGTGACATCTGCAAAACCTTCTCCAGAAGGACCCTTCGTGACAGGGAGAAGATCCGACTCCAGGCGAAAGAGGACAGGAGGAAAAGTGGTCATTCTACCACAGAGCGAGGAGAAGGTCAGTCTTCTACCAGGGCTCACACTGGTTCCTCTATAACTCCGACCAGACCGGCTCAAAAACGGCACAGGTCTCCGACGACGTCGAGGGCGTCGACGTCGAGGCAAGGAACGGCGCCAACATGCTCGCCGTCGAGGAGTGGTTCGCCGGCGAGAAAGAGACATCGCTCGCCGTCAACGACGATTTCGCCGTCGAGACGGCGTGGACTTTCGCTGTCGAGATCTGGGTCACCGTCGACACGGCGAGGACGTTCCACGTCGAGGAGATCTGAATCCGGTTCGCCGTCGAAACGGCGAGATCGATCAACGTCGAGGGGTGCTCGACGTCGTAGACGTTCACCGTCATCACGGCGACGTCGAGGGTCATCGTCGAGAGATTCTCAACGGCGAGAAGAATCGACGGCGAAGGGCACTCGCCGTCACCGTACTTCGACGTCGAGGAGTGTGTCGACGTCGAGACAATCAAAAAGACCTAGGAGGGTTTATACAACCTCAGATTCCTCGGCTTCACTCATCCTCCTTCCAGCGTCTCCACAACTCTCTCCTCGACAATCACCATTGCCACAGACGCCGGTAACACCTACGGCGCCTCTTCCGGCTCCGCCTTCAGAGTCTGTTTTGAGGACTCCAACGCGGTCTGTAAGACGTTCGGGACATTCCTCTAGACACTCTTCTTCCTCTCGGCACCGTCATGACTCACAGAGATCTCAGCATTCGCATCACAGGCGTTCTTCTTCGTCTACACGGGACTACTCTCCAACCCTATCGGACTCACCGTCCCCGAGAGTGTCCCCCATAGATGATGTGAATACGTTCCAGGAGGTCTTAGTACGAGGGGCAACCAAGCTGAACATCCCGCTGGCGGTACCTGCCCCATCGACGTCAGTGATCTTCGAGACCTTGCATCACAGGACATCTTCCAGACCTTTGCTTCCACTGGTTCCAGGTCTCCTTGAACCAGCAATGGATATTTTCCTTGCACCGGCCGCAACAAAGTCTGCTCCTTCCAGACTTATTAAAAAATATCGTCCACCAGAACAAGATCCTCTATTCTTGAGGTCGGACCCATTTCCTGATTCGGTGGTCATAGTAGCGGCAAAGAAACTGCATTCAAACTCACCATCTTCTTCTTCACCTCCAGATAAAGAGAGCAGAAAGATAGATGCTGCAGGACGAAAAGTATGCTCTGCTGCAGCCGTCACGATGAAGGCAGCCAGCGCTACTGCGTTATTAGGGCGGTACGATCGTGCCCTCTGGGACTCTTTAATGCAGTTTGCGGAACATCTTCCTAAGGATAAAAGGGAAGATTTCCTGGAGGTCGTGGGTGCGGGAGCCATGGTGTCTAACCAAATTATAAGTGCTGCAGCTGACTCTTCGGTGCTATCCGCACACAATTATGCACACGGGATAGCGCTCAGAAGGCATGCATGGTTGAGACTTACATCACTCAAACCTGAAGCGCAGCAGAGAATACAAAACCTGCCTTTCTCGGGCTCCACCTTGTTCGGTTCTCATGCCGATGACGAGATGGCTAGAATGAAAGCTGAACTAGATACCTTGAAAGCGGTAGGCATGGAAAGACCGAAAGAACAAAGAAAGGTTTTCCGGCCATATCAACGACGACTTTTCACCCACCGGTATCAGTCGCCACACTGGATGTCTTCGCGCCCCCAGCAGCAGCAACAACAGCAGTATCAAAGGGGTTTCTCTACTCAGCGAAGGTCGACAAGGGGTCGTTCAACACCTCAAACTCAGGCAACTCGACAGGCTCCCACGTCTAAGCCCTGAATCTTTGCTTCCCCCTCCTCCGTTATCCACTCCGGTAGGGGGAAGTATCTCAAATCATCTGGACGAGTGGCTACGCATCACAACAGACGCCTGGGTATTGAATATTGTGAGACATGGTTACGCTCTCAGATTCACCAGTTCTCCACCATCTGTTCCACCCAAAACAGCCAACCGCCATCTCGAAGCTCTACAGTTAGAGGTCAATATCCTATTGCAAAAAAGAGCCATAGAACCCGTTCCCATCAGCCAACAAGGGAAGGGGATTTATTCGAGATATTTCCTTGTACCGAAAAAAGACAAACAAGAGTTTCGTCCCATCTTAGATCTGAGGACAGCAAACAAATGGATTCGCAAAGAAAAATTCAGGATGTTAGCCTTACACCAAATTTATCCACATCTACGTCAGGGCGACTGGCTATGTGCGATAGATCTTTGCGACGCTTACTTTCATATCCCAGTAAACAAGAAACATCGAAAATTCCTAAGGTTCACCGTCGGAAAACGCCATTACCAATTTGCAGTTCTACCTTTCGGCCTAAAATCAGCGCCAAGAACTTTTTCCAAATGCATGGCGGTAGTAGCCGCCCACTTGAGGAAACAGCGAATATTCGTCTACCCCTATCTAGACGATTGGCTCATAAAGGCCTCCAGTTGTCTCGAGACACAGCAACATTTCGAATGGACTCTACAACTGCTGCAAAAACTTGGTCTTCAAGTCAATCTCCTGAAATCTACAGCAACACCTGTTCAGAGGTTGCATTACTTAGGGGCCATTGTAGATACCAGGCTAGGAAAGGTGTTTCCTTCGGAGGAACGACGGTTATCGATTCTCCAGAAGTGCAAACAACTGCAGGAAAGACCTCAAGCCACTGCAAGAATAATAGCTTCTCTACTGGGCTCGATGGCGTCTTGTATCCATCTGGTTCCCAATGCTCGCCTCCATATGAGACCATTGCAGGAAAATCTGGAGGATCAGTGGTGTCAACTGAGGGACGATTGGGAGAACAAAGTCCTTCTTTCTCCTCACACCCTACAATCCCTCAAGTGGTGGTGTTTACCCAGCAATCTCTTGGTGGGGATTCCGTTCCAACAACGGCCCCCATCTCAAACCATCGTAACAGATGCGTCACTGATCGGATGGGGGGCGCACATGGAACATCTTCGAGTCCAAGGCGAGTGGTCACAGAGAGAGAGTCTCTATCACATCAACCTGCTGGAACTTCGCGCAGTCCACCTTGCGCTCAAAGCCTTCCTTCCCTCTCTGAGAACGGAAACTCTCCTTCTCCAGACAGACAACGTGGCCACTATGTACTACGTGAACAAACAAGGAGGCACCAGGTCCAGAATTTTATCCAGAGAGGCTCAGACAATCTGGCATTGGCTTCTAGCCAGGAACCTGTCACTAGTGGCAACTCACCTGCCCGGCATCCAGAATGTTCAAGCGGATGCCCTCAGTCGGGTAATGGACGAGAACCACGAATGGGTACTACACGACGACGTCATTCATTCCATTTTCGCACTCTGGGGTACCCCCTCTACAGACCTATTCGCAACCCCAGAAAACAAAAAATGCCAAAACTTCGCCTCCAGATATTACCATCCAGGGACACTGGGGAATGCCCTGTGGATAAGCTGGTCAGGAGCATTTCTTTACGCCTTTCCACCGCTTCCCCTGATTCCGGCGGTCCTCCAGAAGCTGTCCAATGTTCAGACCAAAATGATCCTAATTGCTCCGGAGTGGCCACGCCAGTGGTGGTTCCCAGACCTTCTTCACCGGTCACTCAAACCACACATCAGGCTACCATATCGTCCGGACCTTCTCACGAAGTTCAGAGGGCAGATATCTCATCCCAACCCCTCATCGTTGAGTTTGGCAGCATGGCTCCTGAGCTAGTGCAATATGGACACTTGAACCTACCTCAGGACTGTATGGAAATTCTGAAGGAAGCAAAGCGCCCTTCCACACGATCAGCCTATGCAAGCAAGTGGAAGAGATTCTGCATTTGGTGTTTACACAACAACATTGACCCGGTTTCCTGTGGGGAACAATCTATCCTGCCATACTTGTTAAGTTTGGCAAAATCGGGCTTACAACTGTCGTCAATAAAAGTTCACTTGGCGGCGATAACGGCATACAGAAAGAGTCCTTCACAAACTTCCTTTTTTCGGATTCCGATTATTAAGGATTTCCTAGAAGGTTTAAAGAAGGTTTTTCCTCCCATTAGAAAGCCTTCTCCTCCATGGGAACTGAACGTTGTCTTATCACGTCTGATGCTGCCGCCATTCGAGCCGATACATAAGGCATCGCTGCAGCATCTCACATGGAAAGCTGCTTTTCTGGTGGCAATCACTTCAGCGCGTAGGGTCAGCGAAATCCAGGCCCTTTGCGCTCAGGAACCCTACACGGTTTTTCATTCTGCGAAAGTGGTAATGAGAACTCATCCAAAATTTTTAACCTAAGGTAGTCTCCGACTTCCATGTGAACCAAACAATTTCATTACCGACTTTCTTTCAGAATCCAGCTACCCCTGCTGAGAGAACTCTGCACTCTCTGGATGTAAAGAGAGTCTTGAAATTTTACCTGGACAGGACAAAAAGCTTTCGAAAATCACAACAGCTTTTTATTAACTATGGCCCAATCAGAACAGGTTTGGGCACATCTAAACAATCGTTATCCAGGTGGATTGTTTCATGTATAATGTTATGTTATCAGTTAGCAAACAAATCCCTTGGTGGTAGGCCAAAAGCCCACTCTACCAGAGGGAAAGCAGCTACTGTAGCCTTGATGAGAAATGTCCCTTTGGCAGAAATATGCAAGGCTGCCACTTGGAGGTCGGTCCATACCTTTACTAAGCATTACTGCCTTGATACAGACGCTAGGGCAGATGCTCAGGTTGGGCAGGCTTTGCTCAAGAATTTGTTTGCATGATTCATGTTTTTCTCAGTATTCTTATATCTACTCCACCGCGGTTATGGGGATGGGCTTGCTACTCTATTCAGTGCTTATGACTATACATGGAAATCCCCTACGAGAGAAGGAATGGTTTCTTACCTGTAACTCCAGTTCTCTCGTAGGGGTATTTGCATGATAGTCATAAGCAACCCTCCCTCCTCCCCGGTGGAGTTGACATAGAACATGAATATTATGGAGGTTGGTACTCCAACAAATGTTTTGTTTTTTCTTCATGTCAGGTTAATAGCCTCCAAAAAAGAACTGAGGCAACTGCCTTTTGCTGTGCATGATGGGAAACAGGAAGACTTTACTTTCTTAAAGGCACAGCTCTATTTTCATTCTGTATAATGGCAGCCTATGGGCTACACTGCCCTACATTGTTTTATTCTCATGAGAGGTGTAAATAAAATATGAGAATGTATTTATTTATGTATTTATAGAATAAATAGAGGTTTAAACGTGAAATTTACACTACAACTGTTTTTTCTTCTAACAATTTGGCCTGTGTAGCTGTTCACATAGGCTGCACATTGTTATTCTTAAGTGTTTTTCACAGACCTTTTTTGTCAAGGAGCTGATGATTGCACTTAAGAATATACTACACAACAGTGCTCCGGGGTCCCCGCAGGCGCGCGGAACTATTCAGTGCTTATGACTATCATGGAAATACCCCTACGAGAGAACTGGAGTTACAGGTAAGAAACCATTCCTTCTCCGGGGTCCCCGCACATAGGTGGGCCTATTCTACTTTCATGAATTCAGTAAGAGCTGTTCCACAGACAGCCACAGCAGTCTGTTTTCCGACTGCTTTGTGCCCAAATGTGACTGCAAGTACATGGTTATGACATGCTGGATTTCCGCCGATATGCTCCCAAGAGCTAATGAGAACAAATGAAGAATACTATGTATATGAATGAGTGAATTTAAAGTGAATTAAAAGTGAATTTAAAGCCTGACCAGTGAGACACAACAGTATTTAATCCTGCACAATTCCCTCCTCAAAATACCCTCTGCACCCAAGTGTACCATGTCGAGAGGAGGCACCTTAAGTTGATTAATAGGGAGATGCCCACTGCTGCCTACTATTGTACTAGCTGTCCTGAATTGCCTATGTCGGGTTCTAATTGTTTACCTTCAGCAATGTGGACAAAAGGCACCGACACTTGAGAATGTGATGTGAGTCTGTAAGTTGTTACTGGAATGGGTATGGTTAGTGTTAGACCTGACAGCTTTAGGATGGTTACCCCTAACTTTTTGCCTGCCTCCCTCCACTTTTTAGATACTGTTTTTGCTGTTTTTTCAGACTCTGCGCACTTTACCTCTGCCAACCAGTACTAAAGTGTATATGGTCTCTCCCTTTAAACATGGTAACATTGGATCATATCCAATTAGATTATTTAATTTACTTATTAGTCCCTAGTAAAGTGCACTATATATGCTCAGGGCCTGTAGATTAAATGCTACTAGTGGGCCTGCAGCACTGATTGTGCCACCCGCTTAAGTAGCTCCTTAACCTTGCCTCAGTCCTGCCATTGCAAGTCCTGTGTGGGCAGTTCACTGCCAATTCGACTTGGCATTTAAAAGTACTTTCCAAGCCTAAAACTCCCCTTTTTCTATATATAAGTCACCCCTAAGGTATGCCCTAGGTAACCCATTGGGCAGGGTGCTGTGTAGGCAAAAGGCAGGACATATACCTCTGTAGTTTAGATGTTCTGGTAGTGTAAAACTCCTGAATTCGTTTTTACACTGCTGTGAGGCCTGCTCCCTTCATAAGCTAACATTGGGGCTGCCCTCATATATTGTTTGAGTGGTAGCTGCTGATCTGAAAGGAGTAGGAAGGTCATATTTAGTATGGCCAGAATGGTGATACAAAATCCTGCAGACTGGTTGTAAGGAAATGCCTCCTTGGCATGGTTACCCCCTGACTTTTTGCCTTTGCTGATGCAAAGTTATGATTTGAAAGTGTGCTGAGGCCTGCTAACCAGGCCCCAGCACCAGTGTTCTTTCCCTAACCTGTACCTTTGTCTCCACAATTAGCACAGCCCTGGCATCCAGGTAAGTCCCTTGTAACTGGAACCCCTGGTACCAAGGGCCCTGATGCCAGGGAAGGTCTCTAAGGATTGCAACAAGTCTTATGCCACCCTGGGGACCCCTCACTCAGCACATGCACACTGCTTGCCAGCTTGTGTGTGCTGGTGGGGAGAAAAGGACTAAGTCGACATGGCACTCCCCTCAGGGTGCCATGCCAACCTCACACTGCCTATGGCATAGATAAGTCACCCCTCTAGCAGGCCTTACAGCCCTAAGGCAGGGTGCACTATACCACAGGTGAGGGCATAGGTGCATGAGCACTATGCCCCTACAGTGTCTAAGCAAAATCTTAGACATTGTAAGTGCAGGGTAGCCATAAGAGTATATGGCCTGGGAGTCTGTCATACACAAACTCCACAGCACCATAATGGCTACACTGAAAACTGGGAAGTTTGGTATCAAACTTCTCAGCACAATAAATGCACACTGATGCCAGTGTATATTTTATTGTGAAATACACCCAGAGGGCATCTTAGAGATGCCCCCTGAAAACGTACATACCCGACTTCCAGTGGGGGCTGACTAGTTTTGCCAGCCTGCCACACACCAGACATGTTGCTGGCCACATGGGGAGAGAGCCTTTGTCACTCTGTGGCCAGGAACAAAGCCTGTACTGGGTGGAGGTGCTTCTCACCTCCCCCTACAGGAACTGTAACACCTGGCAGTGAGCCTCAAAGGCTCACCCCCTTTGTTACAGCGCCACAGGGCATCCCAACTAGTGGAGATGACTGCCCCTCCGGCCACTGCCCCTACTTTTGGCGGCAGGGCTGGAGGAGATAATGAGAAAAACAAGGAGGAGTCACTGGCCAGTCAGGACAACCCCTAAGGTGTCCTGAGCTGAGGTGACTCTGACTTTTAGAAATCCTCCATCTTGCAGATGGAGGATTCCCCCAATATGATTAGGGATGTGACCCCCTCCCCACCGGGAGGAGGCACAAAGAGGGTGTAGCCACCCTCAGGGCTAGTAGCGGATGCATTCTTCTCACAAAGAGACTTTCAGTCTGTCGAAGTAGATTACCAGGGCCTAAATGTCAGCTGTTGACTTTGAGAAATTAAGCCCAGTAAAAACCTTATTTTTAATGTATGTACTGGTTGGCCAGGCAATTAATGTACTTTCTGATGGATACAACTACCTGTGGATTCCTCATCTAAAGAATTTTCCCCCACGTGCCAGCATTCGAAGGAACTGTTCTTCTAGCTCTGCACATCGACTATGACGTCACAATTGCCCGACTCCCACGCGACGCCGTATGACGTCATCCAGGCAATAAGAGGTCCTCGTCGACGTGCAGACGTCAGTTCCCTTTTTTCCGTGCCTTCGAGTAACGTTTCTTTCTTCGAGGCTACCAGGGAGCTACTGTTTCACTTCGTGTGTAACAATGTCTCAGCCAAGGAAGTCGGGTTTTAAACTCTGTAAGGAGCGCGGGGGCCGAATGTCGGTCACAGACCCTCACGAGAATTGTTTGTGGTGTCTGAGCTCTGACCATGAGGTCGAAGCGTGCGGTTCATGTGAGCGCATGAATCCGAAAGCTCTCAAGGAGCGGGAGGCCAAGTTGTTCTTGGCAAGGTCTAAGAAGAAGGAGAGACATCATCGTCGTGAGTCTGCTTCCAAGTCATCGAAATCTCACAGGCGACATCAGGACTCCCGACTCCGGCATGATTCACGACGGTTGTCAAGTAAGGACCGTTCCTGCTCAAGGTTACCGTCGGCTCAACGTCGAACGACTTGGGTAGTTAGTCCGACTGTGACACCTCCACCTCGGACGACTCCTACTTCTGCGACGTCTCCGCTGTCGGTCTTCGAAGTCGATCCTCACCAGGAGCCGGCGGTCTCTCCTGTGCAGACGGAGATGCCCGAGCCGACGCCGGCTCCGCCTCAGGCACCGGCTCCACAAGGATATCCGGCGTTCCTGGCGCCAGGCACAGACCCTGCCGCATTTCTTAATGCGATGTTCAACATCTTTGCCGCCATGGCTCAGGGAGGTGGTTGTTCGGGACCTTCGGGTCCATTGGCCTATGGCATAGGTGTTTCGGCTTCATAGAGACCGACACCCTTCATGCCTTTCCTTCCTTTGGGAAGTGCTGGTTCGGCACCGGTACCAATGACGTCGCCTAGAAGACCTGTGATGCCGATGACATCTACCGCCCCGGCGCCAATGAGTTCGCGGCAGCTTTCATGTACTCTGAAGAAGCCTGCGGCGCTGATGGATCCGGCGTCTGATGAATCTGAAGGTCGACGCCGTCCGAGGTCTTGAGCGTCGGCAGACGCCTTATCGACGCCAAGAATTAAATCCAGGCTCCGCTCCAGGAGGTTGACTCTGAGGCTGCTAGAGGAGCAAGAGTATGACAAGCAGCTCTTGGAAGGGGGTGAGATTGTGGAGCCCCTGGGAGACCTGCAGGGCTTGGACACAGCTAGTGGTTTGGACACTTCCCCAGAGAGGGACTTGGCATCTATGGGGGAGTACACTGAAGAGGCTGCCTCTTTCCATTCGGTGGTCAGGAAGGCTGCGGATTTTCATGACCTTCCTCTTCCTGCTGCGGATGTTAATACAAACATTCTTACGGAGGTTTTGCATCCTTCTTCAGCTTTTGCAGAGACACTTCTTCCTTTTAAAGAGGCGCTCATTGACCCAATAATAGAGGTGTGGAAGAAGCCTGTGACTTCGACGGCAGTAAACGGGTCTGTTGCGAGGAGGCATCAGGTGGCTCCTGGAGATCCAGCGTTCTTGTCCAGACACCCGACTCCGGAGAGTTTGGTAGTGCAGGCTTCATGCTCCTCACACTCTGCTCTGGGATCTTTTCCAGGGGTTCCCGCAGACGGGGAGTCCAAGAGAATGGACCAATCTGCTAAGAAGGCGTGCTCTTCATGTATCATGTCCCCCAAGTCAACGAATGCTACCTATATCCTGGGAAGGTACATTTATGCTCTCATGGATGTGGCCAAGACACACTCTGCGTTGCCTCAGGAGGTGCTTAATCCTTTGGCGGACGCTCAGGCGGCGACCCAGGTTATCCAATCTGGGCTTGACACATCGGACACATC
The DNA here is from genome assembly GCF_031143425.1 of Pleurodeles waltl. Classification (NCBI taxonomy): domain Eukaryota; kingdom Metazoa; phylum Chordata; class Amphibia; order Caudata; family Salamandridae; genus Pleurodeles; species Pleurodeles waltl. The sequence goes on from NC_090449.1 coordinate 118,598,936, forward strand.
GGCCAGGGCTATGGGCACATCCATAGCGACAAGACGGCATGCCTGGCTACGGTCTTCAGGATTCTCTCCAGATGTGCAGACAACCCTACTTAACCTGCCCTTTGATGGGGATAAACTATTTGTGGCAAAAGCTGACTCTTCTTTGGAACGGTTCAAGGAGAGTAGGGCCACGGCAAGATCCTTGGGCTGGCAAGCATCCACCTCCACTTCCTTGAGATCGTTTAGGAGGTTTAGGGGGTTTGGGCGTGGCTCGTCCTTTCGAGGGAGATCCCAGGCAGCAGGACAGCAACCTTCGAAAGCTCACCCTTATAGATCAATCAGGGGCAGAGGTAGAGTTCGTACTAGAGGGGCCACCCAGCAGCACTCTGCCCCTTATTCTTCCTTCGGAGGGGTGCAGCAGGGAAAGCAGCCTTAGTCCTCCATCACTCCCTTTGCATGCATCTCCTGTAGGGGGGAGACTGTCTCAGTTTCTTCACATGTGGGAGTCAATAACATCAGACTCCTGGGTCACCGATATTGTGGGGAAAGGTTATACTCTTCCCTTTTGGGAGTTTCCCCTCCTTCCCTCCCCGCCCATTCTTCTGTTCGGAAGACCATCTTCTTTTACTGCAACAGGAAGTGCTAATCCTTTTGTCGAAAGGTGCAGTAGAGTTGGTTCCAGAGCAGGAGAGGGGTCAGGGCTGTTATTCAAGATATTTCCTGATCCCCAAAAAGGATGGTCGGTTGAGGCCAATCCTGGACCTGAGGATTTTTAATTGGTTCCTCAAGCAGGAGAAGTTCAAAATGCTGACCCTAGCACAGGTTCTTTTGGCGTTGAACGAAGGAGATTGGATGGTGTCTATCGACTTGCAGGATGCTTACTTTCATATCCCAATCCTCAAGTCGCACAGGAAGTATCTCCGGTTTGTGATGAGTTCGCAACACTATCAGTTTATGGTCCTTCCATTTGGTCTTACTTCAGCACCTCGAGTCTTCACGAAAGTGATGGCGGTGGTTGCAGCAGAGATCAGAAGAAGGGGGATAGCAGTATTCCCTTATCTGGACGATTGGTTGATCAAAGTCAGTTCTCCGGAGCTCATGCGACGTCACCTGCAGTCGACAACTCAGTTGTTGTTTGATCTGGGCTCTTCTGTGAACGTGCCCAAATCTCACCTGGAGCCCTCTCAGTGCCTCCTGTTCATAGGGGCAGTACTGGACACAACATTGAATCAGGCCTTTCCTCCACCGCAGTGGATTCAGGCCATTCAGGTGTTGATTCCAATGTTCCAGAGTGGAGCGGTAGTTCCAGTCCTCAATGTCCTTTGTCTGCTCGGTCTGTTCGATTCTTGCATTCTGCTGGTCACTCATGCACGTTGGCACATGAGGGCTCTTCAGTGGTGCCTCCGCAGGCAGTGGTTTCAACACAAAGGAGATCTCGAGGAATCGATAAAGATCTCCAGAGATGCTGCAGCGGATCTTCAGTGGTGGGCTGCGAACGGCAACCTTTCTCAAGGAAAGCCGTTCTTGCTGCCACCTCCGGTGGCCACAGTGATAACGGATGCCTCCATTCTAGGGTGGGGGCTCATCTGGGGGACCTGGAGATCAAAGGTCATTGGTCTCCAGTGGAACAGAGGTTTCACATCAATCTGTTGGAATTGCGGGCGATACGTCTGGCTCTCAAGGCCTTCCTCCCTTCCCTTCCCTTCGCGGTCGGTCGGTTCAAGTCCTAACGGACAACACTCCTGCGATGTGGTATATAAACAAGCAGGGAGGAGTGGGGTCGTATCTTCTCTGCAGAGAAGCTCTACGGGTCAGGTCCTGGGTTCAGGACCATCGGATTTGCTTGGTAGCAAACCATTTGGCCGGAGGTCTGAACGTGCGTGCGGACGGTCTCAGTCGGTGCATCTCGACCGATCACAAGTGGCGTCTTCATCCAGACCTGGTCCTTTACATCTTTCAGCTGTGGGGGTATCCACAGATAGACCTGTTTGCCACTCGGAAGAACGCGCACTGCCCGTCGTTCTGCAGCCTCCAGTATCCGGTGCAAGGAGCTTTGGGAGACGCGTTTCAGATGTCCTGGAAGGATCAGTTGCTTTAAGTGTTTCCCCCCATACCCTTGATTCCTCGGGTCCTGAGGAAGATTCGCCAAGACCGGGCTCAAGTCATCTTAATAGCTCTGGATTGGTCAAGAAGGGTGTGGTATTCAGACCTCCTCCAACTCTCTCTGTGCCGTCCGCTCCGTCTCCATTACAGGGCAGACCTCCTCTCGCAGTCGCAGGAGCAGGTTCTACACCCCCACCTCCAGAGCCTGCACCTACATGCCTGGAGAACGGGGCAATTTGAGTACTTTTTCTCTCCCACCTGAGAGTGTGGAAGTTATATTATCGGCCAGACCACTCTCCACCAAATCTATCTATGCAAGCAGGTGGGCTAAATTTGTGATTTGGTGTGGAGAGAATCAAATTGATCCCTTGCATGCCCACCTATCTGACATCCTGTCATTTGCGTTATCCTTGGCACAGAGGGGTTGTGCAGTTACCACTGTTAAGGGCCTTTCAGTGCCTTCCAGACCAACCCTCCTTGTTTAAGTCCCCAATTGTTTTGAGGTTCATTAAGGGTCTGACTAACAAGTTTCCGCCCACTCCATTAGTTATGCCACAGTGGGATTTGAACTTAGTGTTGGCCTTTCTTATGGGTTCACAGTTTGATCCCATGAGGCTTTGAGTTTTAAAAACTGTGTTTCTAGTTTCCATTACCTCTGCTAGAAGAGTGAGTGAGCTCCAGGCTCTTAGTGTGGAACCCCCATATACTTCCTTTTACAGGGACAAGGTGGTGTTAAGGACCAAGGCAGCTTTCTTACCGAAGGTTGTTACACCCTTTCAATTAGGACAGTCCATCACTCTTTCTTCCTTCTATCCCCCACCTCTTCCTTCAAAGGAGGAAGAGAGGCTTCACCGACTTGACCCAAGAAGAGCGTTGAGCTTCTTTGTCGACAGGACGAGGGAGTTCAGACAGGACGATCAGCTCTTCGTCGGTTATGTGGGGAAGAGGAGAGGCAAAGCTGTCCACAAGAGAACGCTTTCCAGGTGGGTCATTCTTCGCATCAAATTGTGTTATTCTTTAGCAAAGAAGGATCCTCCTGTGGGGCTATGAGCCCATTCCACCAGGGCTAAGGCGGCTTCATCAGCCTTAGCTAGAGGTGTTCCTGTGGTTGATATCTGCAAGGCGGCAACTTGGGCATCCCTCCACACATTTGCCAAGCATTATTGCTTGGATTCCGAAGTTGGGAGGATGGCCATTTTGCACGCTTAGCCCTGCAGGATTTCTTGGTTTGACCATTCAGGCACCCACCAGCGAGTGCTGTACTGCTTTGGGACTCTATTCTTTAGGTGAGGAATCCACAGGTAGTTGTATCCATCAGAAGAACAAGTTACTTACCTTCGGTAACACCTTTTCTGGTGGATAAACTAGCTACCTGTGGATTCCTCACGGTTCCACCCGCCTCCCCGTTGCCTGGCTGGTCTTACCAAGATTTCCTTGGATGAGCACCGGTATGTTGTACATCTGTATATACTGATGCAATGATTTATATATCTGTATATATTTGTTTATGTATATATATATATTTTTTTTTTAAAAGACGTGTATATATGTATATATTTATATGTTCTAGATGGATTTATGCATATATTTCGTATTGTAGGATTGTATGCAGTGGGTTGTTTATTTCTATTGGCTATGTTTCATATTAGTGGAAATAAATGTTGGTATATAAGTTTGATTGATGTGTTCATATCACATCTGTAGTGTCAATGTTCTCCTGTTCGCCTCAAAGCACGTAAAAAATGTTGATAACTGATGTCTGCACGCCGACAAGGACCTCTTATTGCCTGGATTACATCATACGGCTTTGCATGGGAGTCGGGCTATTGTGACGTCATCGTCGACGTGCAGAGCTAGAAGAAAGTTTCCGGCGAATGCTGGTGCGTGGGGGAAAATTCTTTAGTTGAGGAATCCACAGGTAGCTAGTGTATCCACCAGAAAAGGCGTTACCAAAGGTAAGTAAATTGTTCTTTTAGAACAATGGTACAAATTACCATGCACTATTTGTTAGAGACTGTGCTACTTTAAGTACCTCCCATATTTGAAACCATTGACCTTTCAGTTGACAATTTAGAAGCTGAAATGCCAGTGAGCTTGACAGGTTTAAATGCAGAGCAACAAGTACTTTTTGTGGGAGCTTCTGGTTTCTTTTTCACCTGCTGTTTCGCATACAGTGCCTTCAGAAATTCAGGATGTTTTATTGTTTACAGGAAGAAGTGTATGTTTCTACCACAAAAACCTTGATAGATGGAGTCATTGCTGGATACAATGCCACCGTTTTCGCATATGGCCCAACAGGTACATAAAAATATAATGATTTCAAATGGCTGGTAAAGAAAATACAAACATATTGCTTTTGATTAGTTATCGAGGATAGATTTTGATGTGACTGGGGGCCAGATGTAGCAAAACGCCAATTTGCGACTTGCAAATTGCGAGTCCCTGCGACTCGCAATTTGCAAGTCGCAAATTGGTATGCAGTACGGTGTCTCAGACACCGACTGCGACTCGCTATGGGGTCGCAATGACCCACCTCATTAATATTCATGAGGTGGGTCGCAAATTGCGGCCCCATAGCGAGTATAGGCACTCGCAAACATGGAGGCCTGCTGTCGTCAGCAGACCTCCATGTTCGTGACTGCTTTCAATAAAGCAGTTTTTTTTTTTTTAAGTGTAGCCCGTTTTCCTTAAAGGAAAACGAGCTGCACTTAAAAAAAAAAACGAAGCCTTTAGTTTCGGTATTTTTTCAGGGCAGGGAGTGGTCCCTTGGACCACTCCCTGCCCTGAAAAAATATTTTTGGGTCCATTCACAAACTGGAAGGGGTCCCATGGGGACCCCTTCCAATTTGCGAGTGGTTTACCATCCACTTGAAGTGGATGGTAACTGCGATACCATTTGCGACCGCGTACGCGGTCGCAAATGGTATTGCATACCACTCAGACTCGCAAATAGGAAGGGAACACCCCTTCCTATTTGCGATTCTGAAATGCATATTGCGAGTCGGTACCGACTCGCAATATGCATTTCTGCATTAGGAAACGCGTTTAGCGAGTCGCAAACGGCAATTTTTGCCGTTTGCGACTCGCTAAACGTTTCCTACATCTGGCCCTAAGTCTATTACCTTTATTGTAAGAAAAATACCCTTTGATTACAATATTTTCTCTATACTAATAAGGTAGGTAATGATAAGGTAATTGACTGTTTGTAAGGGACTACATAACATGTTAAAGAGAGACTTCACGTGGGCTCGAATTCAGTAGTAACGGAAAGTCGTCTCGTTTATAGAAAAACATGCTACATCTTGAGTAGAATCTACCAGAGCAATTTTGTCCACCAAACAGGAAGTATGGTGGAGGAAATTACTCCGCCAACAGTTACATGAAACTAGTATTTATTACTTGCATAGTTATCATTCTTTCTCTTTAATTATGTAAAAGGTACAGGTAAAACCTACACAATGCTTGGAATGGACAGTGAGCCGGGGATTTACATCCAGACTCTAAACGACCTCTTTAAATGCATTGAGGCAACCAGTGACAACGTCATCTACACCGTCTCTATGTCATATCTGGAGGTGAGATTATTTGCTGTTTTTCTTCATTTCCTCCTTGTAGCAAAATACACATAATTGTTTGTAAATTATGTGGTACCCTTTTTTTAAAACTGATTGATATTGAACATAGGGACTGTGTTTCCTACAATTCATCATTAAAAGCCCATAAATTCCTTAATGTCACTTCATGCTGGCGAGGGTCAAGGAAAGAACCGGCATAATGAGCTGAATGCTCCGTTTATCATTTTTTTAACTCCCCTTCTCATTTTAATAAATTCACAGTCTAATGTAGCTTTCTAATTACCCCCTACTGTATGCTTCTCTTAGGCTAAATGCCTCTCACACTGATTTAACTTTACTCTCTCCTGCTATTCTACTCCACGTGTTGAACGTTTTATAATTGTCCTTTTTCCTTGCACTATCATTACTTCAGCACTGTATCTTTCTTAAATCTTCATATGCTCCGGGTGACCCTGCCTTCCTAATGCAGCACCTACTCCCTAGAGCTTAGTAGTACAAACCTCCGCTACGAGGTTTAACACCAATTATTTTTTTACTACCGCCCACACTGAGAGTCATAAAGTATATCCAGGGATGGGTCAGGGTGGTCACATTGGAGGCAGCATCTGGAGAGTCATAAAGAATTGAACCATTCGATCATTCAATGCCATTGTTGGGACTGGGGCACATAGATAAATACCAGTAGCCCCAAAAGAGTTCTGTGCCAATTTGGCACAGAACATTCAAGATGGCCAAGTATGCCATCTGTTTAGGCCTAAACATGACCAACTGTTTATGCAGAGCTGTCGGCACTAGTATGGTGCTCCGGCATCAGGTGTGGATGAGACGCCTGGGCTTTTTTAGTGATGTTCAGGTGTTACTCATGGTCATGCCTTTTAATGGGGCTTGCCTCTTTGGTGTGAAGCCAGATTACTTCACAGGGATCTCTCAAACTGTCTGTGACAATGACATCTTCCACAGCTGTCTCATTGGCAAGCAAGCACATTCAGTCATTGACAACAGTTCCATTAACAAATAAATCATAGTTAGCACCACCAATGATAATGAGCAAAATACCTTTGTTGATGAGCAGAACACTATCAAAAACAACTAAGAATCAGATGCCATTGAGTAAGATCCCCATAAATAACCAGCAGTACCCCAATGAAGACCGCAATGATGAGCAAGCGGTGGACGTCAACCCAACCATGGATGGTGACAACTCTGTTGTTGAATCACTCGACGATGAGCATTTAAAAAATGTCACTGTGGCTGACAATGAAACCAACAATAACTTTGGCACTGTTAACAATGAGTGTGAAGGTAACTTGGTTAATGATGATGATGTTGACAACACTGTTGACAAAACTTACTACACTGTTTGCCAGTCCTTTAGTGCCAACCATTCCAATACAATCATTTCCACAATTTACCTAACACTCCAACAAGGCAGCTGGATGATGATGGCAATAGCAGAAGGATCTTTTTGAGGAAGCTGAGGACCAGGAACCAAGGAACCAAGTTTATTCCAATATTAATAATGACAATCAGCATTTTGAGTATCTAGCATAGATCAGTCTAGAAGCTGTCCTCCAAGAAGTCCCACCTGACCTATCCCTGAGAATATTCACTCTCCTATTGCCCAACACTACATTTTCATTTTACTGGCCCACATAGGATGAAAGGGGTGGCAATTTTCATCAGTGAGGTGTTACATTTACATTTGAAAATAAATACTATGACAAAAAAGGCAGGCTTTTGTGGACCAGAGGTCGGCAGGGATTGTGTCCAATCATGCTGTTTTCTACTCATGGCCAAAATGGAGAAAAAGGGCATTTCTATTCATAACTCTTCTTAATTCAAGCTGTCTACCCAAGTGGAAGTTGTTAATAGTAGTGCTCTTTCCACTACCCTACACTCACAAAAGGATAGGTCAGTCACACTTTACAGCACGCAGAACGCAATTCCATCTTTTACTCAAGGTTTAGTAGACCTAACTTAGCAGACATAGGCAAAAGCGACAATATGTTATTTAATCTCCTCTGTACTTCAGACCCATGGTTAATAGCAAAATGAAAACAGCACTCAGGACTGATTGTAGGAGGCTGGACTGGCTTGTAGTGAGTACCAAGGGGTACTTGCACCTTGCACCAGGCCCAGTTATCCCTTATTAGTGTATAGGGTGTCTAGCAGCTTAGGCTGATAGATAATGGTAGCTTAGCAGAGCAGCTTAGGCTGAACTAGGAGACGTGTGAAGCTACTACAGTACCACTTAGTGTCATATGCACAATATCATAAGAAAACACAATACACAGTTATACTAAAAATAAAGGTACTTTATTTTTATGACAATATGCCAAAGTATCTTAGAGTGTACCCTCAGTGAGAGGATAGGAAATATACACAAGATATATATACACAATAGCAAAAATATGCAGTATAGTCTTAGAAAACAGTGCAAACAATGTATAGTTACAATAGGATGCAATGGGGAAACATAGGGATAGGGGCAACACAAACCATATACTCCAAAAGTGGAATGCGAACCACGAATGGACCCCAAACCTATGTGACCTTGTAGAGGGTCGTTGGGACTATTAGAAAATAGTGAGAGTTAGAAAAATAACCCTCCCCAAGACCCTGAAAAGTGAGTGCAAAGTGCACTAAAGTTCCCCTAAGGACAAAGAAGTCGTGTTAGAGGAATAATGCAGGAAAGACACAAACCAACAATGCAACAACTGTGGATTTCCAATCTAGGGTACCTGTGGAACAAGGGGACCAAGTCCAAAAGTCACAAGCAAGTCGGAGATGGGCAGATGCCCCGGAAATGCCAGCTGCGGGTGCAAAGAAGCTTCTACTGGACAGAAGAAGCTGAGGTTTCTGCAGGAACGAAAAGGGCTAGAGACTTCCCCTTTGGTGGACAGATCCCTCTTGCCGTGGAGAGTCGTGCAGAAGTGTTTTCCCGCCGAAAGAATGCCAACAAGCCTTGCTAGCTGCCAATCGTGTGGTTAGCGTTTTTGGACGCTGCTGTGGCCCTGGAGGGACCAGGAGGTCGCAAATTGGACCAGGAGAGAGAGGGGACATCGAGCAAGACAAGGAGCCCTCTCAGCAGCAGGTAACACCCGGAGAAGTGCCAGAAACAGGCACTACGAGGATGCGTGAAATGGTGCTCACCGAAGTCGCACAAAGGAGTCCCACGTCGCCGGAGACCAACTTAGAAAGTCGTGCAATGCAGGTTAGAGTGCCGTGGACCCAGGCTTGGCTGTGCACAAAGGATTTCCGCCGGAAGTGCACAGGGGCCGGAGTAGCTGCAAAAGTCGCGGTTCCCAGCAATGCAGCCCAGCGAGGTGAGGCAAGGACTTACCTCCACCAAACTTGGACTGAAGAGTCACTGGACTGTGGGGGTCACTTGGACAGAGTCACTGGATTCGAGGGACCTCGCTCGTCGTGCTGAGAGGAGACCCAAGGGACCGGTAATGCAGCTTTTTGGTGCCTGCGGTTGCAGGGGGAAGATTCCGTCGACCCACGGGAGATTTCTTCGGAGCTTCTGGTGCAGAGAGGAGGCGGACTACCCCCACAGCATGCACAGACAGGAAAACAGTCGAGAAGGCGGCAGGATCAGCGTTACAGAGTTGCAGTAGTCGTCTTTGCTACTATGTTGCAGGTTTGCAGGCTTCCAGCGCGGTCAGCAGTCGATTCCTTATCAGAAGGTGAAGAGAGAGATGCAGAGGAACTCGGCTGAGCTCTTGCATTCGTTATCTAAAGTTTCCCCAGAGACAGAGACCCTAAATAGCCAAAAAAGAGGGTTTGGCTACCTAGGAGAGAGGATAGGCTAGCAACACCTGAAGGAGCCTATCACAAGGAGTCTCTGACGTCACCTGGTGGCAGTGGCCACTCAGAGCAGTCCAGTGTGCCAGCAGCACCTCTGTTTCCAAGATGGCAGAGGTCTGGAGCACACTGGAGGAGCTCTGGACACCTCCCAGGGGAGGTGCAGGTCAGGGGAGTGGTCACTCCCCTTTCCTTTGTCCAGTTTCACGCCAGAGCAGGGCTAAGGGGTCCCCTGAACCGGTGTAGACTGGCTTATGCAGAATTGGGCACCTCTGTGCCCAACAAAGCATTTCCAGAGGCTGGGGGAGGCTACTCCTCCCCTGCCTTCACACCATTTTCCAAAGGGAGAGGGTGTCACACCCTCTCTCAGAGGAAGTTCTTTGTTCTGCCATCCTGGGCCAGGCCTGGCTGGACCCCAGGAGGGTAGATGCCTGTCTGAGGGGTTGGCAGCAGCAGCAGCTGCAGTGAAACCCCAGGAAAGGCAGTTTGGCAGTACCAGGGTCTGTGCTACAGACCACTGGGATCATGGAATTGTGCCAACAATGCCAGGATGGCATAGAGGGGGCAATTCCATGATCTTAGACATGTTACATGGCCATATTCGGAGTTACCATTGAGAAGCTACATATAGGTAGTGACCTATATGTAGTGCACGCGTGTAATGGTGTCCCCGCACTCACAAAGTTCAGGGAATTGGCTCTGAACAATGTGGGGGCACCTTGGCTAGTGCCAGGGTGCCCTCACATTAAGTAACTTTGCACCTAACCTTTACCAGGTAAAGGTTAGACATATAGGTGACTTATAAGTTACGTAAGTGCAGTGTAAAATGGCTGTGAAATAACGTGGACGTTATTTCACTCAGGCTGCAGTGGCAGGCCTGTGTAAGAATTGTCAGAGCTCCCTATGGGTGGCAAAAGAAATGCTGCAGCCCATAGGGATCTTCTGGAACCCCAATACCCTGGGTACCTCAGTACCATATACTAGGGAATTATAAGGGTGTTCCAGTAAGCCAATGTAAATTGGTAAAAATGGTCACTAGCCTGTTAGTGACAATTTGGAAAGAAATGAGAGAGCATAACCACTGAGGTTCTGATTAGCAGAGCCTCAGTGAGACAGTTAGTCACTACACAGGTAACACATTCAGGCACACTTATAAGCACTGGGGCCCTGGGTTACCAGGGTCCCAGTGACACATACAACTAAAACAACATATATACAGTGAAAAATGGGGGTAACATGCCAGGCAAGATGGTACTTTCCTACACAACCCCCCCCAAACGAAGGACAATAAGACTAGCCATGACCTGATGAGTCTTCATTGTCTAAGTGGAAATATCTGGAGAGTCCATCTGCATTGGAGTGGCTACTCCCAGGTCTATGTTCCACTGTATAGTCCATTCCCTGTAGGGATATGGACCACCTCAACAATTTAGGATTTTCACCTTTCATTTGTTTTAGCCAAAGTAGAGGTTTGTGGTCTGTCTGAACAATAAAGTGAGTGCCAAACAGGTATGGCCTCAACTTCTTCAGAGCCCAGACCACAGCAAAGGCCTCCCTCTCAATGGCAGACCAACGCTTTTCTCTAGGGGTCAACCTCCTACTAATAAAAGCAACAGGTTGATCCTGGCCCTCAGAATTAAGTTGTGATAGGACTGCCCCTACTCCTAATTCAGATGCATCAGTTTGGACATATAATTTTTTAGAGTAACAAGGGCTTTTCAGGACAGGTGCAGAGCACATGGCCTGCTTCAGCTCCTCAAAAGCTTTCTGACAGTTTGCTGTCCATAATACCTTTTTAGGCATCTTTTTGGAAGTGAGGTCATTAAGAGGGGCTGCAATGGAGCCATAGTTCTTAATGAACCTCCTGTAATACCCAGTGAGGCCTAGGAAGGCTCTCACCTGAGTCTGTGTAGTAGGGGGAACCCAATCAATAATTGTTTGGATTTTCCCCTATAGTGGTGCAATCTGTTCCCCACCAACAAGGTGTCCCAGATAAACCACCTTACCCTGCCCTATCTGGCACTTTGAAGCCTTGATAGTGAGGCCTGCCTTTTGCAGGGCCTCCAAAACTTTCCATAGGTGGACCAGGTGATCATCCCAGCTGGAGCTAAAGACAGCTATATCGTCCAAATATGCTGCACTGAAAGCTTCCAGCCCTTGCAGGACTGTGTTCACCAACCTCTGAAAAGTGGCAGGTGCATTTTTCAATCCAAAAGGCATTACAGTAAACTGGTAATGTCCTCCAATGGTAGAAAATGCAGTCTTAGGTTTAGCATCTTCTGACAATTTGATCTGCCAATACCCTGCAGTCAAGTCAAAAGTGCTTAGATACTTGGCAGATGCCAGTGTATCTATGAGCTCATCTGCCCTGGGTATAGGGTGAGCATCAGTTTTGGTTACCAAGTTGAGACCTCTATAGTCTACACAAAACCGCATTTCCTTCTTTCCATCTTTGGAATGGGGTTTTGGTACCAGTACCACAGGAGAAGCCCATGGACTGTCAGAGTGCTCAACCACTCCTAGTTCTAACATTTTCTGGACCTTTTGCTTTATGCAGTCCCTGACATGGTCAGGCTGCCTATAGATCTTACTTTTGACAGGTAAACTGTCTCCAGTATCTATAGTGTGCTCACACCAAGAAGTGGTACCTGGCACAGTAGAGAAGAGCTCAGAGAATTGATCTAGGAGGTTTATGCAATTGTCTTTCTGCTCAGCAGTAAGACAATCAGCCAAAACTACACCTTCCACAAGAGCATCTTGTTCGTGGAAGAGAAGAGATCAGGTAGAGGATCACTGTCTTCTTCCTGTCCCTCATCTGTTGCCATGAGCAGGGTGAGATCAGCCCTGTCGTAGTAGGGTTTCAGGCGGTTTACATGGAGTACCCTAAGGGGACTCCTTGCAGTGCCTAAGTCAACTAAATAGGTGACTTCACCCTTTTTCTCAACAATTGTGTGGGGCCCACTCCATTTATCTTGGAGTGCTCTTGGGGCCACAGGCTCCAAGACCCACACTTTCTGCCCTGGTTGGTACTGAACCAAAACAGCCTTCTGATCATGCCATTGCTTCTGGAGCTCTTGGCTGGCCTGAAGGTTTTTACTGGCCTTTTTCATGTACTCAGCCATCCTTGATCTGAGGCCAAGTACATAATCCACAATATCCTGCTTAGGAGCTTTTAAAGGTTGTTCCCAACCCTCCTTTACAAGTGTGAGTGGACCCCTAACAGGGTGTCCAAAAAGAAGTTCAAAGGGGCTGAAGCCCACTCCTTTCTGGGGTACCTCCCTGTAGGCAAAAAGGAGGCATGGTAGAAGGATATCCCATCTCCTGCAGAGTTTTTCAGGGAGACCCATAATCATGCCTTTGAGAGTTTTATTAAATCTCTCCACCAGTCCATTTGTTTGTGGATGATAGGGTGTTGTGAACTTGTACGTTACACCACACTCCTTCCACATGGCCTTTAAGTATGCAGACATGAAATTGCTTCCCCTGTCTGATACCACTTCCTTTGGGAAGCCCACCCTGGAAAATATTCCCAGGAGGGCCTTTGCCACTGCAGGTGCTGTAGTGGTCCTTAAAGGAATAGCTTCAGGATATCTTGTGGCATGGTCCACTACCACCAAGATAAATCTATTGCCTGAAGCAGTAGGAGGGTCAAGGGGGCCAACTATGTCAACCCCTACCCTTTCAAAGGGAACCCCAACCCCAGGCAGTGGAATAAGAGGTGCCTTTGGGGTGCCACCTGTCTTGCCACTGGCTTGACAGGTTTCACAGGACTTACAAAATTCCTTTGTGTCCTCAGACATCCTAGGCCAATGAAACAATGGAACCAATCTGTCCCAAGTTTTCATTTGACCCAGGTGTCCAGCTAGGGGAATGTCATGTGCCAGGGTTAGGAGGAACTTTCTGTACTCCTGAGGAATCACTAATCTCCTGGCAGCTCCAGGTTTAGGATCCCTATGCTCAGTGTACAAGAGGTTGTCCTCCCAGTAAACTCTGTGAGAGTCACTGACATCCCCATTAGCCTGTTTGACAGCTTGCTGTCTGAGACCCTCTAATGTGGGACAGGTTTGCTGTGCCACACTCAGCTCCTCCCTGGCAGGCCCCCCTTCACCCAAAAGCTCAGCAGTGTCTGCTTCTAGCTCCTCTGGTGTAGGTTCTGCACAGGGAGGGAATTCTTCTTCCTCAGAAGTTGAATCCACTGTAGAGGGAGGGATAGTAGGAAGTGGTTTGCTTCTACTAGCCCTAGCTTTAGGGAGCACTTGGTCCATTGTTCCAGGATCCAAGCTTCCCTGTCCTTTTTGCTTTTTGGCCTGAGCCCTTGTTAAAGCAAAAATATGCCCTGGGATGCCCAGCATTGCTGCATGGGCCTCCAACTCCACATCTGACCAAGCTGATGTCTCCAAATCATTCCCTAATAGACAGTCTACAGGTAAATCTGAAGCTACCACAACTTTCTTTGGACCAGTAACCCCCCCCCCCGAGTTGAGATTAACAACAGCCATGGGGTGGCTAAGTGTGTTGTTGTGAGCATCGGTTACTTGGTACTGGTGACCAAGTAGGTGTTGTTCAGGGTGGACCAGTTTCTCTATGACCATAGTCACACTGGCACCAGTGTCCCTGTAGGCCTGAACCTCAACACCATTTATTAGGGGTAGCTGCTTTTACTTATCCATATTAAGGGGACAAGCAACTAAGGTGGCTAAATCAATAGCCCCCTCAGAGACTAACACAGCCTCTGTGGCCTCCCTAACAAGGCCAACCCCAACTAAGTTACCAATAGTGAGCCCAGCTACTCGCTTGGATTGGCTATTAGTAGGTTTGCTCCCACCACCACTGCTATTAGTAGGGACACTAGGGGTAGCAGTAGGGGTTGTAGTGGTAGGAGCATTGGTGCTTTTCTTTGGACAACTGGGATCTGTTGTCCAATGGCCTTTTATTTTACATAAATAGCACCATGGTTTCTTTTCCTTGTTCTGATTAAAAGAGGATTTGGGCCCACCACCCCCACCAGAGTGTTTTTGTGGGCCTGATGAAGACTCATTTTTAGATTTGTCCCCACCCTTGTCAGAAGACTTACCATCCTTCTTTTTGTTGCCATCTTTGTCACCCCCTGTATGAACTTTTCTGTTCACCCTTGTTCTGACCCATTTGTCTGCCTTCTTTCCCAATTCTTGGGGAGAGGTCAGATCAGAGTCCACCAAGTACTGGTGCAACAAATCAGACACACAATTATTGAGAATATGCTCTCTCAGGATCAAGTTATACAGGCTGTCATAATCAGTAACTTTACTGCCATGTAACCACCCCTCCAAGGCCTTCACTGAATGGTCAATGAAATCAACCCAGTCTTGTGAAGACTCCTTTTTGGTCTCTCTGAACTTTATCCTGTACTGTTCAGTGGTTAAGCCATAACCATCCAGGAGTGCATTCTTAAGAACTTGGAAATTATTAGCATCATTTTCTTTCACAGTAAAGCCCACTGCCTTTGAGGGACATCCTGTACAACACAGGCCCTCTCAAGTGCAGCAAACCACTTGTTAATGTCATCCCCCTCCTTATAAGGGGGAACTATCTTATGCAGATTCCTGGAATCATGCTCTTTTGCAGGATGACTATGGGGAATACTGCTGCTGCCACCATGGGTATCTAAACCCAACTTCTGTCTTTCTTTCTCTAGTTCAAAAGACTGTCTATCCAAATCCAGCTGTTGCTTTTTAAGCTTCAGTCTGGTTTGTTCCACTCTCAACTTATTGAGTTCCCTCTCTAACATTCTGTCATCAGGGTTGGTGGGAGGGACATTCTTAGACACAGAAGAATGAACAGAAGGAGACCTGTCCCTTACAGAAGCCACCCTAACAGCTTGGCTAACAGAAACATCACTACCAGTATGGTGAGAATAAATGCTTTTGCTATGATGTGAGACAACACTATTTCTATGGTGAGGCTCTCCATCATTACCAACTATGCTAGACTGTCTAGTAATGGGCAGGCTAGGAAGTTTCTTTCCTGAATCTTTTCCTGGGGGAGTCCCTGGATCAGATTGGGAACCATTTGCTACTTTTTCAACAGATGTGGCCCCTATGGCCTTATCTTGTTCTCTAAGCATGTTAAGCAATAATTCCAAAGAAGGATTCTTCCCTACACTCAAACCTCTCTCTACACAGAGACTCCTTGCTCCTTTCCAGCTAAGGTGGTCATATGCAAGTTTGGACAGATCAACATTTTGGCCTGTGCCAGACATTTTTAGAGAGAGTTAAAGTGATAGAAAAAGAGAAAAAAGTTTTCAGAACTTTTTAGAAAGACAGAAAAAAAACTTTTAAAACTTTTAAGAACTTTTTGAAAGTTTAGAAGTACTTTTCAGCACTTAGAAAAGAGTGAAAAGAGGAAATGCAAAACTTTTTGGCTATGTGTATATACACTGACCTTGTTTTGTATATTTTTCTCTTATGAAAAGTACAATGACAAGAGTGGTAAGTAGTCTCAAAGCACTTATCCCACCGCTGCCACCAATGTAGGAGGCTGGACTGGCTTGTAGTGAGTACCTAGGGGTACTTGCACCTTGCACCAGGCCCAGTTATCCCTTATTAGTGTATAGGGTGTCTAGCAGCTTAGGCTGATAGATAATGGTAGCTTAGCAGAGCAGCTTAGGCTGAACTAGGAGACGTGTGAAGCTACTACAGTACCACTTAGTGTCATATGCACAATATCATAAGAAAACACAATACATAGTTATACTAAAAATAAAGGTACTTTATTTTTATGACAATATGCCAAAGTATCTTAGAGTGTACCCTCAGTGAGAGGATAGGAAATATACACAAGATATATATACACAATAGCAAAAATATGCAGTATAGTCTCAGAAAACAGTGCAAACAATGTATAGTTACAATAGGATGCAATGGGGAAACATAGGGATAGGGGCAACACAAACCATATACTCCAAAAGTGGAATGCGAACCACGAATGGACCCCAAACCTATGTGACCTTGTAGAGGGTCGCTGGGACTATTAGAAAATAGTGAGAGTTAGAAAAATAACCCTCCCCAAGACCCTGAAAAGTGAGTGCAAAGTGCACTAAAGTTCCCCTAAGGACAAAGAAGTCGTGTTAGAGGAATAATGCAGGAAAGACACAAACCAACAATGCAACAATTGTGGATTTCCAATCTAGGGTACCTGTGGAACAAGGGGACCAAGTCCAAAAGTCACAAGCAAGTCGGAGATGGGCAGATGCCCCGGAAATGCCAGCTGCGGGTGCAAAGAAGCTTCTACTGGACAGAAGAAGCTGAGGTTTCTGCAGGAACGAAAAGGGCTAGAGACTTTCCCTTTGGTGGACAGATCCCTCTTGCCGTGGAGAGTCATGCAGAAGTATTTTCCCGCCGAAAGAATGCCAACAAGCCTTGGTAGCTGCAAATCGTGCAGTTAGCGTTTTTGGACGCTGCTGTGGCCCTGGAGGGACCAGGAGGTCGCAAATTGGACCAGGAGAGAGAAGGGACGTCGAGCAAGACAAGGAGCCCTCTCAGCAGCAGGTAGCACCCGGAGAAGTGCCAGAAACAGGCACTACGAGGATGCGTGAAACAGTGCTCACCCGAAGTCGCACAAAGGAGTCCTACGTCGCCGGAGACCAACTTAGAAAGGCGTGCAATGCAGGTTAGAGTGCCGTGGACCCAGGCTTGGCTGTGCACAAAGGATTTCCGCCGGAAGTGCACAGGGGCCGGAGTAGCTGCAAAAGTCGCGGTTCCCAGCAATGCAGCCCAGCGAGGTGAGGCAAGGACTTACCTCCACCAAACTTGGACTGAAGAGTCACTGGACTGTGGGGGTCACTCGGACAGAGTCACTGGATTCGAGGGACCTCGCTCGTCATGCTGAGAGGAGACCCAAGGGACCGGTAATGCAGCTTTTTGGTGCCTGCGGTTGCAGGGGGAAGATTCCGTCGACCCACGGGAGATTTCTTCAGAGCTTCTGGTGCAGAGAGGAGGCGGACTACCCCCACAGCATGCACAGACAGGAAAACAGTCGAGAAGGCGGCAGGATCAGCGTTACAGAGTTGCAGTAGTCGTCTTTGCTACTATGTTGCAGGTTTGCAGGCTTCCAGCGCGGTCAGCAGTCGATTCCTTATCAGAAGGTGAAGAGAGAGATGCAGAGGAACTCGGCTGAGCTCTTGCATTCGTTATCTAAAGTTTCCCCAGAGACAGAGACCCTAAATAGCCAGAAAAGAGGGTTTGGCTACCTAGGAGAGAGGATAGGCTAGCAACACCTGAAGGAGCCTATCACAAGGAGTCTCTGACGTCACCTGGTGGCAGTGGCCACTCAGAGCAGTCCAGTGTGCCAGCAGCACCTCTGTTTCCAAGATGGCAGAGGTCTGGAGCACACTGGAGGAGCTCTGGACACCTCCCAGGGGAGGTGCAGGACAGGAGAGTGGTCACTCCCCTTTCCTTTGTCCAGTTTCGCGCCAGAGCAGGGCTAAGGGGTCCCCTGAACCGGTGTAGACTGGCTTATGCAGAATTGGGCACCTCTGTGCCCAACAAAGCATTTCCAGAGGCTGGGGGAGGCTACTCCTCCCCTGCCTTCACACCATTTTCCAAAGGGAGAGGGTGTCACACCCTCTCTCAGAGGAAGTTCTTTGTTCTGCCATCCTGGGCCAGGCCTGGCTGGACCCCAGGAGGGCAGATGCCTGTCTGAGGGGTTGGCAGCAGCAGCAGCTGCAGTGAAACCCCAGGAAAGGCAGTTTGGCAGTACCAGGGTCTGTGCTACAGACCACTGGGATCATGGAATTGTGCCAACAATGCCAGGATGGCATAGAGGGGGCAATTCCATGATCTTAGACATGTTACATGGCCATATTCGGAGTTACCATTGTGAAGCTACATATAGGTAGTGACCTATATGTAGTGCACGCGTGTAATGGTGTCCCCGCACTCACAAAGTTCAGGGAATTGGCTCTGAACAATGTGGGGGCACCTTGGCTAGTGCCAGGGTGCCCTCACACTAAGTAACTTTGCACCTAACCTTTACCAGGTAAAGGTTAGACATATAGGTGACTTATAAGTTACTTAAGTGCAGTGTAAAATGGCTGTGAAATAACGTGGACGTTATTTCACTCAGGCTGCAGAGGCAGGCCTGTGTAAGAATTGTCAGAGCTCCCTATGGGTGGCAAAAGAAATGCTGCAGCCCATAGGGATCTTCTGGAACCCCAATGCCCTGGGTACCTCAGTACCATATACTAGGGAATTATAAGGGTGTTCCAGTAAGCCAATGTAAATTGGTAAAAATGGTCACTAGCCTGTTAGTGACAATTTGGAAAGAAATGAGAGAGCATAACCACTGAGGTTCTGATTAGCAGAGCCTCAGTGAGACAGTTAGTCATTACACAGGTAACACATTCAGGCACACTTATGAGCACTGGGGCCCTGTGTTACCAGGGTCCCAGTGACACATACAACTAAAACAACATATATACAGTGAAAAATGGGGGTAACATGCCAGGCAAGATGGTACTTTCCTACACAACCCCCCCCCCCCCCAAACGAAGGACAATAAGACTAGCCATGACCTGATGAGTCTTCATTGTCTAAGTGGAAATATCTGGAGAGTCCATCTGCATTGGAGTGGCTACTCCCAGGACTATGTTCCACTGTATAGTCCATTCCCTGTAGGGATATGGACCACCTCAACAATTTAGGATTTTCACCTTTCATTTGTTTTAGCCAAAGTAGAGGTTTGTGGTCTGTCTGAACAATGAAGTGAATGCCAAACAGGTATGGCTTCAACTTCTTCAGAGCCCAGACCACAGCAAAGGCCTCCCTCTCAATGGCAGACCAACGCTTTTCTCTAGGGGTCAACCTCCTACTAATAAAAGCAACAGGTTGATCCTGGCCCTCAGAATTAAGTTGTGATAGGACTGCCCCTACTCCTAATTCAGATGCATCAGTTTGGACATATAATTTTTTAGAGTAACAAGGGCTTTTCAGGACAGGTGCAGAGCACATGGCCTGCTTCAGCTCCTCAAAAGCTTTCTGACAGTTTGCTGTCCATAATACCTTTTTAGGCATCTTTTTGGAAGTGAGGTCATTAAGAGGGGCTGCAATGGAGCCATAGTTCTTAATGAACCTCCTGTAATACCCAGTGAGGCCTAGGAAGGCTCTCACCTGAGTCTGTGTAGTAGGGGGAACCCAATCAATAATTGTTTGGATTTTCCCCTGTAGTGGTGCAATCTGTTCCCCACCAACAAGGTGTCCCAGATAAACCACCTTACCCTGCCCTATCTGGCACTTTGAAGCCTTGATAGTGAGGCCTGCCTTTTGCAGGGCCTCCAAAACTTTCCATAGGTGGACCAGGTGATCATCCCAGCTGGAGCTAAAGACAGCTATATCGTCCAAATATGCTGCACTGAAAGCTTCCAGCCCTTGCAGGACTGTGTTCACCAACCTCTGAAAAGTGGCAGGTGCA
Source organism: Pleurodeles waltl (assembly GCF_031143425.1). Lineage (NCBI taxonomy): Eukaryota > Metazoa > Chordata > Amphibia > Caudata > Salamandridae > Pleurodeles > Pleurodeles waltl. The sequence continues at coordinate 118,618,846 of NC_090449.1, forward strand.
TTTTTCAATCCAAAAGGCATTACAGTAAACTGGTAATGTCCTCCAATGGTAGAAAATGCAGTCTTAGGTTTAGCATCTTCTGACAATTTGATCTGCCAATACCCTGCAGTCAAGTCAAAAGTGCTTAGATACTTGGCAGATGCCAGTGTATCTATGAGCTCATCTGCCCTGGGTATAGGGTGAGCATCAGTTTTGGTTACCAAGTTGAGACCTCTATAGTCTACACAAAACCGCATTTCCTTCTTTCCATCTTTGGAATGGGGTTTTGGTACCAGTACCACAGGAGAAGCCCATGGACTGTCAGAGTGCTCAACCACTCCTAGTTCTAACATTTTTTGGACCTTTTGCTTTATGCAGTCCCTGACATGGTCAGGCTGCCTATAGATCTTACTTTTGACAGGTAAACTGTCTCCAGTATCTATAGTGTGCTCACATCAAGAAGTGGTACCTGGCACAGTAGAGAAGAGCTCAGAGAATTGATCTAGGAGGTTTATGCAATTGTCTTTCTGCTCAGCAGTAAGACAATCAGCCAAAACTACACCTTCCACAAGAGCATCTTGTTCTGTGGAAGAGAAGAGATCAGGTAGAGGATCACTGTCTTCTTCCTGTCCCTCATCTGTTGCCATGAGCAGGGTGAGACCAGCCTTGTCATAGTAGGGTTTCAGGCGGTTTACATGGAGTACCCTAAGGGGACTCCTTGCAGTGCCTAAGTCAACTAAATAGGTGACTTCACCCTTTTTCTCAACAATTGTGTGGGGCCCACTCCATTTATCTTGGAGTGCTCTTGGGGCCACAGGCTCCAAGACCCACACTTTTTAGCCCTGGTTGGTACTGAACCAAAACAGCCTTCTGATCATGCCATTGCTTATGGAGCTCTTGGCTGGCCTGAAGGTTTTTACTGGCCTTTTTCATGTACTCAGCCATCCTTGATCTGAGGCCAAGTACATAATCCACAATATCCTGCTTAGGAGCTTTTAAAGGTTGTTCCCAACCCTCCTTTACAAGTGTGAGTGGACCCCTAACAGGGTGTCCAAAAAGAAGTTCAAAGGGGCTGAAGCCCACTCCTTTCTGGGGTACCTCCCTGTAGGCAAAAAGGAGGCATGGTAGAAGGATATCCCATCTCCTGCGGAGTTTTTCAGGGAGACCCATAATCATGCCTTTGAGAGTTTTATTAAATCTCTCCACCAGTCCATTTGTTTGTGGATGATAGGGTGTTGTGAACTTGTACGTTACACCACACTCCTTCCACATGGCCTTTAAGTATGCAGACATGAAATTGCTTCCCCTGTCTGATACCACTTCCTTTGGGAAGCCCACCCTGGAAAATATTCCCAGGAGGGCCTTTGCCACTGCAGGTGCTGTAGTGGTCCTTAAAGGAATAGCTTCAGGATATCTTGTGGCATGGTCCACTACCACCAAGATAAATCTATTGCCTGAAGCAGTAGGAGGGTCAAGGGGGCCAACTATGTCAACCCCTACCCTTTCAAAGGGAACCCCAACCACAGGCAGTGGAATAAGTGGTGCCTTTGGGGTGCCACCTGTCTTGCCACTGGCTTGACAGGTTTCACAGGACTTACAAAATTCCTTTGTGTCCTTAGACATCCTAGGCCAATGAAACAATGGAACCAATCTGTCCCAAGTTTTCATTTGACCCAGGTGTCCAGCTAGGGGAATGTCATGTGCCAGGGTTAGGAGGAACTTTCTGTACTCCTGAGGAATCACTAATCTCCTGGCAGCTCCAGGTTTAGGATCCCTATGCTCAGTGTACAAGAGGTTGTCCTCCCAGTAAACTCTGTGAGAGTCACTGACATCCCCATTAGCCTGTTTGACAGCTTTCTGTCTGAGACCCTCTAATGTGGGACAGGTTTGCTGTGCCACACTCAGCTCCTCCCTGGCAGGCCCCCCTTCACCCAAAAGCTCAGCAGTGTCTGCTTCTAGCTCCTCTGGTGTAGGTTCTGCACAGGGAGGGAATTCTTCTTCCTCAGAAGTTGAATCCACTGTAGAGGGAGGGATAGTAGGAAGTGGTTTGCTTCTACTAGCCCTAGCTTTAGGGAGCACTTGGTCCATTGTTCCAGGATCCAAGCTTCCCTGTCCTTTTTGCTTTTTGGCCTGAGCCCTTGTTAAAGCAAAAATATGCCCTGGGATGCCCAGCATTGCTGCATGGGCCTCCAACTCCACATCTGACCAAGCTGATGTCTCCAAATCATTCCCTAATAGACAGTCTACAGGTAAATCTGAAGCTACCACAACTTTCTTTGGACCAGTAACCCCCCCCCAGTTGAGATTAACAACAGCCATGGGGTGGCTAAGTGTGTTGTTGTGAGCATCGGTTACTTGGTACTGGTGACCAAGTAGGTGTTGTTCAGGGTGGACCAGTTTCTCTATGACCATAGTCACACTGGCACCAGTGTCCCTGTAGGCCTGAACCTCAACACCATTTATTAGGGGTAGCTGCTTGTACTTATCCATATTAAGGGGACAAGCAACTAAGGTGGCTAAATCAATAGCCCCCTCAGAGACTAACACAGCCTCTGTGGCCTCCCTAACAAGGCCAACCCCAACTAAGTTACCAATAGTGAGCCCAGCTACTCCCTTGGATTGGCTATTAGTAGGTTTGCTCCCACCACCACTGCTATTAGTAGGGACACTAGGGGTAGCAGTAGGGGTTGTAGTGGTAGGAGCATTGGTGCTTTTCTTTGGACAACTGGGATCTGTTGTCCAATGGCCTTTTACTTTACATAAATAGCACCATGGTTTCTTTTCCTTGTTCTGATTAAAAGAGGATTTGGGCCCACCACCCCCACCAGAGTGTTTTTGTGGGCCTGATGAAGACTCATTTTTAGATTTGTCCCCACCCTTGTCAGAAGACTTACCATCCTTCTTTTTGTTTCCATCTTTGTCACCCCCTGTATGAACTTTTCTGTTCACCCTTGTTCTGACCCATTTGTCTGCCTTCTTTCCCAATTCTTGGGGAGAGGTCAGATCAGAGTCCACCAAGTACTGGTGCAACAAATCAGACACACAATTATTAAGAATATGCTCTCTCAGGATCAAGTTATACAGGCTGTCATAATCAGTAACTTTACTGCCATGTAACCACCCCTCCAAGGCCTTCACTGAATGGTCAATGAAATCAACCCAGTCTTGTGAAGACTCCTTTTTGGTCTCTCTGAACTTTATCCTGTACTGTTCAGTGGTTAAGCCATAACCATCCAGGAGTGCATTCTTAAGAACTTGGAAATTATTAGCATCATTTTCTTTCACAGTAAGGAGCCTATCCCTACCTTTTCCACTAAATGATAGCCATAGGATAGCAGCCCACTGCCTTTGAGGGACATCCTGTACAACACAGGCCCTCTCAAGTGCAGCAAACCACTTGTTAATGTCATTCCCCTCCTTATAAGGGGGAACTATCTTATGCAGATTCCTGGAATCATGCTCTTTTGCAGGATGACTATGGGGAATACTGCTGCTGTCACCATGGGTATCTAAACCCAACTTCTGTCTTTCTTTCTCTAGTTCAAAAGACTGTCTATCCAAACCCAGCTGTTGCTTTTTAAGCTTCAGTCTGGTTTGTTCCACTCTCAACTTATTGAGTTCCCTCTCTAACATTCTGTCATCAGGGTTGGTGGGAGGGACATTCTTAGACACAGAAGAATGAACAGAAGGAGACCTGTCCCTTACAGAAGCCACCCTAACAGCTTGGCTAACAGAAACATTACTACCAGTATGGTGAGAATAAATGCTTTTGCTATGATGTGAGACAACACTATTTCTATGGTGAGGCTCTCCATCATTACCAACTATGCTAGACTGTCTAGTAATGGGCAGGCTAGGAAGTTTCTTTCCTGAATCTTTTCCTGGGGGAGTCCCTGGATCAGATTGGGAACCATTTGCTACTTTTTCAACAGATGTGGCCCCTATGGCCTTATCTTGTTCTCTAAGCATGTTAAGCAATAATTCCAAAGAAGGATTCTTCCCTACACTCAAGCCTCTCTCTACACAGAGACTCCTTGCTCCTTTCCAGCTAAGGTGGTCATATGCAAGTTTGGACAGATCAACATTTTGGCCTGTGCCAGACATTTTTAGAGAGAGTTAAAGTGATAGAAAAAGAGAAAATAGTTTTCAGAACTTTTTAGAAAGACAGAAAAAAAACTTTTTAAACTTTTAAGAACTTTTTGAAAGTTTAGAAGTACTTTTCAGCACTTAGAAAAGAGTGAAAAGAGGAAATGCAAAACTTTTTGGCTATGTGTATATACACTGACCTTGTTTTGTATATTTTTCTCTTATGAAAAGTACAATGACAAGAGTGGTAAGTAGTCTCAAAGCACTTATCCCACCGCTGCCACCAATGTAGGAGGCTGGACTGGCTTGAAGTGAGTACCAAGGGGTACTTGCACCTTGCACCAGGCCCAGTTATCCCTTATTAGTGTATAGGGTGTCTAGCAGCTTAGGCTGATAGATAATGGTAGCTTAGCAGAGCAGCTTAGGCTGAACTAGGAGACGTGTGAAGCTACTACAGTACCACTTAGTGTCATATGCACAATATCATAAGAAAACACAATACACAGTTATACTAAAAATAAAGGTACTTTAATTTTATGACAATATGCCAAAGTATCTTAGAGTGTACCCTCAGTGAGAGGATAGGAAATATACACAAGATATATATACACAATAGCAAAAATATGCAGTATAGTCTTAGAAAACAGTGCAAACAATGTATAGTTACAATAGGATGCAATGGGGAAACATAGGGATAGGGGCAACACAAACCATATACTCCAAAAGTGGAATGCGAACCACGAATGGACCCCAAACCTATGTGACCTTGTAGAGGGTCGCTGGGACTATTAGAAAATAGTGAGAGTTAGAAAAATAACCCTCCCCAAGACCCTGAAAAGTGAGTGCAAAGTGCACTAAAGTTCCCCTAAGGACAAAGAAGTCGTGTTAGAGGAATAATGCAGGAAAGACACAAACCAACAATGCATCAACTGTGGATTTCCAATCTAGGGTACCTGTGGAACAAGGGGACCAAGTCCAAAAGTCACAAGCAAGTCGGAGATGGGCAGATGCCCCGGAAATGCCAGCTGCGGGTGCAAAGAAGCTTCTACTGGACAGAAGAAGCTGAGGTTTCTGCAGGAACGAAAAGGGCTAGAGACTTCCCCTTTGGTGGACGGATCCCCCTTGCCATGGAGAGTCGTGCAGAAGTATTTTCCCGCCGAAAGAATGCCAACAAGCCTTGCTAGCTGCACATTGTGCGGTTAGCGTTTTTGGACGCTGCTGTGGCCCTGAAGGGACCAGGAGGTCGCAAATTGGACCAGGAGAGAGAGGGGACGTCGAGCAAGACAAGGAGCCCTCTCAGCAGCAGGTAGCACCCGGAGAAGTGCCAGAAACAGGCACTACGAGGATGCGTGAAACGGTGCTCACCCGAAGTCGCACAAAGGAGTCCTACGTCGCCGGAGACCAACTTAGAAAGTTGTGCAATGCAGGTTAGAGTGCCGTGGACCCAGGCTTGGCTGTGCACAAAGGATTTCCGCCAGAAGTGCACAGGGGCCGGAGTAGCTGCAAAAGTCGCGGTTCCCAGCAATGCAGTCCAGCGAGGTGAGGCAAGGACTTACCTCCACCAAACTTGGACTGAAGAGTCACTGGACTGTGGGATTCACTTGGACAGAGTCGCTGGATTCAAGGGACCTGGCTCGTCGTGCTGAGAGGAGACCCAAGGGACCGGTAATGCAGCTTTTTGGTGCCTGCGGTTGCAGGGGGAAGATTCCGTCGACCCACGGGAGATTTCTTCAGAGCTTCTGGTGCAGAGAGGAGGCGGACTACCCCCACAGCATGCACAGACAGGAAAACAGTCGAGAAGGCGGCAGGATCAGCGTTACAGAGTTGCAGTAGTCATCTTTGCTACTATGTTGCAGGTTTGCAGGCTTCCAGCGCGGTCAGCAGTCGATTCCTTATCAGAAGGTGAAGAGAGAGATGCAGAGGAACTCGGCTGAGCTCTTGCATTCGTTATCTAAAGTTTCCCCAGAGACAGAGACCCTAAATAGCCAGAAAAGAGGGTTTGGCTACCTAGGAGAGAGGATAGGCTAGCAACACCTGAAGGAGCCTATCACAAGGAGTCTCTGACGTCACCTGGTGGCACTGGCCACTCAGAGCAGTCCAGTGTGCCAGCAGCACCTCTGTTTCCAAGATGGCAGAGGTCTGGAGCACACTGGAGGAGCTCTGGACACCTCCCAGGGGAGGTGCAGGTCAGGGGAGTGGTCACTCCCCTTTCCTTTGTCCAGTTTCACGCCAGAGCAGGGCTAAGGGGTCCCCTGAACCGGTGTAGACTGGCTTATGCAGAATTGGGCACCTCTGTGCCCAACAAAGCATTTCCAGAGGCTGGGGGAGGCTACTCCTCCCCTGCCTTCACACCATTTTCCAAAGGGAGAGGGTGTCACACCCTCTCTCAGAGGAAGTTCTTTGTTCTGCCATCCTGGGCCAGGCCTGGCTGGACCCCAGGAGGGCAGATGCCTGTCTGAGGGGTTGGCAGCAGCAGCAGCTGCAGTGAAACCCCAGGAAAGGCAGTTTGGCAGTACCAGGGTCTGTGCTACAGACCACTGGGATCATGGAATTGTGCCAACAATGCCAGGATGGCATAGAGGGGGCAATTCCATGATCTTAGACATGTTACATGGCCATATTCGGAGTTACCATTGTGAAGCTACATATAGGTAGTGACCTATATGTAGTGCACGCGTGTAATGGTGTCCCCGCACTCACAAAGTTCAGGGAATTGGCTCTGAACAATGTGGGGGCACCTTGGCTAGTGCCAGGGTGCCCTCACACTAAGTAACTTTGCACCTAACCTTTACCAGGTAAAGGTTAGACATATAGGTGACTTATAAGTTACTTAAGTGCAGTGTAAAATGGCTGTGAAATAACGTGGACGTTATTTCACTCAGGCTGCAGTGGCAGGCCTGTGTAAGAATTGTCAGAGCTCCCTATGGGTGGCAAAAGAAATGCTGCAGCCCATAGGGATCTTCTGGAACCCCAATACCCTGGGTACCTCAGTACCATATACTAGGGAATTATAAGGGTGTTCCAGTAAGCCAATGTAAATTGGTAAAAATGGTCACTAGTCTGTTAGTGACAATTTGGAAAGAAATGAGAGAGCATAACCACTGAGGTTCTGATTAGCAGAGCCTCAGTGAGACAGTTAGTCACTACACAGGTAACACATTCAGGCACACTTATGAGCACTGGGGCCCTGGGTTACCAGGGTCCCAGTGACACATACAACTAAAACAACATATATACAGTGAAAAATGGGGGTAACATGCCAGGCAAGATGGTACTTTCCTACACAACCCCCCCCCCCCCAAACGAAGGACAATAAGACTAGCCATGACCTGATGAGTCTTCATTGTCTAAGTGGAAATATCTGGAGAGTCCATCTGCATTGGAGTGGCTACTCCCAGGTCTATGTTCCACTGTATAGTCCATTCCCTGTAGGGATATGGACCACCTCAACAATTTAGGATTTTCACCTTTCATTTGTTTTAGCCAAAGTAGAGGTTTGTGGTCTGTCTGAACAATGAAGTGAGTGCCAAACAGGTATGGCCTCAACTTCTTCAGAGCCCAGACCACAGCAAAGGCCTCCCTCTCAATGGCAGACCAACGCTTTTCTCTAGGGGTCAACCTCCTACTAATAAAAGCAACAGGTTGATCCTGGCCCTCAGAATTAAGTTGTGATAGGACTGCCCCTACTCCTAATTCAGATGCATCAGTTTGGACATATAATTTTTTAGAGTAACAAGGGCTTTTCAGGACAGGTGCAGAGCACATTGCCTGCTTCAGCTCCTCAAAAGCTTTCTGACAGTTTGCTGTCCATAATACCTTTTTAGGCATCTTTTTGGAAGTGAGGTCATTAAGAGGGGCTGCAATGGAGCCATAGTTCTTAATGAACCTCCTGTAATACCCAGTGAGGCCTAGGAAGGCTCTCACCTGAGTCTGTGTAGTAGGGGGAACCCAATCAATAATTGTTTGGATTTTCCCCTGTAGTGGTGCAATCTGTTCCCCACCAACAAGGTGTCCCAGATAAACCACCTTACCCTGCCCTATCTGGCACTTTGAAGCCTTGATAGTGAGGCCTGCCTTTTGCAGGGCCTCCAAAACTTTCCATAGGTGGACCAGGTGATCATCCCAGCTGGAGCTAAAGACAGCTATATCGTCCAAATATGCTGCACTGAAAGCTTCCAGCCCTTGCAGGACTGTGTTCACCAACCTCTGAAAAGTGGCAGGTGCATTTTTCAATCCAAAAGGCATTACAGTAAACTGGTAATGTCCTCCAATGGTAGAAAATGCAGTCTTAGGTTTAGCATCTTCTGACAATTTGATCCGCCAATACCCTGCAGTCAAGTCAAAAGTGCTTAGATACTTGGCAGATGCCAGTGTATCTATGAGCTCATCTGCCCTGGGTATAGGGTGAGCATCAGTTTTGGTTACCAAGATGAGACCTCTATAGTCTACACAAAACCGCATTTCCTTCTTTCCATCTTTGGAATGGGGTTTTGGTACCAGTACCACAGGAGAAGCCCATGGACTGTCAGAGTGCTCAACCACTCCTAGTTCTAACATTTTCTGGACCTTTTGCTTTATGCAGTCCCTGACATGGTCAGGCTGCCTATAGATCTTAATTTTGACAGGTAAACTGTCTCCAGTATCTATAGTGTGCTCACACCAAGAAGTGGTACCTGGCACAGTAGAGAAGAGCTCAGAGAATTGATCTAGGAGGTTTATGCAATTGTCTTTTTGCTCAGCAGTAAGACAATCAGCCAAAACTACACCTTCCACAAGAGCATCTTGTTCTGTGGAAGAGAAGAGATCAGGTAGAGGATCGCTGTCTTCTTCCTGTCCCTCATCTGTTGCCATGAGCAGGGTGAGATCAGCCCTGTCATAGTAGGGTTTCAGGCGGTTTACATGGAGTACCCTAAGAAGACTCCTTGCAGTGCCTAAGTCATCTAAATAGGTGACTTCACCCTTTTTCTCAACAATTGTGTGGGGCCCACTCCATTTATCTTGGAGTGCTCTTGGGGCCACAGGCTCCAAGACCCACACTTTCTGCCCTGGTTGGTACTGAACCAAAACAGCCTTCTGATCATGCCATTGCTTCTGGAGTTCTTGGCTGGCCTGAAGGTTTTTACTGGCCTTTTTCATGTACTCAGCCATCCTTGATCTGAGGCCAAGTACATAATCCACAATATCCTGCTTAGGAGCTTTTAAAGGTTGTTCCCAACCCTCCTTTACAAGTGTGAGTGGACCCCTAACAGGGTGTCCAAAAAGAAGTTCAAAGGGGCTGAAGCCCACTCCTTTCTGGGGTACCTCCCTGTAGGCAAAAAGGAGGCATGGTAGAAGGATATCCCATCTCCTGCGGAGTTTTTCAGGGAGACCCATAATCATGCCTTTGAGAGTTTTATTAAATCTCTCCACCAGTCCATTTGTTTGTGGATGATAGGGTGTTGTGAACTTGTACGTTACACCACACTCCTTCCACATGGCCTTTAAGTATGCAGACATGAAATTGCTTCCCCTGTCTGATACCACTTCCTTTGGGAAGCCCACCCTGGAAAATATTCCCAGGAGGGCCTTTGCCACTGCAGGTGCTGTAGTGGTCCTTAAAGGAATAGCTTCAGGATATCTTGTGGCATGGTCCACTACCACGAAGATAAATCTATTGCCTGAAGCAGTAGGAGGGTCAAGGGGGCCAACTATGTCAACCCCTACCCTTTCAAAGCGAACCCCAACCACAGGCAGTGGAATAAGGGGTGCCTTTGGGGTGCCACCTGTCTTGCCACTGGCTTGACAGGTTTCACAGGACTTACAAAATTCCTTTGTGTCCTCAGACATCCTAGGCCAATGAAACAATGGAACCAATCTGTCCCAAGTTTTCATTTGACCCAGGTGTCCAGCTAGGGGAATGTCATGTGCCAGGGTTAGGAGGAACTTTCTGTACTCCTGAGGAATCACTAATCTCCTGGCAGCTCCAGGTTTAGGATCCCTATGCTCAGTGTACAAGAGGTTGTCCTCCCAGTAAACTCTGTGAGAGTCACTGACATCCCCATTAGCCTGTTTGACAGCTTGCTGTCTGAGACCCTTTAATGTGGGACAGGTTTGCTGTGCCACACTCAGCTCCTCCCTGGCAGGCCCCCCTTCACCCAAAAGCTCAGCAGTGTCTGCTTCTAGCTCCTCTGGTGTAGGTTCTGCACAGGGAGGGAATTCTTCTTCCTCAGAAGTTGAATCCACTGTAGAGGGAGGGATAGTAGGAAGTGGTTTGCTTCTACTAGCCCTAGCTTTAGGGAGCACTTGGTCCATTGTTCCAGGATCCAAGCTTCCCTGTCCTTTTTGCTTTTTGGCCTGAGCCCTTGTTAAAGCAAAAATATGCCCTGGGATGCCCAGCATTGCTGCATGGGCCTCCAACTCCACATCTGACCAAGCTGATGTCTCCAAATCATTCCCTAATAGACAGTCTACAGGTAAATCTGAAGCTACCACAACTTTCTTTGGACCAGTAACCCCCCCCCAGTTGAGATTAACAACAGCCATGGGGTGGCTAAGTGTGTTGTTGTGAGCATCGGTTACTTGGTACTGGTGACCAAGTAGGTGTTGTTCAGGGTGGACCAGTTTCTCTATGACCATAGTCACACTGGCACCAGTGTCCCTGTAGGCCTGAACCTCAACACCATTTATTAGGGGTAGCTGCTTGTACTTATCCATATTAAGGGGACAAGCAACTAAGGTGGCTAAATCAATAGCCCCCTCAGAGACTAACACAGCCTCTGTGGCCTCCCTAACAAGGTCAACCCCAACTAAGTTACCAATAGTGAGCCCAGCTACTCCCTTGGATTGGCTATTAGTAGGTTTGCTCCCACCACCACTGCTATTAGTAGGGACACTAGGGGTAGCAGTAGGGGTTGTAGTGGTAGGAGCATTGGTGCTTTTCTTTGGACAACTGGGATCTGTTGTCCAATGGCCTTTTATTTTACATAAATAGCACCATGGTTTCTTTTCCTTGTTCTGATTAAAAGAGGATTTGGGGCCACCACCCCCACCAGAGTGTTTTTGTGGGCCTGATGAAGACTCATTTTTAGATTTGTCCCCACCCTTGTCAGAAGACTTACCATCCTTCTTTTTGTTGCCATCTTTGTCACCCCCTGTATGAACTTTTCTGTTCACCCTTGTTCTGACCCATTTGTCTGCCTTCTTTCCCAATTCTTGGGGAGAGGTCAGATCAGAGTCCACCAAGTACTGGTGCAACAAATCAGACACACAATTATTAAGAATATGCTCTCTCAGGATACAGGCTGTCATAATCAGTAACTTTATTGCCATGTAACCACCCCTCCAAGGCCTTCACTGAATGGTCAATGAAATCAACCCAGTCTTGTGAAGACTCCTTTTTGGTCTCTCTGAACTTTATCCTGTACTGTTCAGTGGTTAAGCCATAACCATCCAGGTGTGCATTCTTAAGAACTTGGAAATTATTAGCATCATTTTCTTTCACAGTAAGGAGCCTATCCCTACCTTTTCCACTAAATGATAGCCATAGGATAGCAGCCCACTGCCTTTGAGGGACATCCTGTACAACACAGGCCCTCTCAAGTGCAGCAAACCACTTGTTAATGTCATCCCCCTCCTTATAAGGGGGAACTATCTTATGCAGATTCCTGGAATCATGCTCTTTTGCAGGATGACTATGGGGAATACTGCTGCTGTCACCATGGGTATCTAAACCCAACTTCTGTCTTTCTTTCTCTAGTTCAAAAGACTGTCTATCCAAACCCAGCTGTTGCTTTTTAAGCTTCAGTCTGGTTTGTTCCACTCTCAACTTATTGAGTTCCCTCTCTAACATTCTGTCATCAGGGTTGGTGGGAGGGACATTCTTAGACACAGAAGAATGAACAGAAGGAGACCTGTCCCTTACAGAAGCCACCCTAACAGCTTGGCTAACAGAAACATTACTACCAGTATGGTGAGAATAAATGCTTTTGCTATGATGTGAGACAACACTATTTCTATGGTGAGGCTCTCCATCATTACCAACTATGCTAGACTGTCTAGTAATGGGCAGGCTAGGAAGTTTCTTTCCTGAATCTTTTCCTGGGGGAGTCCCTGGATCAGATTGGGAACCATTTGCTACTTTTTCAACAGATGTGGCCCCTATGGCCTTATCTTGTTCTCTAAGCATGTTAAGCAATAATTCCAAAGAAGGATTCTTCCCTACACTCAAACCTCTCTCTACACAGAGACTCCTTGCTCCTTTCCAGCTAAGGTGGTCATATGCAAGTTTGGACAGATCAACATTTTGGCCTGTGCCAGACATTTTTAGAGAGAGTTAAAGTGATAGAAAAAGAGAAAAAAGTTTTCAGAACTTTTTAGAAAGACAGAAAAAAAACTTTTACAACTTTTAAGAACTTTTTGAAAGTTTAGAAGTACTTTTCAGCACTTAGAAAAGAGTGAAAAGAGGAAATGCAAAACTTTTTGGCTATGTGTATATACACTGACCTTGTTTTGTATATTTTTCTCTTATGAAAAGTACAATGACAAGAGTGGTAAGTAGTCTCAAAGCACTTATCCCACCGCTGCCACCAATGTAGGAGGCTGGACTGGCTTGTAGTGAGTACCAAGGGGTACTTGCACCTTGCACCAGACCCATTTATCCCTTATTAGTGTATAGGGTGTCTAGCAGCTTAGGCTGATAGATAATGGTAGCTTAGCTGAGCAGCTTAGGCTGAACTAGGAGACGTGTGAAGCTACTACAGTACCACTTAGTGTCATATGCACAATATCATAAGAAAACACAATACACAGTTATACTAAAAATAAAGGTACTTTATTTTTATGACAATATGCCAAAGTATCTTAGAGTGTACCCTCAGTGAGAGGATAGGAAATATACACAAGATATATATACACAATAGCAAAAATATGCAGTATAGTCTTAGAAAACAGTGCAAACAATGTATAGTTACAATAGGATGCAATGGGGAAACATAGGGATAGGAGCAACACAAACCATATACTCCAAAAGTGGAATGCGAACCACGAATGGACCCCAAACCTATGTGACCTTGTAGAGGGTCGCTGGGACTATTAGAAAATAGTGAGAGTTAGAAAAATAACCCTCCCCAAGACCCTGAAAAGTGAGTGCAAAGTGCACTAAAGTTCCCCTAAGGACAAAGAAGTCGTGTTAGAGGAATAATGCAGGAAAGACACAAACCAACAATGCAACAACTGTGGATTTCCAATCTAGGGTACCTGTGGAACAAGGGGACCAAGTCCAAAAGTCACAAGCAAGTCGGAGATGGGCAGATGCCCCGGAAATGCCAGCTGCGGGTGCAAAGAAGCTTCTACTGGACAGAAGAAGCTGAGGTTTCTGCAGGAACGAAAAGGACTAGAGACTTCCCCTTTGGTGGACGGATTCCTCTCGCCGTGGAGAGTCGTGCAGAAGTGCCAAAAGAACGCCAACAAGCCTTGCTAGCTGCAAATCGTGCGGTTAGCGTTTTTGGACGCTGCTGTGGCCCTGGAGGGACCAGGAGGTCGCAAATTGGACCAGGAGAGAGAGGGGACGTCGAGGAAGACAAGGAGCCCTCTCAGCAGCAGGTAGCACCCGGAGAAGTGCCAGAAACAGGCACTACGAGGATGCGTGAAACGGTGCTCACCCGAAGTCACACAAAGGAGTCCCACGTCGCCGGAGACCAACTTAGAAAGTCGTGCAATGCAGGTTAGAGTGCGTGGATCCAGGCTTGGCTGTGCACAAAGGATTTCCGCCGGAAGTGCACAGGAGCCGGAGTAGCTGCAAAAGTCGCGGTTCCCAGCAATGCAGCCCAGCGAGGTGAGGCAAGGACTTACGTCCACCAAACTTGGACTGAAGAGTCACTGGACTGTGGGGGTCACTTGGACAGAGTCGCTGGATTCGAGGGACCTCGCTCGTCGTGCTGAGAGGAGACCCAAGGGACCGGTAATGCAGCTTTTTGGTGCCTGCGGTTGCAGGGGGAAGATTCCGTCGACCCACGGGAGATTTCTTCGGAGCTTCTGGTGCAGAGAGGAGGCGGACTACCCCCACAGCATGCACAGACAGGAAAACAGTCGAGAAGGCGGCAGGATCAGCGTTACAGAGTTGCAGTAGTCGTCTTTGCTACTATGTTGCAGGTTTGCAGGCTTCCAGCGCGGTCAGCAGTCGATTCCTTATCAGAAGGTGAAGAGAGAGATGCAGAGGAACTCGGCTGAGCTCTTGCATTCGTTATCTAAAGTTTCCCCAGAGACAGAGACCCTAAATAGCCAGAAAAGAGGGTTTGGCTACCTAGGAGAGAGGATAGGCTAGCAACACCTGAAGGAGCCTATCACAAGGAGTCTCTGACGTCACCTGGTGGCAGTGGCCACTCAGAGCAGTCCAGTGTGCCAGCAGCACCTCTGTTTCCAAGATGGCAGAGGTCTGGAGCACACTGGAGGAGCTCTGGACACCTCCCAGGGGAGGTGCAGGTCAGGGGAGTGGTCACTCCCCTTTCCTTTGTCCAGTTTCGCGCCAGAGCAGGGCTAAGGGGTCCCCTGAACCGGTGTAGACTGGCTTATGCAGAATTGGGCACCTCTGTGCCCAACAAAGCATTTCCAGAGGCTGGGGGAGGCTACTCCTCCCCTGCCTTCACACCATTTTCCAAAGGGAGAGGGTGTCACACCCTCTCTCAGAGGAAGTTCTTTGTTCTGCCATCCTGGGCCAGGCCTGGCTGGACCCCAGGAGGGCAGATGCCTGTCTGAGGGGTTGGCAGCAGCAGCAGCTGCAGTGAAACCCCAGGAAAGGCAGTTTGGCAGTACCAGGGTCTGTGCTACAGACCACTGGGATCATGGAATTGTGCCAACAATGCCAGGATGGCATAGAGGGGGCAATTCCATGATCTTAGACATGTTACATGGCCATATTCGGAGTTACCATTGAGAAGCTACATATAGGTAGTGACCTATATGTAGTGCACGCGTGTAATGGTGTCCCCGCACTCACAAAGTTCAGGGAATTGGCTCTGAACAATGTGGGGGCACCTTGGCTAGTGCCAGGGTGCCCTCACACTACGTAACTTTGCACCTAACCTTTACCAGGTAAAGGTTAGACATATAGGTGACTTATAAGTTACTTAAGTGCAGTGTAAAATGGCTGTGAAATAACGTGGACGTTATTTCACTCAGGCTGCAGTGGCAGGCCTGTGTAAGAATTGTCAGAGCTCCCTATGGGTGGCAAAAGAAATGCTGCAGCCCATAGGGATCTTCTGGAACCCCAATACCCTGGGTACCTCAGTACCATATACTAGGGAATTATAAGGGTGTTCCAGTAAGCCAATGTAAATTGGTAAAAATGGTCACTAGCCTGTTAGTGACAATTTGGAAAGAAATGAGAGAGCATAATTACTGAGGTTCTGATTAGCAGAGCCTCAGTGAGACAGTTAGTCACTACACAGGTAACACATTCAGGCACACTTATGAGCACTGGGGCCCTGGGTTACCAGGGTCCCAGTGAGACATACAACTAAAACAACATATATACAGCGAAAAATGGGGGTAACATGCCAGGCAAGATGGTACTTTCCTACACTGATGAAGTGAAATCCCAACAGCCTTGGAAATTTCTTAGTGGGACTGAGGGTGCCATGGGTCCTTGCTACAGACAGATAATCTTTCTTCTCAGCCAACTAAAGTTTTGACCTGAAGATCAGCCATCCAGAGACAACCAGGACACACCGCAAGGACAGGAGAGTTGTAAATTGTATTGTTGCTGGGAGGACCTGACCTGACAGTTTGAGCTGGACTGTTCCAAACTGCGATGGTATGGTGGGCAAAAAAAAACGATGAAGAAATTGCCAGTGGCTAAAATTAATTCTAGCATTCCATCCATCACCTTGTTGTTTTTGCATGTGCTGCCCTAAGTACGCTGGGTATGCAAGATGTGGGCCCCAGGCTCACTGCGCAACTAGAACCAAACTATACCTGGCTGAAGAGCCTTAACAAGGGCAAAGCTAGTCCTAGGTTGCTTGTGTTGTGGTCCAGAGAGGACCTGGCCTGGCAGTTCTGGTGGGACTGTTCCAATGAGGAGCAGGGTCAAGACTGATTTGCATATGGCGGGCTCTAAACTGAGGTGGCATGGTGTGCAAAAACACAATGGATTGGGATGAGTCCCGAGCAATTGCCAGGGACTAATATTGATTCAAGCAGTCTATCAATCACCCTGTTTTTGAATTTGCTGCTCTAAGTGTGCTGGGTATGCCCAGACAGGGTTCCTCAACTCACTGTGCCACTGGAACCAAGCTATACCAGCTGAAGAGACCTAACTAGGGCAAAACCTAGGGCAAGTCCTAGGTTGCTTGTGTTTTGGTTCAGGGAGGACTTGGCCTGGCAGTTTCGGCTGGACTGCTCCCATTAGCAGAAGTGTCTAGACTGATTTGGATATTGGTTGGGTCCAAACTGAGGTGGCACGGTGGCAAAAAGAATTATGGCTTGGGATGCAGCCCTAACTATTGCTAGTGGCTGAGATTAATTCAAGCATTCCATCCATCACCTTGTTGTCTTTGGAAAATCCTCTTACAACATATACAGTAGAAACCACCCACATTTAAGTTCCCAAAACAAAAACCTATACAATGTATGCCCGCCCTTTTAGATTAGTGGAAATGGCTAACTAGAAATCAAGACACAACCATGTTCTCCTCCCTTATAACACCAATCACAAACAACCCAGACTTCAGCTCCAAATTAAGGATATGGGTTTTGGAGAAGGGAGATTAGTAGACCAACCGCTCTTGGATGAACTATACTCAAATGGAGAGATATTGTACAAGGTGACATATGTCCAGTCCTTTGACCTCTCACAGAAATCCTATTTTCACATCCAGTGGTCCTGCATATATGTACAGTCCTTCCGGAAAGCTGTGTTATGACATTACAGCAATTTCTAATATTGAATTACCACTCAATACAGCAGTTTCATTCCTGAGGGACCCACAAGAGAGTAGTGAATACCCGATCTGATAGACTTCTAGCTGCAGATTCCTTACCTTTGAATTTTCCTGGCATTAGGCTGTATCCAGAAGCTTTTGCTTCAGCAATACCCCTAACCGCGCCATCAGGTGGCTCCGTTCAGTTCCGTGTGATGTCTTCGTTGGCATCGGATGTGATGTAGAGGTCATTATATAGGCACCACCCAGGCCGGCAGACATCAGTTCTTTTCTTTCTGTGCCAGTTAGCGCAGATCCGGAGAGAGCTACCCTGCTGTCATTTTTTGACAGGCTTTTTTTCAATGTTTTGTTGAGGATTTTTTGTGAAGTATGTTGAGATGACATCTAGGAAGGTAGGATTCAAGCCATGTGGTGCGTGTCACAGCATGATATAGTATCGGACCCTCCCCTGGTATGCCTATGATGTCTTGACTACGACCACAACTCCAAGTCATATTTGGACTGCCCGGCCATTGAGCAGAAACCTTTGAAAGAGCGGTCCCTAAAGCTGCTTGCGGCCCAGTAGTCGATGCCATCCGGCGTGACTCCTAGGAGGTCCCGGTCGAGGAGAAGGTTGCGGGCCCCCCCGAGGAGCCCCAAGTCCTCTTCTTCCCACTCGAGGTCCTCAGGCACTCGGGAAAGAGGCAGAAGAAGAAAAATAAGTCCAAGCAGACTTCACCCCGTGTCAGCTGACGTAACAACTTTGGAACATCAGCGTTCCAGGCGTGGTTCCATTTCCAGGAGCTGGACCGGCCCACACTCAAGTAAAAGAGTTCTACGAGACCATGCACCACATATTCGAGTGGGCCAACTCCTATGGAATGCCTTCAGACACCGTGGGATCAGAGGAGGCCCCATCAGGTTCCACTCCGACAGCTTCCGCCTCGCCTCCGATGGTGTCTCATGGACCCGAATCTGGATTCGAACTGGTGCCGGTAGTACCCATGCAACCTTCTCTGGCAGTCAGAGCCCACCGGCAGTGCCAGCCCCATTCTGATTCCAGAAGATCTACAGCCGGAACAGCATCACATGATGCTGATTCCGGCACCATTGGTGCCCACAGGTGCCAGATTGTTACCTGCGCCTTTCTTTCAGCAGCCAGACATGGATGAAGACTGGGAGTCTTTAGAACATCAGTTAGAGAGGTCAATGGACTGTATGAGTAACTAGAAGAAGCCAGTGGACTGGACACACCTCCAGATACTGGCTTACTTTCTCCCACCGGTAGTTCCTCCATGGGAGTGGAAGAGCGTCACCTCCCCCCACACTGCTGTGCAGAATGCGTAAAAATTAAAATGGTAATAAAATGATTTAATTACCATTTTATTTTTTATGCTTTCTGTCAGCAAACAGAGTGCAAGGGCAGGGCGGGCCAGTGCATCACTGCTGCCAATGATTGGCAGCAGTGAGGAGTGGCCACTTCAGTATGAAGTGCGCATGTTGGATTGGCCGGCTACCTGCTATGGCCAAACTGACATGCGCAATTCAAACCTCTGGAGAGGAGGCACATGCTTACAGTTCCTTTTTGAGCATGCATCTGGTTTAACAGCATGAAAACAGCATCTTGATTGGATGAGGGAGTTGGCAGTGGGCTTTTCGCTCAGAGGACATGCTGTAACGGGACGTGCTGAGGAACATCAGTTAGGTAAGTTATTTCTTAATTTTTTTTTATATTTATATTAGTGTGTATGTTGAATTATATTAGTGTGTTATGTGTTGTGTGTAGTGTTTTGTGTATGTGTTTTTGGCCCTTCCATTGTAATTTTCCACCAACTGCCACTGCTCTTTCTCCCCACTGTGGCTACAGAGGAGGGAGCTTCCTATGTAATAGTGGTGCGTAGGGCAGCAGAGGTCCTTGACCTCAAAATGCCCTTGATGGCTGTCAAGACAAGCATCTTGACTGAAGTGCTTCAACCTGGGGCTTCCACTCCCAGCACAGGGACTCCTGTAAATAGGACAATTGTCCACTCCCATTGCCCTGCACCGGGTGACCTTAATTTCCTCAGCCAACACCCCACCCCTGGGAGCTTAGTAATCAAAGCCTTAACTTCCTATGGCGGATTTCCTTCCGCTTCCCCGGACAGGGAATCCAAGAGACTGGACCTGGGGAAGATAATGTTTTCTTCCAACAGCCTGGCATTGTGGTTTGTGAACACCTCATGCTTATTGGGCCATTTCTCGCACAACTTATGGACCAGGGTGTCACATGTGCTGTCACAGGTCCCGGCGGAGATCCGGGCCATCTTCTCCCAAACAGTGAAAGATGGGAGAGAGGCAGAGATGTTCACCATTTGATGTGGCCTGGAAATGACTGACTCGCTGGGCAGAGTGGTTTTGTCAACTGTTACCTTATGGCGCCACGCCTGGCTGAGAACATCTGGCATTTTGGAAGATGTCTAGGCAAACCTTATGGACATGCCCTTCCATGGGACCCGCTTGTTTGGCAAGAAGGCAGACTCGGCACTGGAGCATTTTAAGGACTCTCGGGGTACGACCAAGTCCTTGGGCCTCTTGGGACCCCTCGTCCACCACCTGCCTTTTGCCCCTTTCGTGGCCATGGAAGGGGCACTATACCAGCCATATGCCAGCCACCGTTCTATGCACCGTTCTATGCAAACTATGCGAGGACATGGGCGCAGTGTCTTCAGACCTAGAGGGTCTGGAAGCCAGAAGTCATCTGTCACCCAGCCCCCGGCAGGTGCAGCCTCCAAGCCCTCCTGGTTAGACCATGCTTGCCCAGTTGGGTGGAGAATTCAACATCATCTCCTTCACTGGCAGTCCATTACATTGGGCGCTTGGGTACTGCAGATCATTCGGAAGGGATATGGCCTGCCTTTCCAAGGAGCCAGTGGTTGTTATTCCTGCAACTTTCTGATACCCAGAAAGAACAAGGGTCTTTGCCCTATTCTAGACCTACAAACAGTCACTCTCTTCCTCATGAAGGAGAAGTTCAAGATGCTCCCATTGGCTCAGGTCTTGCCTGCTCTTGACCTAGAAGACTGGTTGGTAAAGCTGGACTTACAGGATGTATATTTTCACATTCGCCTTCTGCCTGCCCATAGGCGTTACCTGTGGTTCAAGCTAGACAACAAGCCCTTTCTGCTCAACATGCTCTCATTTGGCTTTACCAGCACCCCTTGAGTGTTTACCAAGGTAATTGTGGTGGTTGCAGCTCATCTGCACAGGTTAGGGGTTTCAGTCTTCCCCTACCTCAGCGACTAGCTGTTAAAGGCGGGCTCACCCCAGGCTATCGTCTCCCACCTCCAGAAAACGATGAACGCATTTGTTGGGGTGCGCTATAAACATGCCGAAGTCACACCTGACTCCCCCTCAGATGCTCTCTTTCATAGGAGCTGTTCTGGAAACAGTACAGTTTAGGGCATATCCTTCCAAGCAGTGAGTTCAGGATATTTTGGTGATGATACTGATGTTTGGGCCTCTATCTGGGGTTTCAGTGAGACTGACCCTGAGGCTGCTGGGCCTCATGGCCTCCTGCATCCTGCTGGTAAATCGTGCCAGATGGCGTATGCAAGCTCTGCAGTGGGGCCTGAAGTTCCAATAGGCACAGCATCAGGAATATCTCTCCAACATGGTCCAGATCTTTGAGGAAACTGCAAGAGACCTGCAGTGGTGGATTATGAACCACAGTTGGTTCAAAGGCAGACTCCTCTCCCTTAGCCAGCCAGACCTCACAGTAGTGACAGATGCATCTCTTCTGGGAAGGAGCTGCATTCTGGGAGAGCTGGATATCAGAGCTGGCCCTTTCCGGGCCAAGGAGGGACCTGGGGGTCTCAACTCAGACTGCGGAGACAGAGGGGGCTCTCAGCACATCGGAGAGACCTCAGGAGACCAGACAGCACCAACAGGAGTCCCAGAATATGGGGACAAAGGAGTTGTAAATAGCGGTCATCGCAGCACTGTACCTGGGATCCCACACTGCCGGAGAACAACTCAGGGAGCTGAGCATTGCAGAATAGAGTGCTGGGGACCTTGGCTAAGCTGTGCACAAAGGATTCCTTGGAGGAGCGCACAGAAGCCCTAGGAGCTGCAAAATACGCAGTGCATAGGGGTACTGTCTGGCATGGGGAGGCAAGCTCTTACCTCCACCAAATTTGGACAGTTGGACCTTTGGACAGTCAAGGTCACTTTGGTCTACCATCTGGGTTTGAGGATCCACGCTCGTCATCAAGAGAGGGGACCCATAGTATCAGTCATTGTTGCAGAGAGGGGCCTGCTGAAGCAGGGAAGTGACTCCGTCACTCCACAGGCGATTCCTCCAGTTCTTCTGGTGCAGGAGGAAGGCAGGTAGTCCTCAGAGCCTGCACGACCTGGAAACTTGCAGTTGCTGACAGGAGCTGGAGTTACAGAGTTGCAGTAGCCATCCTGAATAATTAGTTGCAAGTTGTAGAGTTCATGGAGCAGTTCTGTGGTTGATCCAAGGGTAGAAGGTGAAGCAAAGGATGCAGAGGAGCCCTGCTGGAGTCTTGCAATCTGAATCTGAGGAAACACCCAGAGGAGAGACCCTAAATAGCCCTGAGAGGGGGATTGGTCACCTAACTAGGTAAGCACCTATCAGGAGTGGTCTCTGACATCACCTACTGGCACTGGCCACTCAGGTGCCCCAATAGATCCCTGACCATCCTAAAAACAAGATGGCAGAACCCAGGGACACTCTGGAGGAGCTCTGGGCACCAACCCTGGGGTAGTGATAGACAGAGGAGACGTAACTCCCCTTTCCTTTGTCCAGTTTCACGCCAGAGCAGGGACTGGGGGTCCTTGAACCAGAGTAGACTGGATTATGCAAGGAGGGCACCATCTGTGCCCTTCAAAGCATTTCCAGAGGCTCTGGAGGATACCCCTCCCATGCCTGTAACACCTACCTCCAAAGGGAGAGGGTATAACACCCCTCTCCTAAAGGAAATTAATTGTTCTGCCTTCCTGCTCAAGCCCCAGGAGGGCAGAAGCCTGTCTGTGAGGTGACAGCAGCTGGGGCTGCAGTGGAAACCACAGAAGGCTGGTATGGGAGTACTGGAATGGCCATGGTGGAGCCCCCAGAGTGCATGTGATTGTGCAACCAATAGTGGAATCAGTATTGGGATACAATTCCCAGTTGTTAGACACCTCATATGGCCATATTTGGGGTTACCATTGTGAAGCTACATATATGTATTGACCTATATGTACTGCACACTTATAATGGCGTCCCCGCACTCATAAAGTCCAGGAAAATGGGCCTGGATGACGTGCGGGCACCTCTGCTAGTGCACAGGTGCCCTCACACACAGGTGCTATGCACCTAGCCTTCAGGGTCTGAAGGTTAGATATATAGGTGACTTATAAGTGACCTGGTGCAGTGAAAATGATGGTAAAATAGTGCTTACACTATTTCACTCAGGCTGCAATGGCAGTCCTGAAGAAGTGTTTGTATGAGCTCCTTATGGGTGGCAAAAGCAATGCTGCAACCCATAAAGATCTCCTGAAACCCCAATGCCCTGGGTAAATAGATACCATTTACTAGGGACTTATAAGGGGGGTCCAGTATGGCAATTTGGAGTGAAATATGGAGTCACTAGACAGTAGTGACAAATTTAGAAACAGATAGAGCGTGAGCACTGGAGTTATGATTAGCAGGACTCCAGTGACAATTTACAAAACAGTGCAAGTACACTGGTAAGCAGGCACAAACCATAAGCACTGGGGTCCTGACTACCAGGATCCCAGTGACCCAGTCAAAACACACTGACAATCAAGCATAATTTGGGGGTAACCTGCCAAGAAAGATGGTACTTTCCTACAAGAGAGATATCAACTCCAAGAGGAACGGCATGCCCATACCCCTATAGAAGGGCTTTGTCAGTAGTTGGTGTGGAAACTGGAGGAATGTTGAATTGTGGAGACCAATGAGGTGCAACAGGTGTTCTTTGCTCGGCAGAGGCAAATATATGAAGTAGGTAACAACGCGGGCAAGATCTTAGCATGGTTAGCAGTGAGAAAAGTGGATAGATCGCACATTACCGAGTTGGTGGGCATGACAAAATAGCAGGAGTCATGGCAGACTACCTATGGGATTTTTACTTGGAAAACCCAACAAGTCAGGATTTGAAGTGACGGAATTTGTCATGGACTGCCCCTGTAGGAAACTGGAGTTCGAAGAGGAATTG
The DNA here is from genome assembly GCF_031143425.1 of Pleurodeles waltl. Taxonomy (NCBI): domain Eukaryota; kingdom Metazoa; phylum Chordata; class Amphibia; order Caudata; family Salamandridae; genus Pleurodeles; species Pleurodeles waltl. Next base: position 118,642,025 of record NC_090449.1, read on the forward strand.
TCAGTAGGTGAGATCCAAATGACGCTTTTGCAGTTGCAGAAGGTAAAAGCCCCGGGCCCGACTGGACTCCTGTTGGAGCTCCTGAGGAGACTGTCCACAAAAAAATGCACCTCGCAGCACAGGATGTACATAGAAGCACAAGGGAAAGGTGAACTCCCACAAGATCTGAAGATGGCAACAGTGATTCCTGTCCTAATATGGGATTCCTGCGGGGCCATCTCCCTATTAAATGTTAATACAAACATTTTAGTTATGTTTAGTTATGTTTTTAGCAACTAGACTGAGGTGGATGATTCTGGACTTGGTTCACCTGAACCAGAATGAGCTTATGTACCAGAGATCTACCAGACTCAATCTTCAGAGACTCCAAAAGGTATTCGACTTGTTGGAGTGGCTATATTTGTTTGCAATCCTGGACAGATGGAGTTTGGGACGAAATGTATGGCATAGGTTCATTTACTCTACATGAATCTTGGAGTGTAGCTTAAGGTAAATGGGGTCCTTTCCCCAGATTTCCTGATCTGGAGGTGGACAACAGGGCTGCCCGCTATCACCAATGTTGTTTGCACTGGAGTTGGAACTGCTGGCTGAGTGGGTACAAGTCGAAGAGCAGATTTAAGGTTGGAGCTGTGTCACCCCCACGGCGGGGGCATATCTCGCTCTTTGCAGACAATGCTTTACTTTTCTGGCTGACGCTGATCATACTCTGGAACGGGAGGGTGAAAGTTTTGCGATTTATGGGAAGTACTCAGGGCAGCAAATTAACTAGGGGAAATCCTTGATCTTACCGGTGGGTACCTGGGGAGCGGGGTGCAGCTTTCCTATGCTGCTCATGATTGAAAGGGGGCATTTTAAATATTTGGGATTATGGTTATCCAGGGATGAGGACTTGGTTATCCAGGGATAATCTTACACCACTGCTTAAGGGATTAGAGGCAGATTTGGCATGGGCTGAGTAAAGAAATAGGTTGGCATGGGTGCCTTACACCGCGGACCCCACTGTAGCTGGTCACACAGTTGAGGGAGGTGTCGGATCTTCGTGGCTTCCGCAAGTGGGGCATGATAGAGATGAGTACACTGGCAGACATGTGGGATGCGAATGGGGTGGTCCCATTTGACCATCCTGGGGTGGAATATGAGATGCTGCCCTCCCAAGTGTTTAAACAAAGCGCAAGGATCCCATCAAATGAGGATGTTATATAGACATCACCACTGGAGTATAGATTGCTGGATTGGTCAGTGCTTACCAAAGCAATCTCTCTCACCCATCAAACTCTGATAAGAAACATACAGGAGGACTTAGAACCCCTGGATATTTGTTATATGAAGGAAAAAGTGAAAGAATGCCCCAAAAAGTTAGACAAGATTTGGAACCGCTGGGCAAGTGAGGACTAGAGAAGTCTTAGAGGGTGACCTCAGTGGGTGGGGAGCTGAAAAACATTTGTTTACCATAGAGATATCACCAGGGGCGCAGAGATCTTCTAAGCATATGAGAGAGTAATCTTAGCAGCCTAAAGGAGATATGTCAGCATCTTCCACATTGAAGTTGTGTAGAACAAGTTACTTACCTTCAGTAATGCGTTATCTGGTGGAGACTATATCTAGCTGCAGATTACTTACCTTTGAATTTCCCAGGCATCAGGCTGGACCTGGAAACTTTTGCTTGAGCAATACTCCTGCTTTTGCTGACAGACAATTTTTCTAAACCAGAAAGCCCTGTAGGACTGAACAGGCAAAATGCCGGACCTGAGTATTCAGGTAGTAGTGGTTAGCAAACGTGTGCAGGGATGCTCATGTTGCTGCCTGAAAGACGATCAGAACTCAGACTCCACGAGCCAATGCCATGGTCACAGCTTTTCCTCTGGGGGAATGGGCTTGTAAGCCCTCAGGAGGCTGTGTTTTAGCTAGAACGTAACAGAATGGTTTGTTACGGTACTGCCTGACCTTTCTTTGCTCCCACATATCCCACATGCTCCCACATACCCCACAAAGAATTGGTCTCCCACCTGGAACTCTTTTGTGCAGTCAAGGTAGAACGACAATGCTCTTTTTGGATCCAGACAGTGTAGTTTCTTCTCTTCCTTGGAGGAATGTGGAGGAGCAAAGAAGGTGACAATCTGTCCCAGATGAAATGGGGTTACCCCCCTTTGAGAGAAAAGAGGCATGGTTGCGAAACACCACTTTGTAAGAAAACATGGTGAGATATGGAGGCTTGGATGATAAGGCCTGCAGCTCAGTCACCCTACGGGAAGATGTTATGGCCACGAGAAAGGCTGTTTTGAGGGTGAGCAGCTTGAGGGAACAGTTGTGAAGTAGTTCAAATGGAGCACACATGAGGTACGTGACTATCAGGTTCAGGTACAAGCCATTTTAGAAACCTATTTACAGTAGAGGATTTAAACAAAGAGGGTTGGTCAGGCAGCCACAGAAAAGTGGATAGAGCTGACAGATAGCCCTTAAGAGTGCCCAGAGCAGAGCCCTGCTGGGCAAGAGACAGAATGAACATAAGAGGGAGAAGCGGAAAGCGGATCTAAAGACCTCTCTGTACAGTATTTTACAAATCTTTGTCAATGGCAGGCGTATACGGCTTTTGTGGAGGAACGCCTGGCTGCCAAAATAACATTACAGACTTCGGGAGGAAGGTTGAAGGCTATCGACTGTTGCCGCTCAATCTCCACACTTGAAGGCACAGAGTGACAGGTTTGGATGGAGAACCCTCCCCTGCTGCCGCGACTGCCCCAAAGGGGCAGCCTGATCGGAGGATGGATGCTCATTTTCAAAAGCTCGGGATTCCAGACTCTCAGTGTTCAGTCCCGAAGCAACAAGGACTACTTGAGCCCAGTCATTCTCGATCTTCTTGAGAACACTGGGCAGGAGTGGTATGGATAGAAAAGCGCACAGCAGGCCTCAGCTTCACTCGTGACAAAAGGCGTCGCCAAAACAAGCAATACTGATGACATTGTGCGTTCTCTTCGGAAGCGAACAGATCTAACCAAGGCTCTACCCACTGCTGAAAGAGCTCTCACACCACCTGCGAGTGTAGACACCACTCATGATCCGCTAGGGATCCACAACTGAGTTTGTCCACCCTGGATTTCAGAGAAACTGCCAGTTGTTGAACCACCAGGGTTATGACCTACTGTTCCAGCCATGTCCAGAGACACAGGGCCTCTTATCAAAGGGGCCCACCCAACCCCATCTTGCTGGTTGCAGTACCACCTGGGAGTGAACACCTGCATTAACTTCCGCTTGAGAGAGGGGAGAAATGTCTTCAATGCTAGCCAGATCACCCATAGCTCCAGAAGATTGATGTGAAGCCTGGATTCCTCCAGAGACCCGCTAAATGCGTCTCTTGCATGAGCCAAGGCTCGCTGGCAGAATCCAACGACGAAAACCAGCCTGCATTCATCTACTCGATGTGGGACATCTCTTGCACCAAGCAGGAACCCACAGCTGTCTTCTTTGGTGCATCTCTGACTTTTTCTTCCAACCGGAGGTTTCACTTTTGCACCTTCATCCAGGTTAGCAGGGGCTCCTGTTCTCCCTGGACTCTTCAGCAGCTCTTGGACTTCGTCTCCTCTCTCCGCAGGGTTTCAGGTCCAGAAATCCATCATTGGTGTCTTGCAGTCTTGCTTGGTTTTTGCATTATTCTTTATCACGACTTCTGCTGTGTTCTGAGGAAACTTGCTGTACTTTACTCCTGCTTTCCTGGGCTCTGGGGTGGGGTACTTTACTTACCTATGGTGTTTTCTTACAATCTCAGCTCCCCTCTATACACTACTCTTGCCTAGGTGGGAAACCAACATTCACATTCCACTATTTTAGTAAATGGTTTGTATTCCCCCAGGCCCATTGTAACCTACGGTGTTTTGCACTATTTGTACTGACTGTTTACTTATCTGATTTTAGTTACTAGTGTATATTTTATGTATAATACTTACCTCCTATAGAAGTATAGCCTCTAAGATATATTTGACATTGTGTCCCTAAAATAAAGTACCTTTATTTTTGGTAACGCTGAGTATTGTCTTTCATGTGTGTAAGTACTGTGTGACTACAGTGGTATTGCAATGACTTTGCATGTCTCCTAGATCAGACTTGGCTGCTCAGTTCAGACTTGGCTGCTCAGTTCAGACTTGGCTGCTCTGCCTACAGCTACCTCTAGACAGACTGGCTTCTAGACACTGACTACATTTCACTAATAAGGGATAACTGGACCTGGTATATGGTGTAAGACATTAGGTGCCCACCACAAACCAGGCCAGCCTCCTACATCTCTCCATTTCCAAGCAGTCCTGCTCCCTCTTCATTTATCACCCAATTCTCCTGAAAGTATCTCCCCTCTTATTGTGAACTTCCAAGCCTCCCACAGGGAGGCTGCACTGCTTGCTGCCTCTTCATTTTCTGTACAGTATAAGTCTGTGGTCTGGGTAAGCACTGACACCTCCGTGGACAAATGAGCTGCCAGGCCACCATCCGCCACTCACCCAACTGTTTTGAGCACCGGACGGTCAAAATCATTCCAAGGGGAAATGATCCGATATTTCTCTCACCTTAAATGCCACCTCTGTTAGTCTAGGGAGAGTCAAGGTGGGTGCGAAGAAATAATCGATTCGGGAATGAGCATTGTGAGCATTATGACCCTCCAAGTTAAAGAGTACCCCTTATCGTGCCCATTTAGGGAACTCCAAACATTCTCCAGGCCCAATGCTCTAACAAATCCTTTCAATTTCCCCTTGTGGGCCTGCTCTATTCTCTTGCTCCATTGCAAGTGAAGCGCCTCCACCACAGTTGCTCTCTCCTACTCTGCCTGATCCCTGGTTGGCCTCAGGGATGATTACCTCTGTGGTGTGCAACACCACTTAGCTTCTCTACATTCTGACTTTGAAAGGTCTTCCTGCGTCCCCTTGGCGGTGAGTATCCTGGATGATCCAGCCCATGTCTCTGCTGGCGTGGGAGAAAAAGTAAATTTTGCTGTCTAAGGTAATACAGAGTTTGGCATGAAAAAACAGAGCATATTTTATGTCCAAGGTTTTGAGGTGCCTCTTGACAGCCATGAAGGTCTCTCGTTGCTTCTGCTCCATTGTTGTGTGGTCCAGACAGATATTAACCTCCACCTGCTAGGGGCCACGCATTTTAGCTCTTTGTAAGATTGCATGTTTGTCACTATAGTGCAGGGGTTTTGCCACCACGCCCTTAGAAATATTGGGAATTTGCCTACACCCTATGAGCCTGCCCCTCCCTGAACCATTTGGAGAGTTTCCCCTTCACGACCCTGGTTGCAAGCAGAAACAGCTCTATTGACGAGCCTTATGCTCTCTTTCACAGGATCACTACCCTAAAGTTGTTTAAGTAGCAGCCCTCTGCATCATTGATGTTCCCCCGCACCACTGACAGTTCTTTTTTTAGCTGTGTAATGTGGCTGTCATGATCCAATACTGTCAGGGAAGTTTGTGCCAGAGTTGATTCTGTGTCTGCCACTCTGTCACCCAACTTCCTGTGGTCCTCCCTAAGTTGGTTTACATCATGGGCCACCATTTGAGTTTTCCGTTCTAATGCTTCTTTAGTATCTTTGATAGCTGCCAGGATAATTGCTGTGTGGGATTCTATCCCTTTCTCCACTGTTGGCAGCAGCTGCTGGGCGAGTGCCCCTGTTGCGCTTTCTCCCCCTTCTGCTGCTGCGTGGGTTTGTTGTGCATCATGATTACCTCTTACCTTTAGGGATTGAGTATTGGATCCACTGCCTCACCCCGATCCGGGGGCATGGCCAGGCACGATCCGCTAAGTTTAGGACCAGGCCTTACAGTAGCACTCCAATTTAGGCATTCCTTGGGCTGCCTCTGATGGGGCTTCAGTCCCTTTGTGAGCTGCAACACACTGTCACTCCTCCACCCACTGCTCTTCAGGCATGTGCACCCCTAGTCCATCACCGCCTTCCTCTTGGCCAGCCTCCTACTAGCGCAGTGCTCCTTTGTACCTTGGGCTGCAACCTGTGCCTTCTGCTTCACTCTTTGTGCCCAATATTAAAACAATCCCAGTGGGCACTCCTGGCAAAATATTTGGTGAGGAGGGAAGTGGTGTCCCCTACCCACTCACTGTGTTTCTGGTGCTGTCTCCTTTTGGTTACCTCCTGGGCTCCTCATAGCCCAATCGCTGGTCTTCTTATATCTGATTGAGGCAATAGTGGGGCGATTCCCGCCTGACCCCCACACAGCACCAATTAAATGTGTCCCAACCGGTGTAACTAGCCTGGGACTGGTCAGGGACTCTCCTCACTGGGCTCATGCCACAGCAACTGTTCTCCTAGTGTCTTATTTATTGCCCTGCCCCCACTGGGCCAGGCGGTGCAGTCTACAGTTGGGGGCTCGCCTTGCAGGATGTCCCCTCGAGGTCTCCAGGGGACCAATTGTCCATCATTCTAGGGCAGGGGCTTACACCCTCAAGCCCCGTTGGGGCCCAACATCCTCCTACATGTTGAAACCGCTGGGGTCCTTCAAGGACCTGTTTTGCATCCCACTGCAGCGTGCACTGCTCAGGGTGGGAGACACGGCTGCAGATGGGTAACATTCACAGGACTCATCCGCTGGTCCCCTCACCTCCACTGCTGCTTGGACCTCAGTCCAGCCCCTACGTGTTCTCTGCACCCAGGCTATGCCTTGCTCACCTCCTTCACTGGCGCCATCTTGTCCTCCATGTTACACCGCTGGACTGTCGCTCGCCAGTGAGTGCTGCCTCTCTTCCAGCCTGCTATGTCATCGGAGGTCAGATGTTGTTCCCCTGTTAAAGGAGGCCTCTTTTTGCATGGTTAGCCCCAATTTTGGCTGATGTTGATGTGTTCAGGCTCTAATGCAAGAGCTGCCTGGGACTTGTCATTTTTATACTGATTCTTGGTCCACTGCTAATGGATTAGCCATTGGCTTCCCACATGGCATGCACATAACTGGTTCATTCATTCAAAGGAGGTGTGGAGCAAAGAGTAGGTGTAGCAGGAAATTTGGGAAATGTTCGAACAGAGTAAAGGCATAGATGCTCATTGTCCAATTGACTCATTAGAATGCTGGTTCAATTCCCTAGCAGACATCAAAGACAAAAGTTCAGAAGCAGAAGTGTCAACCCAGAATTCTGATTGGCGGGGATGGCTAAGTGGACGCACCAGAAATGTGGACACCTGGGAGAAAAAGGCACTCACAGGTGGGCAGACATTAGAGGGATGCCCATTCCCCTAGATTTGATAAAAGTTTGGTTGTGCAATGTTCTATTTGTCAGCACACACAACAGAGATCTGTCCCACAAACAGTCGAAGATCAATTGGGGAGAGGAAAGTTACCAGGACAGATAGAAATCAAAGCTAGCCTGTTAAATAGTGGAAAAGATGATTTATTCATACAGATTGGAGACAGAATTGTCCAACATGTCATAAGTGCCAGGTATGGAGGATTGGTGAGGAAGGGGACTGCCCCAGCCCTTCTGACAGTGCAAGGAAAGGGAAGCTGTGATTCAGCAAATAAAAACCTCAGTGCTAAGGTGTGGGTTGAATCCCCAAATGGCCCTCCAGAACCTGCAGAAATCCTAGCAAAGGGCCCCAATAATGTCCTGCTGATTATAAAACAAGGAAAGGAAAAAGGAGAGCACATTTCAGATGACAAATGTTATTTGCAAGCAAAATCATACTTGTTTCTTTGACAGATCTTAATACGACTTGCCATTGAACGTGAGTGTGCTGTGTGGTCTCCCTTCGGGCGTTTGCGTGTGGGGTCAGGGGAGGGACCGCACCCCCAACTTGAACCTGATTGATAACCTTTGCGCAACGCTCCTGCTGCTTTTAAAGTACAAAATCTATGGATCCATTAAGCGCTAATTGTGCTTTAAAGATCAAAGTTCTGCATGGAAACAATACTGAGTACCATGGATGGTCTATCAACCTGTTTGATTAAATTTTTTCACTCAAATAAACCCATGGTTTGTTATTATCTGATGACTGCTGCCAGTCTCATTAAGCAAAATTGCCAGTTGGCTGACTATTCTTGTATGGGAACACTTATATTCCAGCAAACCTTTCAGGTGGACCGTGTACCTTTCATCTTCCATCTAATTGTATACCAACTTGCTATCCTAGCGACACTATTCAATCAGTTATCATCCCAATCAGAATATATAAGCTTCAGTCTTTTCATTGTAGGTGTGTCTGGTTTAACTGTTTATAAGATCAACATGTTAATTCACTTTCATTGCTTTATAGTGATTGCTTTTATCATTTCATTATGTTGCTGTGTACAATGCAAACCTGATTTGCTTATGTTTTCTTTTTTTTAAAATAAGAGAGAAGTATACAAAGTCATTGATTAAAGGGTGGAATGTAGTGAAATATGTGTTTTTGACCACTGACTTTGTGTTGCACCACTTTGCACCTAGATTAGTTGTCTAGGGTTCACCAGTTGCAGACTACATTTTGTATTCAGTTTATCTAGCTATTGACTTTATCGTACGTTAGACACTGCCATGTTAAATGCGTTTTTTGATTTTCCACATTGTAAACTGTGATTATTTTCATGTTCTTTCTCACCAGGGTCTTTGGTTGATAAGGATGTTCTCAGACGGCAGGGAACGGCTTTGTTTTGATTTAGCATCTTGGGACTGTGCCCAAATCCCAATGTGTTATTTTCAAAGCAGACCTAAACTAGCCATCATATTTTGAATTGCTAAACAAGGGGGTTTTCCAGAAAGCCCTTCTCCGGTTCTTTAAGATATAAAAAGATGTCCCTGCTAAGTAGCGGTGAAATTTCCAAGACCGTTGAATGCCTGACACCTGTCCCGTGAGGGTGGAGATCTCTTTCTTGCAGTTGAACAGGGCCATCTTCTTGCTGGCATGAGAAAGATGAAGCATCTGACAGGCCCTATGGTGATGAATTTTACTTCATTATTTGCTTTACATAATCATAACTACATATTTGCTGTGTACATTGCAGTTGGGAATTATTTTGGTATATGTTCCTTTCATTGCTGTGACTATTTTTAAAAGTGTGCTTTTAACATGCTAACCTCCTTTTAAGGAACCTCATGGTGAAATAATAATAAATGTATTCTTTGAACTGAGAAGTGCATTTCAGAGATTTTTGTTAGCTCAGTCATTAGTGAAAGCAAAACAGGAGTGCCCAGGGCCCCTGCTAACCAGGTTCCCAGGGCCAAAGCTCTTTCCCAAAATCTGTTGTGATGCTTGGCACAATTGGATACACTCTTATATATCACTGTAAGACCCTAGTAAGTGGGTACCCCAGTACCCAGGGTATGGCATAGTAAGAGTAGGCCCCTGAGGGCAGCAGCACTGATTGTGCTACCCTCTAGGGCCCTGCACCCAGATACACCCAGCACTGCCAGTGCAAGCTGAGTATACTGGGGCAAACCTAAAAAAAGGGCAAACTCGACATGGCACACTCCCTGTGTGCCCTTTCCACACTACACTGCATATGACTACTGCATATGATATGGGTAAGTCACCTCTCTGGTAGGCCTTACAGCCCTAAGCCAGGGTGCACCTAACTATATGTGAGGGCATAATTGTATGAGCAATGTGCTATCACTGTGTCCTTGTCAAACCTGGGACATGGTGAGTGAACAGAGCAGCCATTTTAAGTGCATGTACTGGACACTGGCCAAACACGAGTTCCCCGGTTACATGATGGCCACTCTGTACCCTGGGTTGTTTGGTATCAACAACTCAGAATATTAAGTCCAAACTGGTACCAGTATTGGATTTAACCCAAATTGTACCCAGATGTCACCTTAGAGGTGCCCCCTGCAAAAGATAACATAACTGGCATAGTTGCTGACTGGTTCCATCCAGCCTGCCACTTCCAGACAGCCAATATGCAAACCTGGGGAAGGGTCATGGCTCTCTGGTTTGTAAAACAATGCCCTACATGGGCGGAGGAGCTAACATCCACTCCCTCAGGAATGTGCAACACCCTGGCGGTGAGCTTCAAAGGGGTATGCCCCCTTAAACTCGAGCCTCCAGGCCTGCTGCTAGCAGCAGAGGGCTTCCCCCCTTGCAAACACCCACTTTTGGTGGGAGCAAAGGCCGGAAACCAGACAAGGGTAGGAGGAGTGGCCTCACCGAGCATGGACCACCCCAAGGGGCTTGCAGGCGAAGAGGACCCTCCATTTCATTTTCCTCCATGTTGGGTGGCAGGAAAATAGCCAATGAGGTCTAGGAAAGTGCCTCTTTTCATAGGGAGTGGTCACTATAGTGGGTGTTGCCACCCAAGGGTAAGTGTCCCATTGGACACTACCAGGTTCCCCCTAAAACGGACACTAAATTCAGTATTTAGTGGGCTCCCCTAGACCAAGAATTTAAATTCATCTGGAAGAAGGGAAGACAGCACCAAAGAACCCGCCTGGATGAGAACAGAGGACCTGCTGCACCAGACGAGGCTCCAAGATCTGTGCTTGGGACCAGAGTCCCGACAATCACCACTGCGGATGGGCTGACCACTGGACTGACCTAAAAAGACCCTAAGGACCACCAGGCTTCGTAAATAGCCCAGGATCTCCCTCCTGAGTGGAGGCACCACTCAAGAAACCAAATAAACCTGCAAGGAACCTGCAAACCGGTGAGGGACACTTCACTGACTGGACAATATCTCTGTAACCAGAAGTCACAGCCGGACCTGACAAAACAACGACAACCTGGATGAGACCTGCAAGTTTGCCCACTTTGGTGGCACAGCACCCTCCTGTGGCCGAGTTGTGTTAATACCACGAGTACTGGACAGTGCACGTCGGACAACCCCAAAAAAAGCTCTCCCAAAGCTGCAGGTGGACCAGGAAGAAGCCCTAGTTGAGGGACTTCAGTGACACTCCAGACCTCCCACTAGAGTGCCCACGACGTCCAGCAAGACCCCAAGAAGAAGACTTACCTTTAGCGCCAAAGGGTCCCTTTGAGCACAGCATCTAAGACCTTCAAAACTCCCTGCACCTGGCCACCCTGAGCCTTGCATCGCGAGGTCTCCTGTGTTCTCCGGGTCTCTAACCCTTTGCGACCTCAACAGCCCAAGGGGACCCCAAGGCACAATCTTTAAATCTACAAACCAGCTCCTTTTCCAAGTGACCTCCCAGGTGGCCCTGTGCCAAGAGACTTTCCAACGCTGCTCCTGCCGGAACCTGAAGCCACCTGAGGCTCTCCAGCTGGCATAAGGTGCCCACTGACTGCTGCGATCATCCTGCAAAAGAAGAGACTGGTAACTTAACGGTACGATTTTTAATGCATTTTTAAAGGTGGCTGTGCATTGATTCCAATGGTGCGTAATTATGCATGGAAAGACTAACTTTATCAAAACTTTGAAAAGACATAACTCAAAAAGTACTTAACATATTCTAAAGATCTTGGTTTTTAAATTTATACAAAAGTCTGAAGTATTTTTTATAAATCTGGTCTTGAGTAATTCATTGAGTGTGTGTGGTCCATGATTGGATTTGTGAGTACAGCAAATACTTAGGATATCTCCTGGATTAGCCTAACTGCTTGACCATCTACCTTAAAAATTGGAGCATTAGGTGGTCTAATTTTTTTGTCTGGAAAACAAGGTTGGTTGCCTGGACCCCCCTGGATAGTGTGCCTAGTTTTGCCCACTACACAGTGGGCCAGCCTCTAACATCCCCCAGCCTGAGTCTCCAATACCCACTTGCTCGACCTGGAAGGAACAGGATAAATTGCCTCACTTAGGCATGGGGACACCGGAGCTCAGTAGTTAGGCCACTGCCTCCATGCCTCCCAGGCTACGACCTTGAATCAAACAAGGTCCAGCAGGGCAGTCTTTCTTTTGTAATATCCACAGGTCCAGTGGTGTACTGAAGAATTGGTCTGAGGTTTCAATATTTATACCTGGTGCCAGCTTTGAAGAGAGAGGAACTTCTGGACTTCCCCCATCATCTGATTCTGGAATTTCCTTCGTCCCTGCCCTGGTCCCAGGATGTCTGGAGTCACAATAGGCTAGTCTCTACGCCCCTCCCATCAGGTCCAACCTTCCAAAAATCAGCCCCCTTTGTGATACTGTCTGAGAGGAAAACACATAGGCAAACTGCCAACTACACCTAGTCACAGCATAGGCACAGGATGTAGGCACCAAATGGTTAGGACAAGAAAATGCCAACTTTCTAAAATTGGCATTTTGAGAATTGTGACTTTACCAATAAAGAGGATTTTAAATTCTAAGGCCCTCATTATGAACACGGCGGGATTTCCCGCCTTGTTCATGCTGGCGGTCTAAACACAGACCACCAGACCGTTGAAAACCCCCTCGGCCCAGTAAAGAACATTCTGCTGGGCTGGTGGGCGGAAACAGTGTTTCCGCCAGCCGGCCCAGTGGAATGCTGGGACTGGACATTGCAGATGGCTCCAAATGGAGTTGTCATCAGTGTCGCCGTGCGGCGGGTGCAGATGCATCCGTGACGCATATCAGCAGTGACATGCACAACTGGGTTGTGCACGGGGGCCCCTGGACTGCCCATGCTAAGTGCATGGGCAGTGCAGGGGCCCCCAGAGGGGCCCTGGGGCCCCCATTCTGCCAGCCTTTTTCTGGCAGGGGACACCACCAGGGAAAGGCTGGTGGACACAGGTTCTGTATCCAGCGGGCAGCGCTGCTTGCAGCGCTGCCCTGTCGGATAAGAAACTCCGCCATCGTCAGGCTGCCTGGCAGGGGTGGCCTGGCGGAGGCAGAGTTCCGCCTGTGGCGGTCATGCCATGAACATCATATGGTGGTCCGGATCGCCATGCTGGTGGCTGTAATTTCCGCCTCCGCCGCCATGCTGGTCCGGTCCGCCAATGTTCATAATGACCCCCTAATTCTTAAGGGATCAAACATGTCATTTCTACCTGTTCGCAAACAAAATTTGTCACTTATTAAGTGTAACAAGGCTTTCCAATGTTATCCATGGACCATGCAGTGATGAAAAACGAATGTAAGTGTATTGCAATACCAGGATATGTAAAACTTAAAAGCACATGTCCAATTTCTTAAATACAATGCACCCTGCCCTATGGGCTACTTAATGTTTACCTAGGGGTGAATTATATAGCCTTATATCCTGGTGCCGATCGCTATAACAGTTGTTAAAGGTCCTGATGGAGAGCAACAACAAAGGTGAGGGGCCTCAACAACTAGCATAGCCCAAGGAAGAAGGACTATAAGGCTATTAAAACATTCCACCCACCAAGGGTAGAATATTCTAAATGATAAAGGGATACATATGAAAACAAACATTGAAATGGGGGAGCTCTGTGCTTATACAAGCCATTATAAGCCAGAAGCTACTCCATTGTCAGAGAAGCTCTCAATATTCCAATGTTCTAATATGTATTAATAAAAAGAAGGCTTAGGCCTGGCAAAAGGTGTATTTTTCCAGGTCAAAACGGCAATTTAAAACTACAGACAGTCTGCAATGGCAGGCATCAGACATGTTTTAATAGGCTACTTAAGTGGTGGCACAATAAGTGCTGCAGGCCTACTAGTAGCATTTCATGTACAGGACCTGTGTACATGAGGTATCACTTTACTAGGGACTAATAAGAAATTAAGGCCCTCGTTACGACCCTGGTGGTAATTTGGGGAAAGTTACTGCCAACAGGCTGGTGGTACCTTTTCCCAAATTATGACATTGTCGGTTTGGCTGAAGCCAAACCGCCAATGTACCTCTCTGGCCACCGCGGTGGTAACGGCCGCTGGGCTGGAGAATTCGGTCTCCAGCCCGGCAGCTGTCACAATCCAACCCTCGGGATTATGACCCTGCCTACCACCATGGTTTTCGTGGCAAGCGTACCGCCATGAAAACCATGGCGGTAGGCACTATCAGTGCCAGGGAATTCTTTCCCTGGCACTGATAGGGGTCTCACTCCTCCCCAGAGAACTCCCCCAACCTCCCCCTCCCTCTCTTGCCCCCCCCACATTTACACACCCACACGCGGACACATACACATACGCATACCCACATCCACCCACGCATGCACTTATACACACCCACACACTGCAAAAAACACCAACATACATTTTCGCACACACACATTCACAACACACAACATACACATACACTCACATTCAGTCATTCATGCACGCATTCAATGCGACTCAACCCCGCATGCACGCATACAAAAACAGACCGCCCCACACACACACAACACCCTCACACACGCACACACCACACCCACCCCCCCTCTCCTGTCGGAGAACCCGACTTACCTGCTTGCAGGGGGTCCTCTGGCAGGAGACGGGACGCAACGCTGCTGTCAACAGCAGCATCCGCCAGTAAAACACCGCCAGGCCGTATCATCGCTCATGATACGGTAGGTGGTGTTTTGCTGGCTTGGCGCTGCTGCTGACAGCAGCGCCACCTTACCGCCGTCCGCCGCCATGACCGTCTATGATATTCTGCCAGCTTTCTGGCAGAATTCCATCGAGGGTCATAATGCGGGTGGGTGGCTGGTAGCCACGGCGATGGTATGTTGGCAGCTGTCGCCGTGGCGGTCAATGTCATAATGAGGGCCTAAATGTGCCGATTTGGTGTAAGGCAATTTTACCATGTTTAGAGGGGATAGCACAAGCACTGTAGCACTGGTTAGCAGTGATAATGTGTGTAGAGACCTAAGGCCAGCAAGATATGAATTTAGCAAAACAGGAGGAGAAAAGGCAAAAAAAAGTTTGGATGATGACCACACTGAGCATGTTATGTCTAACAGGTATTCCTGTTTAGCATTCTCTGAAGGATGGAGGGTAATAGGTGCTGGGTTGAACTAGATGGCTAAAGTGGCAGGCTGTCCAATGATTGTCTCCCTTGTGGCAGGAAGGGTGCCCACACTTGACACTATTTGGAATGAACCAAGGTTGCACCATCTTCCAGTGAGAGGTGACACAGAATCCTGTGCTGCAACCAGTGGCATGCTGAAGGAGGTAAAAAGCTACATCGAGCCTTCAAGTATTTGATGTTTGAAGAAATCCCTGACATCTGACACTGCTATAGCGATGCAAGGATTGGTAGAGTTGTTCAATGTGAAGAATAGGTGGGTCATCCCGACATGTACAGTTGTATAGTTCCCATGTGAAATGACGATGGAGGGAGATCTAGAGGGGGACCAAACTACTTGCATTTGCTTGTGCACCAGAGTGCTTACTTGCCCAAAGTGGTATTTTGATTCTGGTTGGGTTGTAAACCTTTTGAGAGCCTATCATACCCCTTGCAAGTGCAGAGGCCATCTAAAAGAAGGTACTTCTTGGCATCAAAGGTCTCTTTCTCCAAAGGAAAGGGAACGTTTCACAGGTGAAGGTTAATAACAACCCCAAGATTGACACAGGGTGAAGTCTTCATGATGCCACTGGTAAAGGATCTGTAGAACTTCTTGTATTGAACTGAATGTAAAGTAGCATTATTGAAAGTAGTATTGTGGGGAAAAAAGGAAACTTGAAAATGATGAGCAGACTGTGGTTCACCTAGACCTTCTGAGATGGCAGGGGCATAATGGAGGTCCTAGATCTTTTAAAGGGAGCCCCTATGTTTTTTTCCACCCTCTGTCAACCCAAGGATAATGAAAATCTGTGAGATATAGGAGAATCAGGGTCCCCGCTTTCACATTCTGCAGTGAGGCTCCATCATGTTGTGTTACTTCACTGTGAGAGGGATGGCACAAGGTTTGAGCAGATTGCAGTCCCCTCTGTTGACTCAGATGGAGTGCAAAATGAAGTTCTTGTAAAATGAAGTGTGAGGCTCACCCTCAAAACACTGGGCTCATTTCAAGTTGGCAAAACTGAGAATGTGAATCATACCAAACAGAGGTTCTTGCAGAATGAGATGATGGAAGTGGTCTTTGCTGTTTCAGATTTTCTAAGGTCGGTAGGTTATGCACAAGAAGCCTCTCTGGAAAAAGACTGGGCATAGTGACATTGCTGGTGGAATTGTCTGAGTCTTGAGAGAGAGAGAGAGAGAGAGGGTGAGAGAGCGAGAGAGAGAAAGAGACATTGTAACAGAGAGGCTTTCTGTGAAAGAAAGATCAGATTTGTGCATGTCAGTTGCAACAATTAGCTAATTCCTGTACTTGAGCTAACACCTTTTCAGAAGACAGGAATGAGGTCTTGAGACATCTGTTTGAGTTTTTCTATTGATCCTTATGGTGAAGCTTGAAGGGAAGGCGTGCAATTTTGTCCAGCAACAAAATGCATGGTAGTTCCTACAATCTTGGACAGAAAGTTGAAATGCATAAAATGGTTGCTTGTACAAGGGTTAATTTGTTGCATACATTGTTTTCCTTATGTTGATTACTTTGTCTGCTGCTGCCTCCTTTGATGGAACTTGGGGTGGTTTATTAATTTAGAAACTGACTAGGCCACCAGAAACATTTTTGTGGTGGTTTAATCACTTAAGTTGCAACATGTTGGAATGGGTGTTGTGCTTTGTCCTTCACTTTTGTTCCCTTTTCACCATGGCCTGTGACTAATTCTGTTAGTATAGTATCTAATACGAGGGTTAGCGATATGATAACTATTGTAATGTTGTTTTAGTTCAGGTTTTGTCCACTGCTCTTTGACACTGGCATGATTACAAGGGTAATTCGTTAATGCAGTATTTTTTGTACTTCAGATACACAATTTAAAATAGAAACTGCAAAACTAAAAGTAAACATAAATAAATGGAAGCATAGAAACTCATGCTGTTGATAAATCTTGTTCTGTAAGCAGATATTTTGTTTTTGAGGCAAGTAATTGCTAAAAAAACAATTTAGGCCACTAACTTACTTTGAACATATCTTGAATATGCTATTGTTAGACTTGGCATTCTTGGTCTGCTTTTCCCCCATTTTTTGCCTTCAGACCTCCTGGTTTGCTGACTTTGTTTTTGCTGGCCTTGGGACTC
Organism: Pleurodeles waltl; assembly: GCF_031143425.1. NCBI lineage: Eukaryota > Metazoa > Chordata > Amphibia > Caudata > Salamandridae > Pleurodeles > Pleurodeles waltl. Next base: position 118,658,915 of record NC_090449.1, read on the forward strand.
TGCTCACTATACCACCACTAACCAGTGCTAAAGTACTTGTGCCTGCTCCTTAAAACATGGTAAAATGGGCTTATACCCAATTGGCCTGTAGCCGGCTTGCGCTCCATCATGGTTGATCTGAACTTGTGACTTTGTCCCGGGCGGCGTGACCAGATATCTATAGTTGCAGCTTTATGCTTTTTGGTGCTATTTTCACTGAAACTTTTAAAATTGCTTGCCTACTAAGTAGGTGGTCCTACTTATTGGATTTCTGCTGTTTTACTCTTGTTTTATTTATTAAAAATAACTCTATTTTTCTAACTTGGTAAGGATCCTTTTTTACTGTTTGACTTGTTGCACAAATACTTTACATATTGCCTCTAAGTTAAGCCTGACTGCTCTGTGCAAACTACCAGAGGGTAGAGCAAAGGTTAATTTAGGGTTGGCTTGTGCCTCACCCTGGCAAGGATTGTGGGTGCTACTTGACGGGCAGGCAGGCGTTAGCTTTTCAGGTTTTTCATGCAAGGACAGTGCGTTGGATGCGGCAAGTTGTTTTTAAATGCACACCATCACAAGATGCCAATGTTTTGTCTGTGGAATAGGCATCTTTTAAATTATTGTGTCTTCTATGCTAGATATCATGGCAGACTTAGCCATTTGGTGCCTGCAATCTGTCCCCTAGTCACATGACTGAGTGTAGTTGACAGTTGGGCTTTGTGTATTCCGACAAGACACCCACACACAATAGGGAGCTTAGGTGTGCTTGAATGGGCTATCACTGCGAGGGATGAGGGGGAAGAGCTGGGCACAGCCCCACTTATACTTGAATGGGCTGTGTCCTGCCTCCACACATTGGGCTGCATACCCCATGTAGTTAATCTGAGCCAGAAATGTTTTAGGAGATTCTTTAGTCCTGAAATAATCAAGGACATTCCTTTATGTGTTCTCATCTATCAAACTCTGAATTTCAAAAGTTTGCCCAACTCTACTTTAATTTGCATAACTCACATTTGGCATTGCTAAATATAGTTAACTAAACTCCAGTTCCCCTCAGAGACTATCTTCGAGGTATTCTCTTTGTGCAGCAGGGACAAACAATTCTTCATTCCTCTACTCGAAGACCTAGTCCTTAAAAAGCTTAATTTCACACGTCTAGGAGTTTTTTGAAGGAAACAAACCATCATGTGTACCCATAGGAAGGATTTTAACAGTAGGCTATGTAAATGTAAATGGCTAAGATGTTGTCGTTAGACTTTAAAAAATAATTTAAATCCTTTGACTGTTGTTTAGTTTCCTATATGGATGCTCCTGGGATTATTATTAATTTTGGTATGGACTACATGAATCTCATTGCAGCATACATGAAAACAACATCTGAATTGTTTTGACGATTGTGGTGGCAAGGCACCAATTTTTTCTTCATCTTTAAACTGCTGTACGAGATGTTGCTCTTCAGTGGGATTTGAATTTGGTTTTGACCATCCTCATTCATTAAGTTCTTTAACCTATGACCTCCTGCGACCTAGACAGACTTGTCTAAAAAAGCTTTTTAGAAGCTGATCACTTCTGCCGGCATGATTAGCCACCTTAGAGGTCTTTTATCAGAAGAAGAGAAGAAGAGCTGGAATTGTTTCTCCCAAGAAAAATAATCTGTGCTTCAGATGGTCCCTTATTTCATTGCAAAGATTCTAAAGAAATGCCTGGATTACCTGGAAAGTACATAACCGTATAACCTTCAGAGTCCAGAAAAATTTGTTTGCTGCACATGTTGGTTTTATTACAGTCAAACGTGGTTCAAGACATTATGGCCAGGAAGATCGTCTGTTTCTAAATCCAATGACAATATGGGAGCTCATTTTGTTCAGCCTCTGTACATTCCACCAGAGCAAAGGCAGCAATGCTGTACTTTCAAAGACATGTTCCTGTCATTGGCATTTGTTGGGACGCAGAGATGGCCACCCCACATTCTTTCTGCCAGCATTACTCTGGAAGCATCTTCCAAACATAATTTGTATATAAGCCAGGAAGCTATATTCAATCAGTTTGCTTGGAGACAGTTTAAGGCCTATGACATCTTTCCTAGTGCTTGAAGTTACGAAAAGGTATCTTGAAGGTAATTCCTGTGCTCTTTATTCCTTACTCTTCCTTCAAAGAGAGCATTCACACTTCCCCTCAACTAGGTTTGGCTGTGCTAGTATCTTCACTATGGTTATAAACATGTATGAAACGGATGTGATTCTTGGTTTTTCGATGGGTGGATTTAATAAGCAGAGGGACTCTCATGTAATTAGGGCTCAAAATTCTTTTAAATTTACATAAATATTCTAGAAAATATTTTTGATCCAACCTGGCTGTTATTCTTAACCACTTGTGATGTCAGTATTGCTAGGAGTTCTAGAATCACTATTAAGATGTGTTTTCCTGTCATTCACCGCTCCTCAATGTATTGATTATTAAGTGCCAACAGTAATTCTAAAGCTGTCCTATTCATTGCTTCTGCAAGTTCAGGCATTAGAGCCTAATCATTGTAACTATAGTTTTTTTATATCCAAAATTCAGATTTATAATGAGCTGATTCGTGACCTTTTGAACCCTACTTCTGGGTATCTGGAGCTGAGAGAGGACTCTAGGGGAAATATTCAAATTACAGGCATTACAGAAGTCTCAACCAATAATGCCCTGGAGGTAAGACAGTGATGGTCGATGGTATTCATTGTCTCTTGGTATTTGGTTTACACAATGTCAAAATTTGAAACAGCGTAAATGCTAGTGAACGTGGTAAAACTGAAAAAAAAGATTGCCATCTCATGTCCCTCTATATATTTCTCCTGCATTGACATGTGTGGTGCTAATGATAATTTCCCTATTGTTTACATTTAGTCACAATTATTAATGCTGGTGCTGTTACTTTTAGTGAGAGGCATTCAGTTCTACACAGGCTCAAACACTGTTCAGATGCCTGGGAAAACTGTATTTGCACCATTCCATCAGATCCAAATTATTGGCTCACTTTAATGCTGACATCCTTATGCAGCTTAGAATCTGTCCTGGGTGATTTACATGAGAAGTTGTAGGTCTGGGAGACTCTACTGGCTATTCGCCCACCCACACAGCTTCCAATGACAGTCAGTAGTTTGCACATCCCATGTCTAGCGGATGAAACCAAACTGTTTTCATCTACCCTTTTCCTGTCTCCTGGTAGAGCCGGTTGCACTTTGCTATTTGCTACACAGCCACTCACACTTGCTGTAGCAATGTCACCACAGATTTACAAGACTTCATTTGGGATTCTTTCTGCTGCTTCCGCCATGTTTTTATGAGGTGTGGGACCGGGCATATATGCCAATGCCCGCACTAGTGATTAAGATGACCTGAACCCACCAATTGTACTACTTTGTGCCAGCCTAGACCACTGAGGCTCTGCCATCCATGACCCCAATCTCACCGGTAAGGAATGGCAGCCTCTATACTCTGGTGATGAGTCCTGAAACCCTTCCTACAATTACTCAGCTTGAGTGCTTTCATCATGAGGACCTAGCTTTTAATCAGCTTAGCCTCTTTTTAGCAAACTAAGACCTGTTGGTGGTGGCCCGAAATTCCTCTGCTAGTGCTCAGTATAAGAGCAAAAAGCTAGATTCCTATCATTATGTCTTTCAGAAGAATAATCACTAGTTCACATGCTAAGTGAATGCTCTCATGCCATTTCCTAAACATCTAGCAACCAGGCGTTAAACTGGACACAGGCAGGTTGTGCCTTGTGCCCTTCACTCTGTCCAGGAAAGTGGTAAAATAATATCAGATGTCTCTGATGCACCTGTTACCCTTTCAGGATCTAACTACACTGAAGAACAAACCTTTAAATGCATGACCTCATTGAGCCTGACTCTCCTCTTTTTGAAGACTTACATTCTAGTTGCCTTCGTTTCTTCTATGTGCGTTCTAGTGAGCTTCATAACCTTTGCACCTCTGAACCATACACAATTTTTCGTCAGTAGGAAGAGGTCCTATTGACTTATCCCACTTTTGTACTCAAATTGTTGACTGTTTTAAATGTGGTAGTGTGGAGGGAGCACTTCATATCATCATTGTCAAGACAATGTTACATTTTTACTTGGCTAGAACAAGACTTTACATTTCACAAAACTCTTTGTGAACTCTAGAGACTATGATGACGATTAAATTGCCACCAGGAACACCATTACCACATGAAATACATTATATATTTCCCGCCGGTTGGAGTTTTGTTTGTTGTTTCAGTTCATTAAAATTATAACAATTATATATCTTACATATTAGTTCAATACATTTCATTAGAATTAAAACTCCTTTACGAAGTGAACATCTTAAAAATTACAGTTTTCTTGACGTTAAGGTTGAACGCGTGAGGTAGATCGCAAAATACCTTTTAGCTCTCGACAAGCCTCCTGGGTTCTAAAGCCAAAACTGCAAATGCTTAAAGCTGTCCAGAACGTGCATGTACTACATTTGCATTCCAAACCTCTGTAGTGCCTCCTTAGGCGGGTGCAATGAGATGGTCTATGCTGAAAATGTCCTTGCTAGAACCACCCCTTTTAACCTTTGTAAACACCATAGAACCATCCTTTGTGTTCCAGCATCAAACGCTTGCAGGCCCTATTCCAACAACACCAATTTGAAGCTAGTGGCCTACGAAAGGAAGTCACGATGAAACAGCATAAAAGTTTTTTTTTCACTCTTTACACTTCTAGACTGTAAATCACGCAAAGTAGTTACAATTTGCTTATCACCCCAACATCTATAATACAACATCACATTTTTACAACATCACATTTTTTAAAACAACTAAGGGCCTCATTACAGCCCGGGCGGCCGGCGGTAAGCTGTTGGTAACACTGCCAACAGGCTGGCAGTGTTACTCCAGCTATTATGACAGTGGTGCAATAGCCACGGCCATACCGCCGGCCCCTCCACTATACCTCCAGGCTTTCGCCTGGTGGTCATAATCTCCAGGACAGAGGTGCAAGCACCGCTGCCCTGGGGATTATGAGTCCCTGACCGCCAGCCTGGCCACTGTGGTAAACGCCGCCATGGAAAGGCTGGTGGTAAGGGGGACTTGGGGTGCCCCTGGGGGCCCCTGCAATGCCCATGCACCTGGCATGGGCAGTGCAGGGGCCCCAGGCATAGCCCCGTCGCGCATTTCACTGGCCGAATTTCGGGCAGTGAAATGCGCGACATGTGCTACTGCACCCGCTGCACATCAGCATTGCCACCGGCTCTTTTACGATGTTGATGTGACTTTTATGCTGGGCCAGTGGACGGTAAAAGTGTTACCGTCCACTGGCCCAGCGGAAAAGCCATAATAGGGAGCCAGAAATACTGCTGGCAGTGGCGGTATTCTGTCTCCTGCAGCCTCGGCGGTCTTTTTGAAAGACCGCCGAGGTTGTAATGAGGGCCTAAGTTTCAAATCAGACTAAAGTGCTTGAGGTGCATGTTTGCGCCCTAAATCAGTGACAGTTCCCTAGAATGTCAAAGTGCAAGTGCTGAACCGTTAATAGCAAGTACTATCTAAGAATAGCATCTGTTGTTTCAAAAGTATTAATATTGTACTGATTTAATAACCATTCCAGTGACCTAGAAACACGTGGACCACTTTTACCGCAGTCCTAGAGCCATGAACCCAACAACCTTGCAATTTAACTGCGGATCATGTGGATTAAAGCAAGCTACTATGGCTGCTCTACAAGTCCGGACACCTATGTCATTAAACATTCCTTTGAGAAGCCTCCGCTGGAGGTCATACATATATGGGCAGACACAAGTTATATTAATAAGATCTTCCTTGTGGAGCTTACAATGCCTGCATTGTACCGAGCTTGGATTCCTCCATACTGGAATGTTTGCTGTGGTTGGTAAATTGCTGCTTACCGCCGTGCAGAAGACCGCCAACACACCGCCGTGGCCGCGGAATTCCGGGTGCAGTCATTATGACCCACAGCTCGGAATTCGCCAAAATTTAGCACCCACACAAGTCTGCCACACCAAAGGTCAGTGATAAACTGGCGATAACAAAACCGACACCGTCACGCCAACAGGAATATGCCCACACTATCACGACCCACGAATCCATGCGGCGGTCTTTCAACCGCGGTATTCCATTGGCGGTACACACCACCATGCTCAAAATACACATACATTTACAAAACACATCCACATTGGACAATTCAAAATACACACACCTGATACACATACAAACACCACACCCACACATCCAATACGATATAAAACACACACCCACATCACCCACAATCCCCTACTACCAAAAATTCTGAAGAAAGGCCAGAGAGAGACACCACAATCTACAAACAAGCATCCACAGGCATTCAACACCATCACCCACATAACTTCCACGCACCTCACACAACACACCACTAAATATCACCCCACACATCACAACAAACACCAACCCACACATCACCCACACCACCCCATGGCACGGCAAAAACGCCCCAGATTTTCTGAGGAGGAGCTCAGGGTCATGGTGGAGGAAATCATCCGGGTAGAGCCACAGATAATCGGATCACAGGTGCAGCACACCTCCATTGCTAGGAAGATGGAGCTATGGCGAAGAATAGTGGGCAGGGTCAACGCAGGGGGACAGCACCCAAGAAATAGAGATGACATCAGGAAGAGGTGGAACAACCTACGGGGGAAGGTGCGTTCCGTGGTCTCAAGACACCACCTTGCAGTTCAGAGGCCTGGCGGCGGACCCCCATCTCCTCCCCTACAACTAACAACATGGGAGGAGCAAGTCTTGGCTTTTCTGCATCCCGAGGGCCTCGCAGGAGTAGCTGGAGGAATGGACTCTGGTAAGTCAAATCTCTAACTACTTCATCCCCCACCCTACCTGCATGCCATCACATATCCCCACCCTCGCCCTCACCCCCACCACTCCAACTCCTCACAAATGTCCCAATATCACAAACCACCCATCCCAACACCAAGCCCTGCATGCAACAACAAAGCATGTGCACCCATCACCAAAGCATTGCCACTGCACATACCCATACACCCCCCTAAACCATCATCACACAAGGTCCCACACAGGAATGCAAGCACTGGGGTACACGGTCACCCACCCATTGCACACCATGGCACACACAGATGCAATAATCATGCTTTTACACCCCTGCAGGACCCCTACCCAATGTCACCGGACTGGAGGGTCCAGACATGTCCACACCACCATATAAGAGGTCCACAGTGATGACAGCAGCTCTATCCAACTGGATCTAGACGACCAGCACGGCCTATCTGGAACCTCGGGACAGTCAGTTCCCCTGACACAGTCACAGGCCACCACAGAGCTTCCCCCCTCTGGAAACACCAGCACAGCACCCACCCAGTGGGCCCATACCTCTGACCCCAGGACATGTCAATCAGCAGTGTGTCCACCACTACAGGTAACCCAGGCTAACCCACCACCCCAACAACACCAGGGACCTGGGGGCAGTGGCAGTGGGCACACGGTTCAGGGGACAGAGGCCCAGGGAAACAGGGGAACTGGGAGGGCTGCTGTGCGACAGGGGGAGGACAGGCCCATGGAACCCACTCTACACAAGGCCCTCTCCAACATCATGGGAGGTTACCATCATTCCCAGGAGACAATGGCAACAGTACTGGCCAAGTTTCAGGAGACCCAGCGGCTGCAGGAGGAACAGTATATGGGCTTCAGGGAGGAACTCAAATCCATCAATTCCACCCTGGGCACCATCGTAGGGGTGCTGAAGGAAGTCCTCAACACCAGGAGGGACACTGTGGCACAACAAGGGGCCCCTGACACTAGCCTGGACGATGAACTGCCCACCACCTCCGCCGGTGCTAGTGGACAGGAGGCACCGCCACAGGATTAGCAAACCAGCACCCCACCACCTGCAGATGGCGAACCACCCCACAAACGGTCCCTGAGATCCAGGACAAAGACAGAGAACGATGCCAAAACCCCCGCCAAGAAATGAGACCACCCTGATTGTCATCCTTTTGTCCTACCTTGTCACCCTGTCCATCCTCAAACTGCCCCAGCTCCACTTCCTATGCCCCTTTGGACAATGCACCTGTGAGACTAATAGACTGGATTCTGCCATGGACATTCCTCCACCATCACCCTTCACCATTTTACAACCCCCTCCAATATTGAGCACTTAAATAAACACCCTTAAAGCACAAAACAATCTGGAGTCTGTCTGTGATTTTGAATTAGTGTATTAGCAATTGCAGTGACAAAATGCTCTTTCAAATGTAATGTCAACATACTTATGTAACACAGCTCGAGTCCATGAGGAAACAAAGCAGATGTCACACAGTGGGACCCACATCTGTGAAATCGTAAGGGAAAGTGAAAACTCAGTGACCATACACTGGGTGAAAAGGACAGACAGTAGAGAGGTAGTAGTGTTAAAGTACATGTAGCAGGCAGGTTTGTCTTCTTACCTGTGTCTCACTGGAAGTATTGCAGGATCACCGAGTTCCTGTTGTCGATGTCCTCTTCTTCTGCTTCCTCATCTTTACTGTCCACAGGCTCCACAGCTGCCACAACACCTCTATCTGGATCATCCTCCTGCAGAAAAGGCACCTGTCGTCGCAAAGCCAAGTTGTGAAGCATACAGCAGGCCACGATGATCTGGCACACCGTCTTTGGTGAGTAGAATAGGGAACCACCTGTCATATGGAGGGACCGGAACCTGGCCTTCAGGAGGCCGAAGGTCCGCTCTATAATCCTCCTAGTTCGCCCATGGGCCTCATTGTAGCGTTCCTCTGCCCTTGTCCTGGATTCCTCACTGGGGTCAGCAGCCATGACAGGTTGGGGTAACCGGAGTCACCTGCAAATGGCGAGGGACAACTGTTAGACACACACTAAGGGATATCCCCAGACCCAGACAACTATTCCCACTGATTTGGTTCCAGGTGCTCACCTAATAGCCACACCCGGAGCCTCTGGAGTTGCCCCATCACATACGGGATGCTGCTATTCCGCAGGATGTAAGCGTCATGCACTGAGCCAGGGAATTTGGCATTAACATGGGAGATGTACTGGTCTGCCAAACACACCATCTGCACATTCATCGAATGGTAACTCTTCTGGTTTCTGTACACCTGTTCACTCCTGCGGGGGGGACCAAGGCCACATGTGTCCCATCAATGGCACCTATGAAGTTGGGGATAGGTCCCAGGGCATACAAGTCAGCTTTCACAGTAGGCAGATCCTCCACCTGAGGGAAAATGATGTAGCTCCGCATGTGTTTCTGCAGGGTAGACAACACTCTGGACAACACGTTGGAAAACATTGGCTGGGACATCCCTGATGCTATGGCCACTGTTGTTTGAAATGACCCACTTGCAAGGAAATGAAGTACTGACAGCACCTCCACTTGAGGGGGGATTCCTGTGGGATGGCGGATAGCTGACATCAGGTCTGGCTCCAACTGGGCACACAGTTCCAGGATTGTGGCACGATCAAGCCTGTAGGTGATGATCACATGTCTTTCCTCTATTGTCGAAAAGTCCACCAGTGGTCTGTACACCGGAGGATGCCGCCATCTCCTCACATGCCCCAGCAGACAGTGCCTATGGAGGAGAACAGCGAGCACACAGTCAACCAACTCTGAGGTAGGTAAACACAGCTTACTCTGAAAACTATTCATAAACCGAAATTTGCCTGTATGAGTGTTTAGCCAAGGCCTAGGTATATGTGACGCAGGTAAAAATAAAGCCATGTGGGCCCCTGAAATGGCGGCTGCCTGACCTGTAAAGTGGGACAATGGGATATGAGGTAACTGCGCTGGCGTTGTACACCGTCGCGGTAGGCGGTTGAAGACCGTGGCGCAATTCTGCATTGGTTAACATTGGACCCTATTGGTCCCAGGAGCCAATGACGATGTACGCCGGCGGTGACGGTATGCACCGCCGCGGACGTGACCGCCATTTTCTATCTGTTCAATCACTCGATACCTGATCTTCGACAGGAGAGGACCTACACTGCAAGTGCTACTGTGACCTCAGTCTGGAAGAGACAATGGCTCGTGCTCCTGGGGAAAGGGCCCCTGCCTTCAGCACAGAGGAGTTGGAGAAAGTCATGGATGTGGTCCTCCCCCAGTACACGCTACTCTACGGTCCTCCAGACAAACAGGTAAGTACACTGGGAGCACGCTGAATGGGCAATGCCTGTGTGGAGGGGTGTGGATGAAAGATAGGGGGGGAGAATGAGGCTTGCATGAAACAACGGTGAGTGGATGTGCCACATGGCAAGGGTAGGGATGCGGGCCAATGACTGTGATGGTGCAGTTGGTAATAACTTCTCTTTTTCCCCTGTACAATTCCTGTAGGTCAGCGCCCACCAGAAGAAGGATATTTGGCGTGCCTTCGCCAAGGAAGTCCAGACCCTGCGGGTCTACCACAGACGGAGCACCCACTGCCGGAAAAGATGGGAGGACATTCGCCGCTGGAGCAAGAAGACGGCAGAGGCCCAGCTGGGGATGGCCTCCAAACGTGGGAGGGGTGCCTGTCGCACCATGACCCCCCTGATGTTCAGGATCCTGGCGGTGGCGTACCCGGAGTTGGATGGGCGCTTGAGGGCATCACAGCAGCAACAAGGGGGTGAGTACACTCTCATTCTGCTGATTCAGCGTGCATTGGAGGTGTCTGGGTGGGGGAGGTGGGCAGTGGGTTCCCCTAGGCTAGGGCGAGTTTGCTAGTTAAGTCCCCTTTTTCAGGCAGACCCTGTGGCACCCCACCCAACCTGTGTTCAGTGCCAACTACACCTACTCAGGCACCTGTGACATCCATGTTTGCAGAAATCGGCCATAGCCTTGTAAGCCATGTCCCAGGGATTGAATAGTGGACCCCAAGTGCGCGGCGTAGTGCAGGGGGCTTCTGTGTCTGTCGTGTCCGCCAACGGTAGCGGTATTGCATGCACTCAACATGTCTTTCTTCTGTCTCCCCACCCCCTTTTTGTGGTCTCCCTGTACTTGTGTGCATTGGCATCATCAGGCGGAGGAGCAGAGGCACCGGAGCAGGAGGGAGCTACATCCCACATGGCTCTGGAGGGCGAGACTACGGACTCCGAATTCACCAGTGGGATGGAGGGCAAGGGGAGCTCCACGGCGGGGACAGGAGCTGACACCAGCGATACGGACTCCTCCTCTGATGGGAGCTCCCTTGCGGTGGCGGGCCCATCTGTGCCCCAGCGTCTACAGGTACAGCCGCCACCCCCCCCCCCCCCCCCCACCCCCGCACCGCCCTACCAGCAGTCCCTCAGCCTTTGCCCCGTGCCGGCTCACCCAGGAGGGTGGGCATCACCTTCGCCCCAAACACCTCAGCTCCTGCCCCTGTCACCCCTGCTGCCCTCAGTGAGGAGGCCATTGACCTCCTCAGGTCCCTCACTGTTGGGCAGTTTACCATTTTGAATGCCATCCAGGGTGTAGAGAGGCAGTTGCAACAAACCAATGCATTCCTGGAGGGCATTCATTCTGGTCAGGCAGTCCTTCAGCGAGCTTTTCAGACTCTGGCCTCAGCACTGATGGCAGCCATTGTCCCTGTCTCTAGCCTCCCCCTTCAACTTCCTCCACCCAGACCCACACCCCTGTACCTCAGCCTATCCCAAGCACACCATCAGACCAGCATGCACACACCTCAACACACAAAGGAAGCTCAAGCAAACATAAGCACCACACATCCCACAGGCACTCACGCAAGCAACACACACATGCAGACATACCAACATCCACTGCCTCCACTGTGTCCCCCTCCTCCTCGTCTCCCTCATCCCTCCCTGTCTCGTCTCCACTCACACCTGCATGCACTACATCTTCATCCACTATGTCCAGCACCAGCACAACCACCACCACACCCCGCTCACGTGCAGTCACCACCTCCACTACCATTCACACATCCCCTGTGTCCTCTCCCAGTGTGTCTGTGAGCCCACCTCCCAAGGTACACAAACGCTGCCACACACCCACCCAACAGCCTTCCACCTCACGACAGCCTCCAGCCCATGCACCTTCACCCAAAGTCAGCAAACGGGCACCTCCTACGACCACTACCTCTTCCTCCACTCCCAAACCCCCTCCATCTACCCGTCCCAGTGTTCCTAAGAAACTTTGACTGGCCACCCTTGACCTTTTTCCCTCACCTCCCCCACCCCGTCAGTCTCCTAGGGTCCGACTCTCCAGGTCCCAACCTAGCACCTCAGCCACAACATCGGCGGGACCAGTGGTGCCAGTAGTCACCGGATTATGGAGTGCACCAGGCAGCAGGGCAGGCAGTGTGGCAAAGAGCCACAGCACGGACAGTCCCCCACCTGTCAAGCATCAAAAGTTGGCCAGTGCCCGGCAGAAGAGGGGGAAGAAACCAGCCACCAAAGCCACTCCCAGGCGTACAGTTGGGATGGTGGAGTCAGCTGCGACACCTTCCAAGGTGGGGAAGGGCCACAAGAAAACCGGAAAGTCTGGGAAGATCAGCACGGTGGAGAAGACCGCCATCAACCCGCTGCCCAGGAGGTGACCGCCAGCAGCCCCACTGCTCCAGACAGGACCGCCAGCAGCTGCCCCAGACAGGACCACCAGCAGCAGCCCCGCTGCCCAGGAGGGCACCGCCAGCAGCCCCACTGCCCCAGACAGGACCGCCAGCAGCAGCCTCGCTGCCCAGGAGGTGACCGCCAGCAGCCCCACTGCCCCAGACAGGACCGCCAGCAGCAGCCCCGCTGCCCAGGAGGTGACCGCCAGCATCCCCACTGCCCCAGACAGGACCGCCAGCAGCTGAACCGCTGCCAAGGACACCGCCGCCACAAGCACCGCTTGCAAGGACACCGCCGCCACAAGCACCGCTTGCAAGGACACCGCCGTCACAAGCAGCGCTGCCAAAGACACCGCCGCCACAATCACAGCTGCCAAAGACACTGCCGCCACAAGCACCGCTGCCCTTGCCAAAGACACTGCTGCCACAAGCACCGCTGCCAAAGACACCGCCACCACAAGCACCGGTGCCAAAGACACCGCCGCCACAAGCACCGCTGTCAAGGACACCGCCGCCACAAGCACCGCTGCCAAAGACACCGCGGCCACAAGCACCGCTGCCAAAGACACCGCGGCCACAAGCACTGCTGCCACGGACACCACCGCCACAAATACCGCAGGCCCATGAGCACCAAAAGCACTGACGCTACTGAGGCCGCCACGAGAAGGATGAAGCACTCTGGGCACAAAGCCCCCTCCTGAACTAGTGGAGATTGACATCCACTACCTCAGTCCTTGGCAGGATGAAGCACTCTGGGCACAAAGCTCCCTCCAGAACCAGTGGAGAGATACATCCACTATTTCAGTCCTTGGCAGGATGAAGCACTCTGGGCACAAAGCCCCCTCTAGAACCAGTGGAGATTAACATCCACTACCTCAGTCCTTGGCAGGATGAAGCACTCTGGGCACAAAGCCCCCTCCAGAACCAGTGGAGAGATACATCCACCACCTCAGTCCTTGGCAGGATGAAGCACTCTGGGCACAAGGCCCCCTCCAGAACCAGTGGAGTATCACATCCACTACCTCAGTCCTTGGCAGGATGAAACACTCTGGGCACAAAGCCCCCTCCAGAACCAGTGGAGAGATACATCCACTACCTCAGTCCTTGGCAGGATAAAGCACTCTGGGCACCAAGCCCCCTCCAGAACCAGTGGAGATTGACATCCACTACCTCAATCCTTGGCAGGATGAAGCACTCTGGGCACAAAGTCCCCTCCAGAACCAGTGGAGATTGACATCCACTTGAGAGACTATGGCTTTGCACTCCCCAGGATTTGGCAGTGGGCAACCCACCCACTGTAGAGACTTGAGAGACTGTGCCTTTGCACTCCCCAGGATTGAACAGTGGGCAAACCACCCACTGTCGAGACTTGAGAGACTGTGGCTTTGCACTCCTCAGGATTGAACAGTGGGTGTTGCGCCGCGTGGTGCGGCGCGAGCCGAGCATTCGGCTCGCGCCGCGCAGCGCGTTCTCAGGACGCGGCGCGCCCCGAGTCTTCTTTGTACAGCGCGAGGCCCCAGATATTATTTTGGGCCTCGCTCTGCCTTCTGTGGTGTCCCTGTTCTCCCCTGACCCCTCCTTACCTGTTTCTTTTTCTTTCTTCTTCTTCTTTTTCTTCTTTACTTTTTCGAGGCATTTTCTGTCCTTTCTTTATGTCTTTCCCCCTTCCCATGTTACCTTTTTCTTCCCAGCATTCCTTGGTCCCTATTTTCTATGGTTCCTGTTCTATTCTATCCTATGTACTTTTTCCCTATCTAAAATGGTGTCTTTTTACTTCCTGTTGGTCACTTCCTGTTTCTTGGTATATAAGGGCTCTGTTTTCTCCCTTTCCTTGCGCTGCATCACTTTCTGCTCAGATTGTGTCTTCGCTCCTGATTCTTAGCCTTCGGTTCTGAATCTTTTCAATTTTGCATTTACCTGCATTTTGTTCCTGTTTGATTCCTGGTTTTGTTTTCGTTTCAGGAATCCATTTTTTGGAGGTTTTTTCCCCTTTATTGGGTTTTTTTCCCTCTGGCACTAATTCTAAAGGGCACGGTCTGTTCTTGGCGTTTCCACTGCCTGCAGCACCGTGGCTACTAGAAAGAGTCGCCCCTTTCTGGGCCAAAGCCGAACCCTCAAGACCTACGCCACTAGATCTGCGGTTTCCAGGCGCCAGCAGCACGTGAGTCGTGACAGAATGCAGCGCCAAACCATTCCGACATCTTCTGATACTATGGATGACACAGTGGCGGCGGCTGCAGATCCTGATTCATCTTTTTTGACTACTATTCAACAACAAGCTCAGGAATTGCAACAATTGCGCAACGAGAATGCGGTCTTACGACAGGCTTTGGCCCTCCGCAGTGGCGATGTTCCGACTATCTCCGCCTCAACGCCTCGCTTCTCTGGTGAACCAACTAAACTGCGTGAATTCCTGGATGCATTAATGGTTTACTTCGCCTTCAGACCTAGCCAATTCTCTCATGACAGGACAAAGGTGGGATATCTTATTAGTGCATTATCCGGTCCTGCCTTGGCCTGGGCAACCCCGATGGTGTCATCCAACGATCCAGTATTGTCGGACTATTCTGCCTTCGTGACCTGCTTCAAACAGATGTTTAGTCGCCCAGGATTGGAAGCCTCGGCAGAGGAAGCATTATGTGATATCCAGCAAGGTTCCCAGGATGTCCTCCGATATATTACACGTTTCCGTCAATTAGCGGCAGAGACCACTTGGGTGGAGCGTACCCTGGTAACTTTGTTTCGCAGAGGACTTAAGGAAGAAATTAAGGATGAATTAGTACATTCCACCAGAGTTGAAGATCTTCGTGGCCTCATGGATCAAGCACTTTCCATCGAGTATCGTCTCCAAGAACGACGAATGGAGAAGAGAAGGAGTAGAGGAGCGTCTCAGCCAAGCTCTTCACGGATGTATCCACCTCATCCTGAGGAATCTCGTCCTCCTGCTAAAGATATAGAAGGGGAACCCATGCAAGTGGATACTGCTCGAGGGCCACTCTCTGCTAGTGAGAAGGAAGACAGACGGAAGAAGGGATTGTGCCTCTACTGTGGTTCTGCTGGTCACCTGCTTCGTACATGTCCTGTACGTCCACCTAGACCCTTGGGAAACGCCACCTCCCGTCCTCTGTAAGAAGGGAGGGGACGGGATCATCGGCTATACCTTCTATCAGCTCATTCAACGACAATACAACTTACTTGTTCGTGTTACCAGTCATATTACAACTACCTGATGGCCGCCAAGAAAGAACTATGGCATTATTGGATTGTGGTGCTAGTGGTATATACATGGATAAGACATGGGCCACTAATCTGCAAATTCCCACTCAACCCAAAGACATTCCTGAACAAGTACACACCGTGGGTGGATCTTTAATATCCTCAGGTCCAGTCGATACTACGACCTTGATGTTAAATTTACAGTTTGGTAATCATCAAGAACACCTCTCTTTTGATCTCATTTCATCTCCCAACCATACCATTATTCTCGGAATTCCATGGTTTACTAGACATAACCCATATGTGAACTGGGTAACCCGGACAATTTCTTTATCCTCACAGTTTTGTCAAGAAAATTGCTTTGCTTCCGATAAATATTGGTCACCAAACAGATTAACACCTATGAAGAGTACTACGGAGTATTCCATCAACACTGTCCAAGGGGTTCCTGAACATTATTTAGAGTTCCAAGACGTGTTTCAAAAACCATCCAGACCTGTATTACCTCCACATCGAGAGTACGATTGTGCTATTCCTTTGGAACCTGGAACAGTCGTTCCCTTTGGGAGGATGTATTCTCTCACGGAACCTGAAAGGGAAGTTCTTAAGGAGTATCTGGAGGAAAATGTACAGGGTGGTCTCATTGTTCCATCATCTTCTCCAGCAGGGGCTCCTCTCTTTTTTGTACCTAAGAAGACCAAAGATCTTCGTCCTTGCATAGACTTTCGAGGCCTAAACAAGATAACTATAAAGGATCGTTATCCCTTGCCCCTCATTAAGGATATTTTAGAGGCAGTCAGAGGGGCTCAACGTTTTACCAAGTTGGATCTTCGGGGAGCTTACCACCTTTTACGTATAAAAGAAAGAGACGAGTGGAAAACAGCATTCAGGACACCGTTCGGTCATTTTGAATATAAAGTCATGCCCTTTGGTCTTACGAACGCTCCTGCTATATTTCAAAGGTTTATGGACTCAATATTTTCCGATCTCTTGAACCAGACACTCGTAATCTACTTGGACGACATCCTTATTTTTTCCAGACACCCCGAACTCCATTCTTCTCATGTGAAACAAGTCCTTCACAGACTCCGAGCACATCAACTATTCTGCAAACCCGAAAAGTGTGAGTTCGATAAGACGGAAGTCAAATATCTGGGTTATCATTTAAGTTCCACCGGCATAGCTATGGACCTAGAAAAGGTACAAGCAATTCTAGAGTGGCCTTCTCCCTCTTCTATCAAAGAAACACAATGTTTCCTAGGATTAGCAAATTTTTACCGACAGTTCATTCAAGACTTTGCTAAACAGACCAGCCATATAACCCATACCTTAAAGAAGGAAAATCTAAAACAGGGGTTTGTCTGGACCAAGGCGGCTGAAACAGCTTTTCAAGAATTAAAGAAGGCATTCACTCAAGCTCCCATCTTGAGACATCCAGATACCAATAAACAGTTTATCGTAGTTACCGATGCTTCCGAAAAAGCTATTGGAGCAGTCTTGCTTCAACTTCAAGAAGATGATGGTCTTGAACATCCTGTTTTCTATTTGTCCCATATTCTCTCTTCAGCTGAACAACATTACTCTGTACTAGAAAGAGAGTTGTTAGCTCTGAAGACAGCCTGCATCGAATGGAGACAGTTTCTGATGGGATCCAAGGAGCCTTTCGAGGCGAGAACAGATCACCGTAATCTGCAATGTCTACGTAATTTTGTATGCCAAAATAGTCGCCAGGCGCGTTGGGCCTTTTTCTTTAGTCAGTATGACTTTTACATCACCTATATTCCTGGATCTCAAAACATTCTGGCTGATGCTCTGTCTCGACGCTATCCAGATTGTACTCCTTCCCCATCTCAGTTTCTACTGGAGCCTAGTAAGATCATTGGAGTTGCTCAATCTTTTCTGGATGAGGTACAACTGGAGTATTCCAGCCTGTCTAATAGCGAAATAGAGAAATTAAGAACCTTTTTATGCAAGAAAGAAGGATTCTTTTTTCATCAGAAGCTGTTATTCCTCCCTACTAACAGAGTGCGAGACAAAGCATTACAGATGTGCCATGATTCACCGGTTGCTGGACATAGAGGTATTAAGGCCACACAAGAACTTCTTTCGCGATCTTTCTGGTGGCCTACCTGGAAATCAGATGTCGAAAGATATGTTCAGGCTTGTCCCATATGTGCCCAAGTCAAGATTCCCCGTAGCAGACCTGCAGGATTACTACAGCCTTTGCCAGTTCCACCAACGCCATGGCATACTATTTCCACTGACTTTATGTGTTCACTTCCGCCATCAGCTGGAAACCAGGTTATCATGGTCACTGTTGATTCTTTCACTAAGATGGCCCACTTTACTGCTCTAAAGAAATTACCAACATCCCAAGAATTGAGCCAGATATTTATCGACCATATTTTCCGTCTCCATGGACTTCCACATACCATTGTGTCTGACAGGGGTCCCCAGTATATTTCCCGGTTTTGGAAACATTTTTGCAAGACACTGAATATCAATATAGCACTATCATCCGGTTTCCATCCTCAGACCAATGGACAAACTGAGCGTTTGAATCAAGGACTAGAACAATACCTTCGTTGTTTTTGTAATTCCACCCAAAGCAACTGGAACACTTATCTTCCTATTGCTGAATATTCCTACAACAATTCTGTCCATAGTGCCTCCAAGGTCACTCCCTTTTTCTGTTCCTATGGCTATCATCCGACCTCTTTTCCTACTGCTCCTCAATCTACCTCTCCTCTGCCTGCCATTACATCTTTTTCCAAACGTCTCCTGCAACTCCATAAGCTCATTAGATCTAATTTATTGCACACTAAGAGGTATATGAAGAAGATCGCTGATAAGAAACGTGGACCCACTCCTGATTATCACCCTCAGGATAAAGTCTGGCTTTCTTCCAAATTCTTGCCCTCTCGTCTTTCTCTGAATAAGTTCACGCCTCGCTATTATGGGCCTTTTCGTATTCTTCAGTTGCTCAATCCTGTCACTGTTCGTCTTCGCTTGCCTCATACTTGGAAAATTCATCCGGTCTTTCATGTATCCCAACTCAAACCTTATGTCCCTGATCCTTTCTCTCGTCAGTTTCCTTGTCCTCCTCCTGTGTTGGTGAATGATGTCCCTGAATATGAGGTTCAAGAAATTTGTGACTCTCGCCTTTTTCACCGGCGTCTTCAGTATTTGATTCACTGGAAGGGTTATCCTCTTAGTGAATGCTCTTGGGAAGATGCTTCTTCTGTTCACGCCCCTCTTTTGATTTCTCGTTTTCATTGTTTGTTTCCCTTCAAACCTGGACCTTCGGGGGGGGACCTACTGTTGCGCCACGTGGTGCGGCGCGAGCCGAGCATTCGGCTCGCGCCGAGCAGCGCGTTCTCAGGACGCGGCGCGCCCCGAGTCTTCTTTGTACAGCGCGAGGCCCCAGATATTATTTTGGGCCTCGCTCTGCCTTCTGTGGTGTCCCTGTTCTCCCCTGACCCCTCCTTACCTGTTTCTTTTTCTTTCTTCTTCTTCTTTTTCTTCTTTACTTTTTCGAGGCATTTTCTGTCCTTTCTTTATGTCTTTCCCCCTTCCCATGTTACCTTTTTCTTCCCAGCATTCCTTGGTCCCTATTTTCTATGGTTCCTGTTCTATTCTATCCTATGTACTTTTTCCCTATCTAAAATGGTGTCTTTTTACTTCCTGTTGGTCACTTCCTGTTTCTTGGTATATAAGGGCTCTGTTTTCTCCCTTTCCTTGCGCTGCATCACTTTCTGCTCAGATTGTGTCTTCGCTCCTGATTCTTAGCCTTCGGTTCTGAATCTTTTCAATTTTGCATTTACCTGCATTTTGTTCCTGTTTGATTCCTGGTTTTGTTTTTGTTTCAGGAATCCATTTTTTGGAGGTTTTTTCCCCTTTATTGGTTTTTTTTCCCTCTGGCACTAATTCTAAAGGGCACGGTCTGTTCTTGGCGTTTCCACTGCCTGCAGCACCGTGGCTACTAGAAAGAGTCGCCCCTTTCTGGGCCAAAGCCGAACCCTCAAGACCTACGCCACTAGATCTGCGGTTTCCAGGCGCCAGCAGCACGTGAGTCGTGACAGTGGGCAAACCACTGTAAGGAAATGGCTCCCTGTTGCAATTACCCCCCACTTTTTGCCTGATACTGATGCTGACTTGACTGAGAAGTGTGCTGGGACCCTGCTAACCAGACCCCAGCAACAGTGTTCTTTCACCTAAAATGTACCATTGTCTCCACAATTGGCACAACCCTGGCGCCCAGGTAAGACCATTGTAACTGGTACCCCTGGTACCAAGGGCCCTGATGCCAGGGAAGGTCTCTAAGGGCTGCAGCATGTCTTATGCCACCCTAGGGACCCCTCACTCAGCACAGACACACTGCTTGCCAGCTTTTGTGTGCTGGTGGGGAGAAAATGACTAAGTCGACATGGCACTCCCCTCAGGGTGTCATGCCAACCTCACACTGCCTATGGCATAGGTAAGTCACCCCTCTAGCAGGCCTTACAGCCCTAAGACAGGGTGCACTATACCACAGGTGAGGGCATAGGTGCATGAACACTATGCCCCTACAGTGTCTAAGCAAAACCTTAGACATTGTAAGTGCAGGGTAGCCATAAGAGTATATGGTCTGGGAGTCTGTCAAAAACGAACTCCACAGCTCCATAATGGCTACACTGAATACTGGGAAGTTTGGTATCAAACTTCTCAGAATAATAAACCCACACTGAAGCTGCTGTCATCACTCTGGCCCCATGTGGTGAGGGCCTTTGCTTCTAAGAACCCGACGCCTGGTAAGGACACTGCACCCGCAGCCCCCAGGACCTGAAGGATCCGACCTCCAGTGCAGGAGCGACCCCCAGGTAGCCCTCTCCCTTACCCAGGTGGTGGCTACCCCGAGTAGCCCCCCCCTTGCCTGCCTGCATCGCTGAAGAGACCCCTGGGTCTCCCATTGAACTACATTGCAAACCCAACGCCTGTTTGCACACTGCACCCGGCCGCCCCGTGCCGCTGAGGGTGTACTTTTTGTGCTGACTGGTGTCCCCCCCGGTGCCCTACAAAGCCCCCCGGGTCTGCCCTCCGAAGACGCGGGTACTTAACTGCTGGCAGACTGGAACCGGGGCACCCCCTTCTCCATTGAAGCCTATGAGTTTTGGGCACCACTTTGACCTCTGCACCTGACCGGCCCTGAGCTGCTGGTGTGGTAACTTTGGGGTTGCCCTGAACCCCCAATGGTGGGCTACCTTGGACCCAACTTTGAACCCTGTAGGTGGTTTACTTACCTGCAAAACTAACAAACACTTACCTCCCCCAGGAACTGTTGAAAATTGCACTGTCTAGTTTTAAAATAGCTTATTGCCATTTGTGTGAAAACTGTATATGCTATTTTGCTAATTCAAAGTTCCTAAAGTTCCTAAGTGAAATACCTTTCATTTGAAGTATTACTTGTAAATCTTGAACCTGTGGTTCTTAAAATAAACTACGAAAATATATTTTTTTTATATAAAAACCTATTGGCCTGGAATTGTCTTTGAGTGTGTGTTCCTCATTTATTGCCTGTGTGTATGTACAACAAATGCTTAACACTACCCTCTGATAAGCCTACTGCTCGACCACACTACCACAAACTAGAGCTTTAGAATTATCTCTTTTTGCCACTATCTTACCTCTAAGGGGAACCCTTGGACTCTGTGCATGCTATTTCTTACTTTGAAATAGTACATACAGAGCCCACTTCCTACAACCACCCACTGTGGAGACTTGAGAGACTGTGGCTTTGCACTCCCCAGGATTGAACAGTGGGCATGGGGCCCCCTCGTGGATTTGGCGTTGTACACTCAACCAGCTGAGGAGCCCACCCTTTCTCTTCTCCCTGACGTGCCTGTTCTATCTGAAGCCTAGGCAGTGTTCTCTCCGTCTTGTTCGGGTATCTTGTGTGGGCCTCGCCCATGCCTTTTGGGCCCACTGATCCACGGACTATGATGGTGGACTCCCTTCAACTTGTTTTCTTGGGGTATTTAATTGTATATAGTATAAATGTAAATATTTTTTATGTATGTAATTGAATATATCACAATTTTTCGACTCATTTCCTTTTGTCCTTGCATTCTTCCAGGGGGGCTTGGGGGGGGTGTAACTGTGATGTATCATGATGTATTAGCGTGTGTGTTGTAGTGGGTGAGGGTGGGGGTGTTGCGTGTGTGTGTCACTGTTTTTTCCCTCCCCCCTCCCCTGTGTCGTAGGTGCAGTACTCACCGTCGTCTTCGCCGTTGGCGTTCGTGCTCCTGGTAGAGGAGCAGGAAGATAAAGGCTGGAAAAATCTGGAGCTCTGGTTCCATGGCGTCCTGGTTCCTCGTGGGGTGTGCAGAGATGAGCGTTTTCTCATCGAAGTCCTGTTTCTGCCGTGTTTTTGTTTGCGGTGAATCCGCCACGGAAAAGGTGGCGGATTGGTGGGTTGTAATTCTGTGGGCGGTACATTGTCCTCCGCCTGTCTGTTGGCAGTGACCGCCGCTGTGTTTGTTTCTACCGCCATGGCAGTCGGAGTGTTAAAGTGGCTGTCTATGTTGGCGGTTTCTGCCACGGTCGTAATTCCATTTTTTTTCACCGCCGGCCTGTTGGCAGTCTTACTGCCGCTTTAACACCGACCGCCAGGGTTGTAATGACCACCATACTGTCTTACATGACCATCCATGCATAGGAGCGGGTGCTGAGCTTAGTTTTATCTTGAATAAAAGACAAAGATTTGCTAGCCTTACTGGCACCTCTTTGAATGAGTCCTATAGAGGTGCTGCTTCCCACAGTTTCTGCAGGTGCAGTTGACTAATGGATGACTGTAAATATTTGTTATAGGCTGAGGGCCGGTCGGTTACCAGAGCCAACCAGAGGGCACTACTAGTTTATCAACTGAGTGGCTAATTTTATACCAAATCTTTACCGCCTCTGCTTTTGCTGCCAGGTCTTGCTGGACTAACTCAAATTCCAAACAGAGCTGCGCCGGCGAAGCTGATTGTGGTAGTTTCAAGACGCACCTGTAGGCTTTGAGCTGGATTTTGTATTGCTTCCAAGCAGTACATCGCCACTCTGTTATGAGCACTCTACAAAGATAACTGTTAACAGCAGATGGAATGAAGGTCCCTCTAGCCGTTTTGCCAAAAGGGAAAAGGCTGAAATTAAGGATGCTGCTTTTTACTATATATGTCTATGCTGTTGAATAAAGGTGCCACGAGCATCCAGATATACTCCCAGATATTTATAGTATGGCACCGATTCCAACAAAACTTTATTTAAAGCCATCCTAAGTGAGGGAACCTACCGGCATTATTTTAGGCTTGACATATTGATTTCTTGCTGGTTGGAGTTGACATAGTTGGCCACAATATTTAAAGATCTTTGGAGCCCCATCTTTGTACGGCTGAACAGAACCAGGTCATCTGCGTATACTAGATGTGTTAACAAAGACCCTCCCAGACGGGGAGGATGTACATTTACAGCTTTCAAGGTCAGGAAGAGGTATTCCATGAATAAGTTAAATAGGTGTGGAGCTAGGACACAACCTTGTTTCAAACCAGAGAATGTAAAGATTTTCCTCTAAAGCCTTTTACCATCTCCAATTTTTATACGGACCCATGTGTTGGAATATAATGAAATTATTGCATTCAGAAATGAATACGGAAGACCCCATCACTTTATTTTACACCACAGCAGCTGTCTATTCACTCGGTCGAAGGAAGCTTTAAAGTCAATCAAACCGAGGTTTAACCTTCTGTGTTGTCATCTGCTTTGTTCATCAAGAAAGGTAGTTATTAATATGTTTGTTGTGGTGCCCACCCCTTTCCAAAAGCCTGTTTGATTGGGTGAGATGATCTTATATTTTTCTGACCAGGCTACTAATTCAGCAGAAAGCAAAGACGCGTGATTTTTTTGCCTCTGCGTCAAGAAAGGTGATTAACTTGTAATTGGCTGAGCTATCATTGTCTACACTCTTGTAAATCAGATTGACTATGGAGCCTCGCCAACTTTCAGGAATTGCCCCTTCTAGTCTGACTTCCTGATACAGATAGCTTAACACCTCAGACCAAAAGACTGCTTCTTCCTTGAAGATGGCTTGAGGTAGGCCGTTTGGCCTGGGAGCCCCATCATGACGGGCCTTAAGAAAGACTTTATATATGCTGCCAGAAGCCAGAGCTAGATTAACAGCCTCTTCATTGGACACCAAGGATTGAGGATTATGTCCCAAAGTTGCAGACTACAATATTGCTGGGCTGCTATTTTCACTAATTTGGGGGTTTATTGAAAAAGTTGTCTTGAGGTAATTCACCCAGCCTTTCTCAGCGATGTTTGAATTGTTAATCAGACTTCCTCTGGTGTTTAGGTGATTGTTAATTTCCCAGAATTTTCTGTGATTGTTCTCTTTTGCAGCGTATATTATCTTTGACCAAAAGAGTATCTTTCCTTAAGCTTTTTCCCTCCATATTTGCCTTTTATATTCTTTCTTAGCGCTCTTCAGTTGTTCCCAAAGGTGTAAATTGCCTGGGCCTGCCTTCAGACATCCTGCCAGCTTCCTTTGGGCTTTCATAAGAAAGTTACTTAGTATTGAAGAACAGGCCAGAAGAGTTTGACTGGCATGATGGAATGGGCGAGATGAAATAGAGGTGGAATGCAGGTCGAACAAACTCTTTCCGAAGGTTTCCCAGGGTTCCAGCATGTGGACTTGAATATTTAGGCTTTCCTGCATAATCAGCATTGTGGGTGATGCTAAAGCTGCTATTGTATCCAATGACCAGCGTAGTCTCTTTAAATATGTAGTCTGTACGAGACCCACCTGTGCCGGAGCTTGAGAGTGAACAGGTGGAGAGATCCCTAAGGTAAGTATTTGACACGGGTGATTATTGAGTGTGCTATATTTTTTGAATTGCTTTACCAGTGGGATCAAGTGGGTAAAGTGACTAAGGTATAGTCTGTAGTAGACCGCGATTGTGGGCCGTAATATGTGTAGTTCGAAGGAGAATCACCTGAAAATATTCCATTTAAGGCCTGTAGTCTTAAATATTCCATAGAAGTTATTAACTAGTCTCCCTGCTGGTCACGCCGATTAACATTCAGTGTCATCTGTGTCGGAACATTCCAGCATGATTTATCTGCACTTAATATTTCATCATCTTCTTGAGCCTTATTAAGGTTTGAGTTGAAGTCGCCAGTGAAGATAATATCCCGATCTGGGTGAAGTTGGCAGTAATTTGTAATGGATGCACGTAACCTTTTTATTGCATCCCACTTGCGAGGAGAACTGGGATGAATGTATAAGTTAACCAACAACAATGGTGGTCTACCAGTTGAGGCCCAATTACTAAGTTTTACTACATGGAAATCTGTGCCCTCGTGCGATAGCTTCTCTATATCCATATTTAGATCTAATAAAAATAAACTGCTAATCCCCCACTTGGCCTGCCATATTGCTTATGTTTGACTGCCTTTACTTGATGGCACATAAAGCCCGACAACGGAAGGTCCAGTTGTAACCAGGTTTCCTGGAGGACAATTATGTCCCTATGATGCCAGGATTTGGGTGGGAGACCATTTTCCAGTAAAGATTTTATACCTGCAATATTCCAAGATAAAAGCCTTAAAAATGTCTGTTTTAGGCAAGCTTTAGGTGGAAGAACTGCTTATCCAACATGTGAGGCATTCAAGGCCTGAGGAAACCAATCTCATCGAGAGTCAGTGGGGAATTTGTGCGATTGATTAGCACTTTGATTTCGCAATCGGACAAAACAGGGGCTTTGTGCACCCCTTAAAACCAATATGGTCTTCTTGACTAATGAAGGGGATGCAATATGACTCGAAAGCAGGAGCGGATATCTGACCGGCTCAGATCTACTTATCGCTGTCCCCCAATCTTCAAATAGTGATGTGAAGGAACGAATAAGATCAACTATTTCTGCCGTTTCCCAGGTTGTTAAAGTGGCTTCTAGTTGGTTATTGTCTGTGGCTGGTAGAAACTCTACTGCAGTTAACTCAGCTGTTAATATTTTAAGCTCTGGAATTTCTTTTTTTAATCTCAGGATGTTTCCTCTATTAAGAACATCATGACTCCCTTGCGAAATGTATTGTGGCTGAACCAATATTTTGGAAAGAGAGCCTTCGCATTTGGGGGGCTGGAGTTGTCGTTTCGTGGGATTTGAGGCAGACAACTTGCACTATGTTTTTTAGCCTGGAAAAATGGAGGGACATGGCATTCTGTAGAAATTCCCTGATACTAATTTTGAGAAACTCGAATTTACCCGGGCAGAAAGAACTTTGAACAAAGTTGACTCTCGTGTTGACACTGTGGCCAGCTTAACAGAGAATGTGGGTCCATAGCTGCCTGTGTTAACTATAAACAGGCTGTTTGGGATGGTTCCAAGTTCTAATTTCTCATTATTGGCACTCATTACAACCCTGGCGGTCGGTGATAAAGTGGCGGTAATACCACCAACAGGCCGGTGGCAATTACCGCCAAATTATGACCATGGTGGAAACAGCTCAGACAGCCACTTTAACACACCGACCACCAGGGTGGAAACAACAGGCACCACGACGGTAACCGCCTACAGCCAGGCAGAAGACAATGTTCCGCCCACTGTATTAAGACATGCCAATCCACCACCTTTTCCAGGGTGGTACCAATGACATCAAACATCTGGCAGAAACACTGCACAGAAGGGAAATGACTCACCTGTGGGGACTCAGGGAAGATCCACGCCGCCATAGAGCAGAGTTGCATGTCTTCCCCATGCTCTTCTACATGCTGCTCCACTACGAACGCCAACGACAGCGAAGATGACTACGGTAAGTACAGCCGGATAGCACACAGGGGAGGGGGAGAAGGAGGAAAAAGAGAGTGATACACACATGCAACACCCCCACCTCCAACACCATACACACAAGCAGATGCAGTAACATAACATATTGACCCCGTACCCCTCAGGAATAATGCAAGGACAAAAGGAATTGATGAAAGTGAGTGTAATAAGATAAATATAGTAGGAATATATGCATCCAAATAAAAAAGTATATACAAGTTTACAAATCAAGGGACGCTGCCCAGTCCTCGGTGTTCGTGGGCCACAGGGCCACATCACAAAATCCAAGGCCCCACCTCACTCCTGCAACAACACGGAGGGAACATTGCAGGTGCATCAGGTCAAAACTAGGCAGGCACCTCAGTGGGACGAAGAATGGGGGGCACCTCAGCCGGAAGATGGTAGAAGACCACTGGTCCTGGAGGGGGCAACATGACTAGTGCTCTGCCCTGAGGAGTGCAAGGCCACAGTCTCTCGAGTGGGTGACTTGCCCACTGGCTCTGGAGGGGGCAACATGCCCATTGCTCTGTCCGGGGGAGTGCAAGGCCACAGTCTCTCAAGTGGATGGCTTCTCCACTGGTTCTGGAGGGGGCATTGTGCCCAGTGAGCTT
This sequence comes from Pleurodeles waltl, assembly GCF_031143425.1. Taxonomy (NCBI): domain Eukaryota; kingdom Metazoa; phylum Chordata; class Amphibia; order Caudata; family Salamandridae; genus Pleurodeles; species Pleurodeles waltl. Next base: position 118,686,108 of record NC_090449.1, read on the forward strand.
CACCCTGGGGAGGATGGGGTTAGTGGATGGCTTCTCCACTGCTTCTGGTGGTGGTGGGAGGCTCCAGCCCATCCCCTGCAGCCTCGGATGGTTGCCCACTGGGGCTGGTGGTGGTGGTGCTGGTGGCGGTGCTGCTGGTGGTGGTGGGGGGAGGCTCCAGCCCATCCCCTACAGCCTTGGACGGCTGCCCACTGGGGCTGCTGGTGGTGGTGCTGGTGGTGGTGCTGCTGCTGGTGGTGGGGGGAGGCTCCAGACCATCCCCTGTAGCCTCAGATGGCTGCACCACCATGGTTGGTGGTGGGGGCTCCGACCGATTCCCAGCACCAGGACCCTTCTCCTTACTGGCTGCTGGTGCAGGCCCCTTGTCTTTCCTGCCAGCAGCTGGGGATGGCTCCTTGCCCCTTTTGGCAGCAGCTGGGGCTGGCTCCTTGCCCTTCCTTCCTGCAGCTGTGGCTGGCTCATTGCCCTTCCTTCCTGCAGCTGGGGCTGGCTCCTTGCCCTTCATTGAAGCACTTGGGGCAGGCACCCTTTCCATCTTGCGGGCTGGTGGCCGGGATCCTTTCCCACCTGGAATTGCTAGGGACACTACTGTGCCCGTGGACTGGGTGGCTGAGGTGCTTGCCTGGGTCTTGACCACCCTGGCCAGACTTGGGGGACAGGGGCAGGGGTAGGGGCAGGGAAGAGGTCAATGGTGGAGAGGAAAAGCCTCTTAGGGACATTGGGACAGGAAGAGGGAGACGGTCTGAGAGTAGAGGAGGAAGGAGTGATTGTAGGAGGTGTCAGTCTGCTGTGTTTGGGTGCAGGTGCATGGACTGGATGCTGTTGTGAGATGGATGGGTGTTGGGTGTCTGAGTGCTTGTGTTTGTGTACTTTGGGAGGAGGAGGCACAGACACAGTGGGAGAGGACACAGGGGATGTTTGCATGGATGTGGGGGTGATGACTGCCAGTGAGGGGTGTGTACTGATAGGTGTGCTGGTGAGGGTAGTAATGGATGAGGATGGAGAGCATGCAGGTGAGTGTGGAGATGTTACTGGGAGCGAGGAGGAGGAGGGGGCCACAGTGGTGCAGTGGATGTTGGTATGTCTGCATCTGGATGCTGTTTGTGTGAGTGCTTGTGGGATGAAGTTTGGTGCTTGTGTTTGTCGTGTCCACTCTTGTGCATTGTATTGGGTGACTGCTCATCTGCCTGTGTGCTTGGGATAGGTTGGGGTTGAGGGGAATGGGATTTGGTGGAGGAAGTTGGAGGGTGGAAACAGGGACAATGGCTGCCATCAGAGAGGAGGCCAGAGCCTGGATTGATCTATGTTGGGCCGCTGAGCCAGTGTGAATGCCCTCGTGAAAGGCATTGGTCTGTTGTCCGCCGTGGTGCTCCCCTTGCCTTCCGTCCCACTGGTGCCCTCACCGTCTGTGGATTCGGCCTCCTGGGTCCTATGGGATGCAGCTCTCTCCGTGGCCTGTGCCTCTGCTCCTCCGCCAGATGATGCTAATGCACATAAGGACAGGGTGACAAAACAAAAAGGAGGGGGAAGAGACAGAGGATAAACTTGGTCAATGGAAACATCAACACCACCGTTGGTGTACACAACACACTCACACACAGGGAACAGCCCTACGCACTAGGCAATGCACCATCAGTCACAATGCTAGTCACCAGCCCATGGATACGGACACCTAACGCCAATTGCAGCATACCTGAGACCCACAGACCCCTGCCCAGTGGTGGATGCCTACTAGTTTGGTTCGAGGACCTTCACATCAGAACCATGCTCAATATTGGACCTACTCTGCAATGTCAGGCCTGGCCTAGGGGCACCCACAAGGCCCACACCCCCCACCAGGGTACCACCCCACCAGGCGTAAGTTGTAATGAAGGGCATTGTACTCAGCCCCTTGTTGCTGCTGTGATGCCCCCAAGTGCCCATCTAGCTCCGGATAGGCCACCACCAGTATGCAGGCCATCAGGGTGGTCAGAGTTCGACGGGCACCCCTTCCTTGTTGGGAGGCCATCCCCAGCTGGGCCTCCGCTGTCTTCCCTGCCCAGCGTTTCAGGCCCTCCCACTGTTTCTGACAATGGGTGCTCCACCTGCCGTAGACCCCCAGGGTCCGCACCTCATTGGCGATGGCACGGCATATACTCTTCTTTTGATGGGCGCTCACCTGCAGGGAAACACACACAGGGAAAGGTATCATTCCAACCGTCCTGGCTGTTATACTTATGGCCCACCATGCCCCTTCCCATCCCCATTAGCACAGAGAAGGCCCAGCATACATGCTGCATGCTGCCCATGGCCCATCCACCAACCTGAGGCCTTCACACACAGCACTCCATGCATTCATGGCCCATGCATCGTACTCACGGTGTACTCACCTGTTGGTCTGGAGGTCCTTACAGCAGTCGGTACTGGGGTAGGACCCCATCCACCAGTCTCTCCAAATCTGCCAAGGTGAAGGCAGGGGCCCTTTCCCCAGTCACACGAGCCATGGTCGGTTCCAGACACAGGTCACAGCAGTACATCCAGTGTAGGTCCTCTCCTGTTGAAAGTAAGCTATTAACTGAGTGAACAGATAGAAAATGGCGGTCACGTCCGCAGCGGTGCGTACCGTCACCACCGGCGTACATCACCATTGGCCACTGTACCCCATGGGGCCCAATAACCACCAATGAGGAGTTGCACGTTGGTTCTCGACCGCCTCCTGCAACGCACACAACGTCAGCGGAATTACCCCACTTCCACCTGTCCCTCCATACTGGACAGGCGGACGCCATTTCAGGGGGGGTGTGCAGGCCATGGATCCTAACTGCGTCACAGTATACAAATTCACATTTTGGACCTATCACACCTAAATAATGTAACAATCACAATATGCATAGAACTGTAGTGGTTGCAATGTATAGATAATGACCAGCTGCTCACTGTTTGCCACATAGATTGCATCCGCTGCAGATGAATAGGAGATGGAGACATCCCCCGTGTACAGACCCTTGGTGGACTTGGCAACAATGGAGGACAGGCACATTATCCTCACCTATAGACTTCACAGGGCCACTACACGGAGCTGTGTGCCCAATTGGAGCCCAACCTAATATCTGCTATCTGTCACCCCAGCAGGATCCCCCCTCTTGTGCAAGTGCTATCTGTGCTCCATTTCCTGGCAACTAGTTCTGTCCAAGTGACAGTCGGCTTGGCAGAAGGAATGTCACAGCCAATGTTCTCAATAGTGCTGACCAGAGTGTTGGCTGCCCTGATTAAACACATGTGCAGCTACATCGTTTTCCCTCAGGTGGAGGATTTGGCCACAGTGAAAGCTGACTTCTATGCAATGGGACATATCCCCAACATCATTGGGGCAATTGATGAAGCACATATTGCATTTGTCCCCACCGGTAGAATGAACAGGTGTTCAGAAAGCGAAAGAGTTTTCACTCCATGAATGTCCAGATGGTGTGCCTGGGGGACCAGTACATCTCCCACGTCAATGCAAAGTATCCTGGGTCTGTGCATGATGCCTTTATCTTGAGGAATAGCAGCATCCCAAATGTGGTGGCCCAAATCCAGAGGCACAAGGTGTGGCTAATAGGTGAGCCCTGGTTCCCACCCAGTGGATGTTGGTGTATGGGTATGTTGTGGGCCCTAAGGGTGTGTGTGTGGCTAACAGTTATCCCTCGATATTTTCAGGTGACTCTGGTTACCCCAACCTCTCATGGCTACTGACCCATGTGAGGAATCCCAGGACAAGGGCAGAGGAACGTTACAATGAGGCACATGGGCGAACAAGAAGGATAATAGAAAGGACATTCGGCCTCCTGAAGGCCAGGTTTCGTTGCCTTCATCTAACTGGTGGATCCCTGAGCTATTCACCCAAGAAGGTCTGCCAGACCATCGTGGCATGCTGTATGTTGCACAACTTTGCATTGCGCCGCCATGTGCCTTTTCTGCAGGAGGAAAAGGCTGGAGATGGCCGTGTGGCAGCAGTGGACCCTATAGACAGTGAAGACAAGGAGGCAGACGATGAGTATGAGGACAACAGAAGTGCAGTCATTCGTCAATATTTCCAATGACACATAGGTAAGACAGTGTTATTTCACATTTCATTTACAGTTTGATTGTCACTGAATGGCTGTGAATTCCTACTTCAATGCCTACTCAATGTACCCTTTGGCATCTCTTTTTGCAGATGTTGGTGCCCCACTATTGCTCCTGGTGTGTTCAATGCAGCCAACTACAGGTCTTTCCTATGTAAACATTACTGTACAGTTGAATTGCAATGTTTGAACCTTCTTAAACGAATACACTTTGAAATCATTTGACATACACCATACTTGTATTATTTCTAAGTGTGTTATTGCAGTACTCTGACGAAGAGGGGGTAGTGCAATATGATGATGGAGGAAAGTCCAGGGTAGAGTCCAGTCTATTTGTATCATAGGTGCAGTGTCCAAGGGGGCATAGGAAGGAGAGCAATGGCAGTTCAAGCTGGACAGTGTGGCAGAGTGGGACACTACAGTGACAATCAGGACTGTCTTATTTCCAGGCCGGGGTCTTGGCAATAGTCTCTAGCTTCTGCCTGGATCGCAGGGAACGTTTGCGGGGGGTTCACCTTCTACAGGAGGAGGGGTGCTGGTGGCCTGTTGGTCCTGTGGCGGGGCCTCCTGTCCACTAGCGGCAGCGGAGGTGGAGGGCTGTTCAGGAGTCAGGCTAGTGTCAGGGGCCCAGTGGTGTGCCCCTGCCTCCCTCATACTGTTGGCCATGCCTGCCAGCACCCCTGCAATGGAGACTAGGTTGGTGTTAATGGACTTCAAGTCCTCCCTGATCCCCAAGTACTCTCCCTCCTGCAGCCGCATGTTCTCCTGCATCTTGTCCAGAATCTGGCCCAGCGTATCCTGGGAATGTTGGTAGGCTCCCAGGATCGCGGTGAGTGCCTCCTTGAGGGTCAGTTCCCTGGGCCTGTCCTCTCCCTGTTGCATAGCAGTCCTCCCAGTTTCCCTGTTGTCCTGTGCCTCTGTCCCTTGAACCGTGTGCCCACTGCCACTGACCCCAGGTCCCTGATTATCCTGTGTTTGTGGTGTGCCCTGAGTGCCTGCAGTGGTAGACACAGTGCTGTTTGACGTGTCCTGGGGACAGAGTTATGGGCCCGCTGGGTGGGTGCTGTGGTGGTGTTTCCTGAGGGGGAGGCTCTGTGTCATGGTGTGAGGCTGTGCCTAGATAACTGACTGCTCAGAGGTCCCTGATGGGCCAGGTTGGTCCAGGCGAGCAGAGCTGCTGTCATTACTGTGGGCCTCTTCTGTGGGGGGACTGGATGTTGCTGGCACTCTTCTCCTGTGACATTGGCTGGGATACCTGTGGGGATGTAAATGCAGTGTTCTTGTTTCTATGTGAGACATCTTGTGCATGGGTGGGTTGTCTTCTATGGTTGTTATTTTCCTGGCAGATTTGCCTTGTGTGAGTTGTTATTTGGTGGGCTAGCTGATTGTCTCTAGTGTGCATGTTGTAGTGATAGGTGTCCGTGCTTTAGTAGTGCATGCAGGGCTTGGCATTGGGTTGAGTGATATGTGATGGTGGGGTGTGTGGGAGGTGGTGGAGTGATGGGAGTGAAGGTGGGGTGGGGGTATGTGTTGGCATGCAGGTAGGGGGGTGATAGTAGTATAGAGTTGACTTACCAGAATCCAGTCCTCCTGCCTCATCTGCCAGGCCCTCAGGCTGCATGATTACCAAGACGTGCTCCTCCCATGTTGTTAGTTGTGGGGAAGGAGGTGGGGGTCCACTGCCAGTCCTCTGTACAGCGAGTTGGTACCTTGCTGCAATGGAACGTACCTTTGCCCGTAGGTCGTTCCACCTCTTCCTGAGATCATCCCTTGTTCTGGCGTTGACCCTGTCCATGATTCTCCACCATAGCTCCATCTTCCTTGCAATGGATAACTGCTGCACCTGTGATCCAAATAGCTGTAGCTCCACCCGGATGATTTCCTCCACCATGACCCTTAGCTCCTCCTCAGATAATCTGGGATGTTGTTGTGGTGCCGTGAGTGTAGTGTGAGTGTTGTGTGTGAGGGTGTGTAGGGTAATGTGTTGGGGTGTGTGTTGTAAGGTGCGTGGGTGGTGTATAGGTGATGGTGGTGTGTGAGTCTGGTCTTGTCTGTAGTCGTGATGTCAGTCTGTTGGCAATGGTTTGTAGTCGTAAAGAGTTGTGGGTAATGTGGGTGGGTGTTTTATAGTGGTGTGGGTGTGGTGTGTGTATGGGTGTCAGGTGTGTGTAGTTTGAATTGTCCAATGTGGTGCTGTTTCGTTTGTGTGTGTGTTTTTTAAGCGCGGTGGTATGTACCGCCAATGGATTACTGCCATTGAATGTCCGCCGTGGTGATTCGTGGGTCATAATGTGATGGGCGTTGTTCTGTTGGCTTCATGGTGTGGGTTTTGCTTCTGACACTTTATCACTGACCTTTGGGCTGGTGGATTTGTGTGTGTGTCTGAATAGCGACGGATTGGTGTGTGTGTCATAATATGGTTAGCGGATATCCGCCGCGGCGGTATGTTGAAGGCAGTCAGCATGGCGGTAAGTGGAATTTACCCCAATGTCATAATGAGAGCCCTAATGTATCACCATCCTGAATTGGGGGCCTTTGGGCTGTTACTACCCCGGGAGCCGGTGATGTGGTAAAACTCGTTTTTGTTAGTGAGATTATCGTCGTGGCTACTCCTGAATAGTTTTGTTGCGTTTTCTACTTGTTGCTCTGACCAAGAGACTCGTAATTGGGTCTGAACATTTAGGCCCTCATTTTGACAATGGCGGTTAATGCCGCCTACCATCGAGCGATGGGCGCCAAAAGACCGTAGCCGTGGCTAACATCTGTCTGCCATAATATGACCACAGCCAGATTTCCACCACAAGAAGGGCGGAAATCCGGCTGTGGCCATGCTGGCAGACGGTGTTAAGGTGGCACTGCTACCACCAGCAGCGTCACGCCAGTAGACCGCCACCAGTCGTATTATGAAAAATAATACAGCCTGGTGGTGTTCTACTGCCGTCCCCTACCGGAAGACCCCCTGGATGCAGGTAAGTCGGGTTTCTGACAGGGGAGGGGGGTGTTGTGTGTGTGTGTTGGGGTGTGTGCATGAATGTGCACGTGTGTGTGTGTGCATGTGTGAGAATGCGTGTATGCATGGAAATGTGAATGCCTGTCTGTGTGTCAGTTTGAATGTGTGTACAGATGTGTGCGTGGATGAATGGATGCATGCATGTATGCCTGTGTGAGTGAGTGTGTGAATGCGTGGTGTGTGCCTGCCAGTGTGCGTGTATGGGGGGGATTGGGAAAAGGGAGCATGGATGGATGGGGGGTAGGGGTTGTCTGGGGAGTGTCCTTCTACCAGTGACAAGGAAGGATTTGGCGTGTTGCTCACTGAATTTGATATTTCCGATGGAATTTCCTTGATTATTGCTTAATAACTGGGTTAGTCTGATCGGAGGGAATTTGTGATTCATGGGTCAGCTCAGGTTGTACCACACCCCCACTTGGCTTATAAAAGGAATTTTCTGCTTGTGGTTTAACAGTAAGTGTATTTTTACTACCAGGCAGTGTGAATTTAAAATATTTGTCAGTAGATCCGGAAGAACAGATAATTTGTCAATAATAGGGCTACAGTAACATTGCACCTGGGTCGGCATGCGATCTGCCTGGGCTCTTGCTATTAATGATGTAAGAGTTTCAATTTTTGGATTAATTCCTCTGATTTGTTCAGCCATTAGATTCATGATAGCAATTTGCATATCCAGCTTGTCTGACTGGAAATTCACAACTTTTATAGCGGATTGAAGCGTTGTGATTAAACTGTCCCACTAGTGTGGAGTGCAAGATATTTGGTTAAATGCTTGGTTGGGACCTCTTGCGCTTATCGCTTCGACATGTCATAGAGGGGAGGAGGGTTGCATGACATTTTTTAGATGCCCCTCTTTGGAGTCCAGCCTTGCTGGTTGCTGCATTGGAGAGGATACAAAAAAAAGCTTCACTTAAGTGAGAATTCTACGCTGTCCCGACTGAAGACTTGACTAGAACATAATTGTTATTCTCATTCTCTGATAAAATGTGCAGTGCTATGGGTTTGAGATGTTAGTCTTTGAACTACATCTCCTGTACCTGCGCCTCCTTATTGTTCGGGGGCTTAGGGTATTGAGAACCCTGAATATGAATTGTCTTAACTTCCAAGACTCGGATCATGTCAACGTTATTCGAGATCGAAAGTGAGCAGGACCATGATGCGTCAATATGAGGTTCATGCTTGGCAGTGAGTACTTGTGAGTAGTGAGTAATTGTGGAGTCCGAAGCAGTACCAAGGGCAGAAGGCAGAGTGGCACTGTTTTCATTCAGGGTAAAGGGGGACCTGTGAACTAGCGTGACAGTTTCTATCATATTTTTTATAGATGCGTAATTAATACTTTAGTGCCAGGAAGAGAATCATGTTGTGATGTAAGCTTCAATTTTAATACAAATGGATTTCTAGATGTCAAGACTGACTTGGCCATGTGATTTACACCCCTTTCTGCCACTGTACTGTCCTTTTTGAGTGGAGTAATGGGGCAGGGGAGGGCTGAGGCATCAGCACCGCCATTGGGTCTTTCAAAAAGTAAAGGATTGACTTCCAGGAGTGCAATGGACCAATCTCCGGTGAAAGAAACTCCATCAAGCTACTACTGTTAGAGTTTGTTTGCTTACTAGCTTTTGGTAAATGCTTCAAAAATGGCTTCTTGTGTGCTTTATTTGGTAATGGCTGCCGTGATTTTCCAGATCTCATTTTCTTTTAACCACAGTTGTAATGCCCTTCCTACCTTGTTTGAAGTCCGCACTTGCTGCACCTGTTATATATTTTGTGTTTTCTTGTGTATTTTGTGTTTTGAATTTCTCACTGTTAGGTAACAAAACTCTTCTTGAGTGTGATGATTAGGAAAGGAGGGGAGCGTCCCCGACCACAAGCCGCACCAGGACCTAGCCTGGCCTCTTCTATGGTGACAGGGCTCAACCTACTTATAGGTGGCCTAATTCCAACCGTACTTTTATTGAGTCACCTCAATGCCTCACAATGCCCTGGGTGTTTTGTCAATTCAAAATAATACAGGGGATGAACTATCCAGTTCGTAACACGAGGTGTCAATTGCGGGGCTTTGTTAGCCGTAGGTTGAGTGCAGGATGAAATAAAACTTTCTGCATCTTAATGGATTATTCCTTGTAAACATTAAGGGGCACACGTCAGATACTGACACCCCAATCTGACACCCTTTCTAGTGCTTGACGGAAGGCTGTGGAGGAGTGCGCAGGTCCTTTTAAGTTCCTTTCGAGTAATTGCTATCAGAAGCCTGTATTAATGCAGACAATGGTTAGGATGAAAAAACACGAGATTCTAGTATGTATGCATTCTGGTCCTCTGCCTACGAAACTGCTCAATGTCCAAATAAGCAATAAGTCAGGTGATTGTCAGCAAGAGGGCAGAGGGGGTGGAGGGAAAAAGTCACAGTGCTTTAAGCTTTCAGCGCTTACCGTGTGGGTTCCTGCTCCTACTCCACGTTCTACTTCCTCTACCTCCAAGCGCTGCCTCCGGCCACCGGGCGCCAACACAGCCAACGCTGCCAACTCTGTTGTGACAGCGGCCGGGAGGAATTTATTTGAAGGCTCGGGCTTGGAAACTGGTCCCGAGACCTGTCTGGAGTTCGGAGACTGGTATCAGGTGCCTACCAGCCCGACCCTTGAGGCAGGCCGACGTGGTGGATGGGAGCCCCAGACCTCTAGATCCCCCTCCCCGGCCGGGTCGGATTAGTTTGCGCGGCTCACCAACTTGCCGGGCCGCTCCAAACGCTTGCGCTGCACAAACGCTTTTGATGCTCTCCTGACGTCTCTCCTATTTCCCACTTTAATCCTCTGCATTGGACAGATGGTGCATCTGTGAGGTGTCCAAGAGCATTCCACCGGAACTATGGCAGTGGTATTTCATAGGCACATGTCTGTTAGAGGAATATGTATGGACGTTAAATATGTTATCTCATACTATGAAGCGGGAGGGACTAAATTATGAGACAACAGAACGGAAATTATGAGGCGTTTTGTGGTACATTTCTTAACAGAACTATTTTATCACTTTAACACATTGGTGCAAAATGTATCTCAGTACTGGGCAAGTTACGCAAGTTTCTTAAGAAAGAAAAAGTTTTCACCGTCCGCAGATTCTCTAGAAAATGTTATTGACCAACATATCATTATTTTATCTTGCACAGAAGCACAGGTATCTCATTTCATTAACCAAATCCTTTTGAACTGAGAGCCAAAATATTGGTTATCTAAAAGGTAGTGTTAAGCTCATCAGAAAATAAGTCTGTGTGCACAGATTATGTAACAAAACCTGCGCCTCTTTTAGTCAGCGTGTTTTATTTATGCATTAGGGCTGGTACTCTTACAGTTTTACTCTGTGCCCACTGTATGAGCTTCTAGAAAAACAAGAATTTAACAACTTTGCAGTCCAGCATTTTACATCATATAATAAATGTATATAATGTTATATATAATAATGCAACTATCTCATTGAGAGGCACCGAAGATTCAGGACATCGGCAATTAAAAAGAGAAGTAAAATGTTTGGGATTTCTCTGGCCACTATCCTGAAATAACTGATGTTTGAGAAAAATGTCTTTGTTGTATCCTGAATTTGCCTACATAGTGAAGCAAAATGCTTGACGAATCATTAAATGAACTATTACTCCCACTCTGTTTGAGTTACATTTAAATTTGTCAGGATTTGTTCATGCTGAAGGTACAGTAAATTCCAGTTTAATACCTGAGAACATAAATCAATAAACGAAAGGTGACCTGTTAACCTGCTCTGCTCTGCCACTTTGAAGCACTACATTTGAGTTTCTTCAGTACATTTTATCCGTTTGAGCTAGCTGTAACCTGCATTTTCTCATCTGTATGCTGTCGAAACTCTCCACAAGTTAGAACTCGCAGACAGCCAGGATGCAAGAGTAGGAGCAACTGACCATGATGGTTGTAGTGTTGATCCAAGTCGTAGCATGCTCAGTGGTGTAAAGAAACATTCGGGGGTCCGCCTATAAGGAATCATGAAGACCCCTACCCTACTACGTCTATATACTAGGGGCCAGATGTAGGAAGCATTTTGCGCCTCGCAAACTGCGAAAAACGCAGTTTGCGAGGCGCAAAAGGCCAAACGCGATGCACAACCGCAAATTGCGAGTTGGTACCGACTCGCAATTTGAGGCTGCGACTCGCAAATAGGAAGGGGTGTTCCCTTCCTATTTGCAACCGCATCGCCATGCTGAGTTGCTCTGGGACCGCGAATGCGGTCGCAAACCAACTCGCAGTTACCATCCACTTGAAGTGGATGGTAACTCATTCGCAAAAGGGAAGGGGTCCCTATGGGACCCCTTCCCCTTTGTGAATGCCAATAAAAATATTTTTTCAGAGCAGGCAGTGGTCCTATGGGCCACTGCCTACTCTGAAAAAAACGAAACCAAATGGTTTCGGAATTTTTTCTTTTTGCAGCTCGTTTTCCTTTAAGGAAAACGGGCTGCAAAAAGAAAAAAGAAAAACTGCTTTATTCAAAAAGCAGTCACGGACATGGTGGTCTGCTGTCTCCAGCAGGCCACCATCCCTGTGAGTGCCTGGACCTGCTATGGGGTCGCAAACTGAGACCCACCTCATTAATATTCATGAGGTGGGTCTTTGCGACCCCATAGCGAGTCGCAGAAGGTGTCTGAGACACCTTTCTGCATTACTCGCAAAATGTTTTGTTGCTGTTTTGTTGCTACATCTGGCCCTAAGTCACCAATCACCCTGTAGGAGCCTGTATCCACATGACGTCAGCAGGAAGTTCTGTGATATAATCAGTGTCTCAGAGAAAAAAGTTATACTTGATGGATGTGCATGCTCTACATACATTGCATAGTGAAAACCAAACTGTGTTCATATTTTTTTAATTATAATAGTAGTTTTATTGACAGAATTGAACTTTAGTGGCTGAGTGTATGTTCCCCTCACTGACGTTTAAATTAGGGAGTAGGTTTGTAAGGGATGTGCAAATGCCAATTAAATCTAGCACCAAAAGGTGAAGATTAAGTGGGTCATTTACATTTGGCAGAGCAAATTAGTCTACCATAAATTCATGCAGCTCCCATTCTACGACACTGGCAGTAAGTGGAGGTTCCGGAGCGCAGAAGGGGCAGGGCGGCGCGCGGATGGGATTGAATAATAATTAATTAAGGAAAAAACCCACTTACCTCCTCTCCGTCGTGCCACTCCGCTCTGCTCCTCTGTCTTCTTGCTGCAGACACAGGCTCCCAGCCTGCCCTGCGGCCAATCCTGACGCTGCTGAGAGCAGCATCAGGATTAGCTGGGTGCGCCCAGCCAGGGCGCTCCCAGGCAAACTGGGAGCCTGTGCAGGCTCTCTCCAGCACAACAGCTGTGTTGCTGGGCTGGAGAGAGCCCTGTGCGCATGCCGGCCAAACATACATGTGCAGCCATGGGGAGTGCACAGCATCAGTGCATGTCACCCCCGTGGCCCGCCCCTTTCAAAGAAAACAATAATAAACATTGTTTATTATTGTTTTCTTCAAGTGGTTTTGCAGCTGCCGTTGCTGGTGGGGGTGACGCTTTTCCACCCTAATGGAGAAGCCGCCCCTGCTGCCAGTTCTCTTTTACATTTAAAGCCTTAGTCTGAGTTATTGGGTGTACGACCTGGTAATTCCAGTGATTCCACATCCCAGAGTTATTAAAATGAGCAATGCCAGTAACTCAGGATGAGGAAGTTAATGGATTCTAAAAGTTAAGCCCCAATCTAATGGCAGTCTTACATAGGTGGTGGTCTATCCATCACAGGGTTCCAGCTGCCCTATTTTAGGTGTTTTTTCTAATGCAGACCCTGGTATGAATGTGTGGTGGCATGGCTATCTACCATTTCAGCATTTAATAGTAATCTTTTTTTAACATTATTTACATATCCCCAAAATAGTAGACTATTATGCCAGTGTACTCATTTATCCTGCCTACTTTCACTTATCTCTTAGCATTTTAAAGTCTTTTATTGTGCACTTTCAGACGAGAAAGAGTTTAGCATTACCAGCTGTCTGTACATCTGGGGTAGCAATGACAAAAGTGTTAGCAGGACTTACGGTCAGTTTGCTAAAGTTACTGAAGAACAACTGTGAAGTATACCAAGCCTCCTGATGAAGAGATATGGCATTGCTCGAAGTTTAGAGATATGTCTGCTTTTTGCACTTGTATTGCCTACTGTCTTGTAGTGTTAACTGTGAGTCTGTAGTAGGTTTCGTGGAAAGTGGCAGATTTGGTGCCTCTAAAATGCTAGGGCCGGGCAGAATAAGTTATATGCAGGCAGTATCTACTAGACTTGACTGAGTCAACTTCAACCCTGTTTGCATTCCTGATATATCAGCATGTTGTAAAAAAACCTCTGGATTTCCACAAAGGTCAGTCCGACTCAGATGAAAGTGGCCTTTCTACTGGCTCCAATATCTTCCTTTGTCAAATATTACATGTTTTCTGATTTCTTTCACTCCAAGGCCTCTTGCTGGCAAGCAGATTAATTTTTTGGTACCTTGGCACATTATCTGGGACCTAATTGTCTATAGATCAGGTTAAGGAGGAATATGGTAGGCCTTAGGTGTGATATTTATTATTAAAATTCTGAGAGATGCCCTTAGAGAGTAAGGATCTCCTTGTGTCCAAGACATACTTACTTAGAACACACACCTTGCATGTTAGCCTCACAGGTTCTTGTCATCTTTGAGCTTTGATACAGGCTAAGCTGTTAATTATCGTGTTTTTGAATCCTGTGGCACATGCTTATCCCACAGCTTCTAATGTATTTTGTCTGAAAATCACACTGTGCGCATGTAGCCAGGCTGGGATCTGGGCTACATATTCACTAGTGAGAAGGTGGTGTTTCCATGCAGTGTAGAGCTGTTTTTTGGCAAGGGTGTCATGTCAAGGCCTAATGCAATCAGTGAAAATGGGCCTGTTTGAACCCGAAGTCGATATTAAGGACAGACATAATTTAGGTAAAGAGCCCCTCACTCCTCTGATGAGCATCAGTGTACTCAATGGACGTCTGTGCTTACAGGTCTTTTTAATTTTTTTTATTTTCTCATTCCAATTTATATTTTTTACTTTTCTGTCCTCTCCCTTCCCATTTTGTCTTTTTCCTCTTTGCCCTCTCTATTTATGCACTCCATTTCTCTCTGTACACTCAAATTTCCCCTTTCCATTGCGCTCTCTCTTTCTCTTTCATATCTCTTTCCTCCCTCTCACTTCCCTTCTCTTTCTTTCCATTATTTCTGACCATCCTATATTTCTCCCCATTCTTCTCCCAGCCTTTCCCTTTCCTTCCATTCTCTGTCACTTATATATTCTACTTTTTCTCTCCCATCCCATTGTTACCTTTTCTTTATGCTCTTCTAATCTCCTTTGCGTCATTTCTCACACTGTCTCGGCTCTTCCTTTCATGCTATCTCATTTGTATCTCCTTGGTCTTTATCCTCACCCTCTCCATTCCTTCACCCCTTTTTCTCTCTCTTTTGTATTCCCACCCTCGATTCTCTAGCAACTTTCCAGCTGTCCTTGGCCATATAGCACCTCGTGACTGCTTTCTTTGTCCTGGTATCTACTTCAAATGTTCTTGTCATTTTACTTTTCTTTCCTATCACTGCTTCCTTCCCCCTCTCTCACCATCTGTACTTTAGTTTCCCCTTCTCTTCTTTGTTTTTCTCTGCTGAGCCCTATCTATACAGACTCTGAACGTCTGTCCACCCCTGCTCTACTTTCTGGCTGTCACAGTTTTGCTTAGGGTCCTTTCTGTCTCACTCTCCATCATTATCTTACACTCTCAGAAAGAGTCAACAGAGCCAAACAGGAGACAATCACAATGAAGAAAATCATTCCAATTGGAAAGGTGGTCTCTTAAATAAATTACAGCTGGTGAAATGCACTCTGCCCCACCCTCTCACCTTTGGGCTACGGTACCATAGCAGTAGCTGTACCACTGATAGCTATGCCCCTGGACTAGTGATCCTAGAGCTTTCTCATCTAGCACTTTGGGTCCTTGGGTGAAGAGCCTGGCTCCTCCAGGTCTGCTGGCTCCAGAGCTGTATTGTAGCTTATGAATGACCTGGATCCCTCTTCGCAAGCTCTCATTGCCTTTCTTCCCCCTCCTGCTCACCCTGAACCACAGTACTCAAGATTGTATTAATTTTCTCTAGAGTTTCTTCACTGGTGTATCCGCAAGAGCCAGATATGGTCTGTGACCCAGTACTATTTTTCCTGTCCTCCCTTGAGCCCCACAAACACAACCGCTGAATGTACCAGGAGATAACACGAAAAAGCAAACCCTGCACCTTGTCACTCACAGTCATTTGTTCTGCTTTTCACTGCACAGCATTGTTGTTTGTTTAAAATGTTGAACCCGGATTTTGTATGTGTGTATTGATATCTACTGTAAATATACATGTAGATATTTTTTTAGGGTCGAGCCTGTGTCGCATGTGTTTCACTAAGCGAGGCGTTTAGGAATTAAAAAGGGCTCGGAGCCCGGTCCACGTCACGTCAGTGTCTTTCATTGGTTCGTGGGCTTGCCTGTTAGAATCTGCTTGATTTAATTAGTGGAAGGCACGCATACGTCATGCCTTTTCCGGTGGTTAGCCCTCCTCGAGTGCATCGACCAAATACAGAAAACATACAAAGCTTGCTGTTTTCCGTCCGGTTCGTGGACTACATTTTCTCTATTTTCACAGCGCGATCTCGCTTGGCAGAAGTCGAGTGCTTTGCATAATATCGACCCGGTTACACAGTTAATTGCACTTTTTCCGGTTACGTACATAATTGCACTTTTGCGGATAGGTTTCATTACGAGTGAAAAGTCCGGTTAGGAGTTTACAACACTTATTAGCTCTAACATGAGCAAACACGAGACCCGTTGCATTGCAAATGCTTGTTTTAAAACAGATTTTATTCGTTTTCAGGAGGAAAAAGATAGATATCAGCATCTGATATCGACATTCACAATAGTTATAAATCTCAGGACATACATACCGCACGTCTCAGTGTTCAGTGAATGATATAACATAACACAAAGATACATAAACGTGGTCAAGTGGCGATATTAGAATGTGTGGTGTATCCATGCCTGAATATACAGTTCATTTGTAATTCCAAGGATGAAAGAATAAAATATAAAAAGGAATCGGAAAAACAACCGCATACCCCCAATCTAACCACAATTAATATTCTGTGTGATGCACGTTTTCATAATATGGTATTAAGTAGGAGGGCCGTGAGGAGGGAGGAAGGGAGGGGAACCCAGTTCAGAGGGCCACATGGATCTGCGGTCACACCGAGTGGGTAAGTTGTCTCGCCAATGTGCTGCAGTCCCAGTGGGGTCCCAGTGGGAGACCCTGGAAGTATATCAGTAGTTCTTGCCCACTTCCTGGAGGATGTTTAACTCTCGTACGCCTGAGACCTAAATGTTTCCAGAAAGGCATCCCACTCTATGTCTATGTGCTGCTTCCTTAGTCGTGGTATTCTTCCCTGCGCAAGGCCTGCCCTTCAGCTGTGCTCCAGCGTATAACTTCATATCGCCAACTAGTCACTAAGGGGCCCAAGGGGGGTTTTATCACCTAGTGACCTGCCGCTTAGTTAGTAAAAGTGCAAGATTCACAAATAGTGACAGGATATTTGAGGTGTTTGGGTGGGTATAAACCTAGCAGGCAATGTTCCAGTGAGTTCCAGAAGGGAACCCCGCCACATCCACCAGAGCAGTATGTAAGTCTGGCCAATAGGCTTGCAAAGAGGGGTTATGACCAAAGCATGTGCACTAGATCTTCCAGGTTTGTTTGGCACTTGGGGCAAACTGAGGGTGCCTCGAGGAATATCTTGTGTATCTTGAGGGGTGTAAAGTGAGCTCTGTGTAGCAGTGAAAATTGGATGAAATTGAACCAGAAATTACGGGGAATTGTGTTGAGGTATTCAACTTAAGTCTTCTTCCCACTGAATTCGGAGGGGAGCTAAGGAAATGTGCAAATGTGTGCGCAAGCCTTTGTGCAGCCACCTCCCTAGATGACAACCATTGCCCATTTCGAACACTGCTTGCATGAAAGAATTTGTCTGTGGTTCCACCCCCTTTGACATCCAGTGCCTGCAAATGTAACGAGAGGCATTGACATGGGAGAGAAAGAGGAAGTTTAGCAGTCCATGTGCATCTATGAGGTCTTGGTGTGTTGCAAGCCCTCCGTCAAAGAACATGTCCCTAATTGTGTGAATACTCAGCAATTCAAAGGCTCCAACCCAGCAGCCATGAGTTAACCCAACGGTGTCGGCAGTCCCATCAGTGGTATATTGGGTGCATACAGAGAAGGGGAGGCTTTATACTTCAGGGCCTGTTTCCAATACGTGAGCACGTTAATTAAGAGTAGTGGTAGCCAACGGGGGCATGCTACTGCTGGTAGCAGAAGTGTGTGCAGTCTATCCATTCGCAGCATATGCGGAGTGAAGTCTATTTAAATTAGGTGGAGCCCTGCAAGCCAGTAAGACAGCCTTTACAACTGACCTGCATAACAATAAGCCTGAAAATATGGTTTGCCACTCCCTCCCTCAGTCGGTGGCAGCTGTAATTCCTGTTCCCCAGATCAAATCAATAAGTAGAGTATTAAGCTGTTTGAAACAGATCATGAGCACCACTACATGCGGATTGACAGAAAAGTATAAAAGACGGGGTAGCATCACCATCTTTGAGAGTGCCAGCAGGTCCTCCACTGAGAGTGGTAGTGTGACCTAGACCCACACCTGTGAGTGGAGGGAGATAATTGCCTTATAAAGGTTACCATCCAGTAGACCTGCAGTAGTCCTGTATATCTGTAGCTCAATGTAGCAGAAAGTATGTGGAGGTGTGGGTATTGTGTGTAGGCACATTGGTTGGGTGTCCCCCAAGGGGCAGTCCAGGAAGGCAAAAGCATAAGATTTGGCATGGTTCACACATAGACCAGAGAGATCCCCAAACAATTGGAGCATGGAGGCTAGAGGTGTGAGGTCCCTAGCAAGGCTTTGTACATATATGATCGTGCCATCTGCATACATAGAATCAGAATGTTGTTGAGACCACTGTAAGATACACCAATCAGCTGCCAACTGTCTGATACTTTTTGCTAGGGGCTCTATTGCTAATATAAAAAGTATGGGAGACAATGGGCAACCCTGCCTAGTGCCACGAAAGATGGGATCACTGGAGGAGATGTGGGGCCAGTTCGTGCCCTTTCCGTGGGATCAGTGTAAAGGAGTTTAATCTATTTAATATAGGTCTGAAGGAGGCCAAATTTAGTGAGGGTGGCAAATGTAGCCCCAACCTAAGGTGTGAAATGCCTGCTGCAGGTCAAGAGAGAGAGAGACAACCCGTGGTAAGGAAGGTATCCCTGGCCACCTCATCACCTGGTACAGATGTTTAATATTTAATGAGGTACTACGGCATGGTACAAACCCTTTCTGATCTGTGTGAATCAGGTCTGGTAACGGAAAGTAACCTAGTTGTTAACACTTTGCTTAGTATCTTGTATTCTGTCATCAGTAGGAACAGTGGCCTGTAGGAGTAGATGTCTACTGGGTCGCAGCCAGGTTTCAGCAGGGATGTCTTCTATAATCTATCCATATGTGATCGCAGGTGGGCTGTGTAGGTGGTGTAAAATTCAACAGGGAGTCTGTCCAGTCCAGGAGTTTTATTGCAGGAGAGTTTATCTATTGCATTAGGGACTTCATGGTGAGTCAGTGGGCATCTAATTCTGCCCAGCGAGGGCCTGCAATCTGGGGAAACTGCAATTCATCCAAGAAGGTGACAATGGTAGTGGGGAAGGGGGGATGGGGCCCGTAAAGTTGAGCGTATACTCCCTAAAGGCAGAGTTATTGTCTACCTGTCGTATGTAATAAACCCATGGGAGTGCGCACAGAGAGAATGGGGGTGGGGGACAGAGGTGGATGAATCATACGTGATAGTAGCACTCCTTCGTTGTCACCCTCTATGTGTATTTTCTGCAAGTATCTATTATAATCTATGACCATCATGCACTCCAAGAGCTCTGCATATTGAATGCAACATTTCTGTAGGTCATCCGCCCTGGGAAACATCATGAGCCGCTTCGTGGTCCAACACCCCCAGCTGTTTTTCAGGATGTTTAATGTCACCATGGCTGTGTGCTCCCAACATTGCTGCTATTGATGTCCCTTATATTGTCAGCTTGAACGCCTCCCATTCACTTAGGGGGGAGGATGGAGTGTCAGCGTTCTATGTGAAATAGCTGCTGATAGCAGTGACCAGTGTGTCCTTAAAGACAATGTCCTCCAGTTGAATAGAACATAGACGCCACGTAGCAAATGGGGTAGGAACCCAGCCCCAGGACAGAGTAAGCTCAAGGGGACTGTGATCTAAGAGGGTCTTCTCTAAATATGCAGAGTCCATGACATTTGCCACCATAGCTGTGGTGAAAAAAATCCTGGCAATTCGGGAGTGTAGATTGTATGGTGGTGAATAAAAGAAGTATTCTCGCAGCCACATGTTATGTTCCCTCCACGTATCTGACAAGGACCACCCTGATGCCCAATCTCTCAATGCCCTGGCTCTTTTGAATGGTGGAGCACTAGGTAAGGGAGTCTAAATGTGTGCCCATGACAGGTTATAGTCTCTTCCAAATAGCCATGGGAAGTGGGGACAGTCAGCTAGTACGGTTGGGAGATGTGAGATGAAAACATCTTGTTCTGAATTCGGGGCATATACGCTACCCAGCACTACTGGTTTGCCATCTAAGTTTCCATGTATGAACACATAACAGCCATTAACATCTACCCTTGACGACCCCATCTTGAACGGGCTACCCGCTCGCACCCCAACCGCTACCCCATTGCATAGGCCACAAAGGTTGTTACAAACAGCTGCCCCTTTCTTTTCACACATAATTTTGCAGATTCAGCAGAGAAGAGGTGTGTCTCCTGTAAGGAGCCAATATGTGCCTTGCGACTGTCTAGCTGGGATCAACCACGATGATACTTATGAGCCGAGCCAATGCCTGACATTCCATGTTAGTATTTTAAAAACATTCAGAACTGTGGACATTTATAGCACAGACAGGAATCATGTGTGTCATGACCCCCCCCCCCCACCTCCACCTCCCCCAACAATTGTATACACAATGCTTAACAGAAGTTAAACCCCCAACAGGTGAATCCCAATACTTGGTCTAGCGAGGAACATTTGTTCGGCCATAAAAGTAAACATAACCCAATGAAGCAGGAACTGTTGCAACTCCTATGGAAGAAGGCCAGTCTAGCCAAAATAACAAACAGTTTATGTCTACATGAGTGCCAACCATTAAGCACTTCTATGCACTTCCCACTGGAGTGTCCCAGGAATGAGAAGTGAAGAGAGAGAAGACAATCACACTATTGAACAGCAGAGCAATTGATATAATAAGATACGTATATTCAGAATAACAGGTTAGTCCCTATTTGCCAGCAAGGCTTTCAATTAACCACAAATAGCAGGGTCCATGATAGCCATAGGTGTGGGATCAGTTAATGATGTCTGATGTTTGGGGAGTCACAGAGGGGAAGAGAGCTCACTGGCATTGGAGTCTGAGTCTGATGCTGCACTGCTAGAGGAGCTGGTTGGGGGGAAACAGGACTGTTGTTACCTGGCTGAGGTCACTGTTGCAATGGCTGCACGGCACTCCTCCAGCATCTGTTGTGGAGAAGGAGCCACAGTGGAAGATGGTGGCCATGGAGGAGTTCCATACAGGTAGTGTTGAGGAAAGTGCCATGCAGAGCCATTCGGAATCTTGGAGAGTGGAGGCCGATGAGCATTGTGGTAGTGAGTTTCCAGCCAGTCCCATACTGACTCCAAAGTGTCAAAAAAGAGGGTTCATTGATCGTGCATGACCCTGAGACGTGCGGGGAACGGTAAGGCGTATGGCAGGCCTTTTGAGCGAAGTTGTTTCTTGGTGGCAAGAAAGGAGGATCATTGAGTTTGGACAGCCAGATAATAGTCCCGGAAGAGGGCAACAGTGGTATTGTCCATTTCTATAGGAGCATTCTCATGGGCTTTCTGCAGTACAGTGTCACGGTCCCTGTAGTTCAATATCTGGGCAACGATGGGTCGTAGAGGCAACCCCATCGGGGGACGACGTGCGGGCAGCCTGTGTGCACATTTTACAGTAAATGTGTTTGACAGAACCTGCAGGACGACCCTGGTTTTCAACCAGTTCTCATGGAACAGAGAGGCATTAGTGCCCTCTGCACCTTCAGGCATTCTAATAACACGTACATTATTTGGAAGCACCCTATCTTCAGTATCCTTAGCTATGTTGTGTAATAGGCATTTTGGGAAAAAAGTCTTTAAGCTCAGCCCCATGAGCCTTCTGCTGCAGAGTCAAGGTTTCCAGGTCTGGTTCTGCAGTTTTGTCTCTTTCAGAAAACGTACAGTGATCATTGTGGAGTATACCTAAGTCAGACACCAGGGCCCCATTGCGACTTTCTATGACAGCTCTTGAATCCATTATTTCCTGAAGGATCAAATCTAGTTTCTCTAGAGCAGGTCCTGACACTGTGGGTGGGTTATAGTCCCTGGCCATGTGGGCCAATGATCCATCAGACTGCATACTCCTTGCCTGAGAGCTGGTGCGGCCCTGTATCTAGGCTGTTCCTGTGCATGTGAGGCAACCCGTGATATCCCCATGTAGCGTGGAAGAGCAGCAAAAGAAGGGCCCTGGAGTGACATAATGTGCTGATTTGACAAGGTTCTCCAAGCAGTGATATGGCACCCACAGTCAGCTCACAGCCACTGCCACCTGGACCACTGTTCACCTCACTGACACTTGGAACACCCACCTGGGAGCAAAAGAGAAGGAGACAGTCCCTAAGGTATCTCAGGCTCAGCCTGCATTGATTTTTGGTAATGGGGGCAGTGCATGGGGTAAGGGGTGCTCCTGCTGAGAGAGACATGTACCACGCACTCCAGTGATCTGAGCAAACAGTCAGTGTGGTAGCTGCAATATGTGGATGCACTATTAGGCAGGCCAAAGTGGCACACGGTGTGGCCCCCACATGCAGGCCTCTTGGCACCAGTAGCGCTGTATTCCGGGGGGGCAAGTGGGCATTCAGGAACAATGTGGAAGAGGTCCACAGGGCTATCCAGTCAGAAAGGCATCATTAATCCAGCAGGGAGTTAGGCCAGTAGCCCGCAGGGAAATTCAGAATCCAGGCATCATAGTGACAGGCGAGGCCTGTTCCCAGACCAAAATCACAGGTTTAAGCCGAGTGCTGCAGTGGGGACAGGTTGAAGGTGCTCTCACCTCCTATGGCTTGCACATGGCTGGTGCTTTGTCGCCTCATTTTAGTTACTGCCCCCCACAAGCGGATAGGAGGTCCCTGGAGCCAGGCCACACAGCCCAGATGTAGCAATCAAAAGAGAGGAGGGGAGTGCAAAATTGGGGGTTGCGGCTTTTCCGTCATTGCCTCAGAGAGAGACGCTCTATTTGCCCTGGCTCGGCGACTGTGGGCAGACGTTAAAGCGTTCATTGGTTGGGCTGCGCAGGGAGACTGCACTACAGTTCGAAGGCCCAGGCATGGCCGCTGCTCTGCTGCCACCAGAACTTCTCCTCCCCTGCGACCAGGCAACTCTCGGGCCCCTGTCAGGTGGCCCTATCAGGACTGGCAGTGAAGGAGAAGGAGGACCCATACACTTAGTTCTGTGGTCTAAGAACCTCGCTCCGATAGTGGAAGAGAGTGGGGCAGCAACAGAATTTGTAGAGCGGGCCCCATCGCTCACTCGGCCACACAGGGTCGGCAGTGACAACTCTCCACCTCCATGCAGCTCTGCCCACCTCAGAACCCTCACATTGGGCAGCCTGGGCATAGGACAACACCCCTTTAGTAAATGGGTGTCATTCTCAGCCAGAATGGTGTCAAATGAGGGAAATTCCTGGGCACAGCTCAGGACCTCTAGAATAGTCCACCTGCCATCATAGGTGTCTGGCCATGTCACCCATGTACATGTAGAGATATATACACACAAAGACAGATTTTAAGATGTTAGGCAAGCTCATATATGTGAGTGTTTGTATATGTGTGTATATCTATATATAATACATGGCATTCTGTAATCCCTGTATTCAAAGCCCACCTCTAATGTCTTTATAATCTGAGATTTGGGTAGCACTGAGTCTCTTATTATAAAGAAACTAATCCGGAACTCATCTTAAATAACGTAATACAGTTTAGTTCTGACTGCTGCCAGAGCCACCAGCCAGGGGAAAGGCCAGGTCAAGGATCATAACTAAAGCAGCTCTTTCATGAAAGAAAACAAGAGATTGCTTTTCATTCTTCTGCTCTGTTATTGTAGCTGTACCATGATAAGCAGAAAGAGGAAATTTATAGCAACATGTTTTTTATTTGCCCTCCTAAGGTAGTTATGGAAAAAGTAAAATCTTTCTGCATATTTCCATACATTCACAGCCACTACACCTTTAAAAAACTGATTTGTATTAAACCAATTCTAATATCTTTATGCAATAAATATCAAACAGCTTTTTAGATGCGTTTAATTATGCACTGGAGGTTCTATTTTTATTTTTCATGTCTACAAACATGCTTTCTCTTTCTTATGAAAGGGCTACACACCAAGGAATTAAGGGGATTGTGGGTAAGGTAATGGTGTGACCACATATTAAAAGCAATAACGTACTTCCTGGAGTATGTAGTAAGGATGTTGCAAGTCACCTCTGAGTTCCATAATCTTATAATAGATCTTGTCATTCATCTTTGTTCCATTGTATGGTTGGGAGCTCCTCAGTGACTGGCAATATCCTTATAATGTATGAGGGGATACTTTATCCCATAAAATACCCACACCAGTTTAATTGTGGCCTAATGTGTGCTTCCCTAAAATTCACATCTAAGGACCCTTCAGATAGTCCCATTACTGGTATTTTAGACAGAGCATATAATAAAAAAAATGCACAGAGAAAATAGTGCAGATGTATGTGATAGCCCGTACCGGCGTGGGTAACTTCTGCCTTGGGCACCTCCCCTTGGCTTATTGCGTGGGTGGAAGACACCATGCCTGCATTTAATTATTTTTTTAAAATGCGATCCCTGTCCCCTTACAGTACACCATTAACAAAACAAGATCCCTGTGCTTGTCATTAAGAAAAAGGCTGGTGTTGGAGGGGTCCACTTTCTTGGCGCTCACTCACCAAAATCATCAATGTGCAATCACGCCTTCACATCCTTCAGCACTCTTTCAACATTCTAGCTGTATTTTAGACCCTCCACTACCTCTGAGAAGAATCCTGTTTATTTTTCTGGAGTTGCACACATCCTCTGCATAGAGTTACCACCTGAGCGGTTTTATATCGTCATGAGCCATATTGTAACGTCCTGCTTGGTACAACAATTACAAAAATCATGTTGGTATTTTTCCTCCTATCAGTACATACTTTAAACAGGTATTGTAAGAGGAACACACTTTAAATGTGTTATACAGCTGCCCTACTGTTCCCTGGTAGACAATTTAAATAAACGAATACAGAAAGGTCATATTAAAATGACTACAGATGATTTCATATAAGGTTCTACTTAATAATCATGTTGGGTCCTTTGCAAAATGTTAAATTGAACAGATGTCCATATCTTTTTCTTGGAAACGTAGCATCCTACCTCTGCCTCAATATCTTCTGTGTAGCCTCTTCCCCTCTCAGACCAGCGGTACTCCGTGGAGGATGGGTTCCACGAGGGAGGCCCCCACAAGCTGTTAAGGGGTCTGGCAGGCTCAGAGTGAAAGAGAAACAAAAGTTATTTTGTTTCTCTGCACTTCTGAGTCAGCCCGTGTCAGCTCAGAGTAGACTACGCACTGCAGCTGCTTTACGAGACATGTACTGATAACGGGACAGACTGAGTCCCCTCCTTCATGTGTAGAAGACTGGAGTCCCACCGAAACCACAGAGCTGCAGGGATCTTTGTTACGTCGCTGAGCCTGTTTCCCATCGTCAATCATTCTCCACCAATGCCTCATCTGTTAGGTGAAAACAAAACACTAATTGTTTTTTCTCGTAAAAGTGTGCTGACAGTGATTCACGCAACTGCAGGAGCGCTCTGTACGCGTGTGATGCCCGCTACTCCATTGTCCTGGCCGTGTTCAGCTCTGTTAAACTGCTATAGAAGCAGCATTTGTTGCTTACACTTGGTGGTGTGGTTACCACGTATTAAGGAGAGGGTTTACAGACTAAGCTTTACAAGATAAAGAAACATTTTATTCTTTCTGGATTCTTAGGTGTTAAATGAACTTTAGCGTGTGGGAGAAAGTGAAGGAAACATCTGGAACTCTGAGAGTGAACATCTTTAAGTTTACCTATGGTTTGTTCAATGCAGATCATGCACCTGTTAACTAAAGGAAACAAACAACGTACCCAAGAACCAACGGCTGCTAACAAGACATCTTCACGGTCACATGCAGTGCTGCAGGTTAAAGTGAAGCAGAAGTGCAGAGTGAAGGAGAACAATGAGGAAGCGCGGGTGGGAAGACTGTTTATGATAGACCTGGCAGGGTCTGAAAGAGCATCTCAGGTAAGTCTAAATGATAGCACGATATACATTTCTTTTGTAGGCAATGAAGTATATACATTGGGTCACTGAATGACGACCTCCAAGCTACTCACATTGCTTTTTATGGCCTGGCTTGACAGTGCAGTTGTCTCCACACAATTATGTGAGCATTACAAGAGGGGGCTTTGGCTCCACCCTCATGTTAGGAGCCAGGACTACGTGTTGTGATTTGGCAGATATTGTGTGCTTCCACAAAAAAGTGGGTGCCCTCCAGGCAGCTGCGATAATTGTGTTTATTTATCTCTGCCTGAGCTTGAACTTTCAGGGGAGCACCTACGAAATTGTAATACAGTGAAAGTATCTTAGATAACTAGATAATTTATTGTGTTTCTCTTTCTCTGGCAGCAACACAGATGGGAAGTGGGCGGCCATGAAGAATGCATTGCAGTCCCAGCCCCTACCACTTCCATTGTTATTAACTTTAAACTTCAGAGGACATATCTGTGTTTGCGACCAGTATGGTATACCCAGGGCAACACTATTATACATGGATTTTTGTGGTCTGGCTTAACAGTGCAACTGTCACTTCGATTTATGACATCAACAAAAAAAAATATTTCAGAGTACCACTTAGAGAGGGATGTAGGCTCCATTCGCATCATGGTTCCACTGAGTACACAATTAGATTGGGTTAAATATATGTGCTTTTACTGAAATTGATGGATTGCTGCAAAGCATATACTTGATAAGGGACTGGTTTGGTTATAATGGCAAGTCAATGATCATGACAATGAAACGTTAAGATAAAGGCACTGGGTCCGACTTATTTATTGTGAAAAGGATATGTTAATACCACTAGGCATTTAAGTGTTGATTTTCGATTCCTTTCTAATTTCATGACTGTGTCCGATGGTTGCCTTGTGGAAAAGCTTATGCTTAAAGCTATAGGGCTGAGTTAGTTATGGTGACAAGCTATAGGTCTGATTGGTGCGCTGGGAAATGTTAAGTTTGGTGCCATAATTCAGGTCTGCTTATTCTGAGCAACGATGACAAAGGCAATTGATTTAGCTTATTGTGAAAAGCATGTTTTAAAGTCAGTAAGACTTTAAAAGTCGGTTGTTATCACACTGTGTGGCAGGGTAGAGATGTGAATTTGGTTACACGCAATCTCACAGATTATTTTAGTAGGCAAATGTTTTGCCATTGGTGTTCCACTCTGACAAACCCTGGTGGTTTTACTGTGATAATTCTTTATAGGTCCTGTTGTGAGGGAGTGTATATTGTTTTGCAAGCTGTATTTTTCTACATACTTGTAGTTATATACCTGTATGCATGATTGTTGCCAGTTTATGTGAACTTGAATAGGCCAGTGCTGGGTAAGGCGTAAAGCCAATGGTAAAACTTAAAAGCTTCTTTGGTTTATTTGGAAAAGTCAAAGCAGATTTCATTGATTTGATCTGTTTATTATAAAATGTTATATCAAAGCCAACTGGCCTGACCTACTTATTGTGAAAACATGTTAAAGACAACAGGCTTTTAAGGGTTGGTTATTATTACACTATGCTAAAGCCTTTAGATAGGTGTTTCGTTACATGGAATTTCACAGATAACCATATTAGACAAGTGGTTTGGTCTTGTGATTCACCCAAACAAACCATGTGGATAGTAGATATGCGCTGAAATAACCTTTTTTTAGACTTTCTTTTAAGAGATAATATTTTGTTTTGCCAATTGTACTTTTGTATGAATTTGGACCTTTGTGACTGTATGCTGGATGGTTGCCTTGTAGAACGTCTACGCTAAATACAGTACACTTGGATCATGTCTCTGCACTGCCAGCCCTCTATGCACTTCATGCTCGCTTTGGGGAACTGGCAGGCCTCAGGGTGAACTGGGGCAAGTCCTGCACATTCCTGCTATGTCAGGTTGAACATGAATGCCGAAACTTACTGTATGCATGTTGTCTCCCCTGGTCCTTCGAGACTTTTTGATATCTTGTGGTAAATATCTACCACACAAACAAAGATTAGCTTAATGATAACTGTGGGAAAGCCTTTACCTCAATTCACCAATTCATGCACTTCTGGACGCGTTTACCCCTCTCACCAATGGGTAGAGTGTCAGTGGGCAAAATGTTGATCCTCCCATGACTGTTATGTTGCTTTGCGGCCCTACTAGTAGTACTGACCAAATCTTTTTTCCAAACTCTGCGTAGTCTGGAATCAGACCTAGTGTGGGAAGCAGCGCATAAGCGGGTTTCACTACCAGTTATTCAATGCCCTTTCCTTGAAGGAGGACTTGGGGTCCCAGACCTGGAGCTGTACTTCGCTGCGGCACAGCTACAATGGCCCATGTGTTGGCTAGCTGGAGACGAAACAATGGAGGGTTGTTTGGTACAGGCTGTCTTGAGGGATATGGATGTCTTGGAATGGCTTTTCTCCCCAGATAAACCAAGCAGAGGAATGGGGAAACTCCTTCGTACAGCCAAACTCACATGAACTCACTACATTCACCTTAGGCGCACACCAACCCCATACGCACCACAACTACCCCTATGGAGCCTGCCGACTTTAAAGAGACTGTTGAGGGCCCAGGATTCCACCACATGGAGTGATGCTAGACTCACCCAACTAGGCAACCTATATAGTGACGGGATCCTGCTTTCCTTTCACGGTCTGCAGGAACTATATGACATTAGGACAGGCCTCCTCCTCTCCCACACTGCTATCAGGGCAACGATTGCAGATAAATGGCCTCTGGGAACAATGGAACCTCCCATACACTTAGGTCTGCAATGCTTTCTGACACAGGGACTTGGCCGTCGGGCCATATTGAATCTCTATACAACACTGCAAAAGGGCAACAGTGGCCTATTGACCCGAAGCAAACTTAAATGGGACAATTGTCCGGGCGCAGAACTTATTCCAAACAATGGGGCATGGCCCAAGAACAGGTCAAACAAGTTTCACGTAACACACATTTAAAGTATACACAATTCAACTATATACATCAGACTTATCGCACCCCACACCGCTTACACAAAATGTTTCAAGGGGCGTCCTCCATGTGCCCTAGATGTGGCCATGTGGACACTACTTTCATACACATGGTCTGGGAGTGTCCTCCATTGTTTCGTACCTGGACTTATATAATGGAGCTGATAGCCACAGTTATCGATGCTTGAATGCCTCTAAATATGCTCCTAAGTCTACTCCGGGTTACGACACGCACCAAACACAACAAACACTATCTTAAATTAGTGGACCTCACGATGGTCCTCTACCAACGATTGATTGCTATGAACTGCAAAGCATCTCACCCACCCACAGTTGATGTTGGCTTCGGATAACCCATAAGAGGGCTTTGGCAGAAGCAGATGCCATTATGTATGACCGAAGATCCTGGGGTGGCAACAATATAGCTACGGTATCGGACCATGTGCCCTTAAATTGTGTGATAAAATGCACCCCTGCCAAGATGAATCATTCTCCCAATGGGATTACATCATAAGCAATCAGTCTCTTCCCCTGGCAATGGCCTGGCATATTATAAGGCCCCCCACGGGTATTCCAACTTCTGCCCACATAGCATACAATTAAATGGGTGCTCGTGTCCAGTTTTGCGCCCCCCCCCTCCCATTAGGTGATCAACCATTGGGCACCTTGACTCTCCTCCAGGGCTCCTATGTCCCCCTGAGTCCACATGGATATGGAACACCTGCTAAAACCACACCACTCAGACAACTCTTGTTCACGGTTGGAACACTGTTATAATGTAAAATTGTTATGTTGAATATTATGTCTATTGGCTTCTCCTCTGATTATCCGGATACACTATGCCCCTGTAAACACTATTCATAATTTACCCCTCTCCATGCATTTTTACATTCTAAATGTTATTAGTTATGCTGACATGCCAACGATAATGTATATATACATGATTGTTTATTATGAAAAGTTACGCTAATGGCAATAGGCCTGGCATATTGATTAGGAAAAGCAAATGTTAAAGTCAATAGGCATTTAAGGGTGAATTGGATTACTCTGAATTAAAACCTACAGATAGTTTCTATTTTATATATTTTTTGTTACATGCAATCTTACAGATTATTTTAGTAGGCAAGGGTTTTTGTGTTGTTCATCCCTTCTGACAAAACATAGGTACGGAAAGTTTTCACTGTGAAAATCCTTGTTTAGCCCTGTTAGGAAGGATAATAATTAGCTTTACCTACTGTAATTTTGTACACATTTGAAGTTTTATGTCAAATGGTTGCCTTGCGGGAAATCTTACACTCAGTACAAAAGTCCTGCGTTGGTTATGGTGAGAAGCCAATCTGGCCTGTGTATTATGAGTAGTTATTTCAAAGGCAGTAGTCCTGGCGGATTTATTATCAAAAGCATATGGTAAATCCAGTTGGCCTCTAACATTAGATTGTTGTCACACTAGTTACATTTTATAGAAAGATATCTGGTTACATGCAATCTTAAAGATTTTGTGCTTAATTTTTGAAAGAATGAGTGCCAGTGCCCAAAGCACTTCTCAGAAGCCTGTGTCCAGCGCTACTAAATATCAGTGTGCTGAATACCAAGACTGTATAGTCTGGAACCCTTCTCAGGCCTCTTTAATTCTCTGGCTGTTATCTCTCTCTTACAGGTTTCTGCTTTCTCCCTTGGTGATGTCTTATTCCCACTTGTTTTCCTCCTTTCTCCTTTGTGTGTTTTTCCCTCTATTGCTCTCAAGAAATATCTGATCAGGAAAAATAAGTGCTGGCGGCCCCCATCGGCAACCTATGACTCAAATTAAACACTGAGAGTGCCACAAAGAACATCACAGCCGAGCCACATGTGCCTTTCCTGAGGTCATATCTATCTTGCTTCCCTAGAACTGTATCTAAAATGGTGAATTGAAAATGGTTGTGCAACAAGACTGCCACACCAAGGATTTTGGTTGTTGCAGAAAATGAGATTGCATATTGAATATCTTTAATGCAAATCTCATATATTTCATTGTAAAACATGTGTCAAGCAGTCCCCTTTACTTGTTTAAAAATGTGCACTCTCGGCATTTTCGCTTTGCCACGCCACATTACGATCTAGGACTGTAAAAGGCTATGCCACTTTTCAAACCTCGATTCAATAAACTAAGTGCTTAATTTGAGCCGATGGTTGCTGGTGAGTATTCAACCACAGATGTATTCGACCAAAGACGTAATGCCTGTAGTAAGTCTATCATCCTGTCCTTTTCCATGGAGATCAGTCTTGCCACGTTTTTCCCTGTACCACCATTACTTTGGAATAAAATTAGAGAAGGCAGCAAACTGGATTTTTCTGGACTTATTATTTAGGACCAGAAACCTATGTTTTTGTTTGAACAAGATTGGTCAGAGTCCAATATATTTTGGTATTTCAAGCCTCCTTTGGCTCATCATTAAATACACGCCCAGTTTCTAGAAAGCGTTTTTTTCTTTGCTGTTTTCCATCAATAGAAACACCTGACTGTTCTCCCTGAAATTCGGACATTAGTGAAACTAGTGCATTGTGCTTTACACATTCACATGCTCAGTCTGACTATGACCGAAGCCCACAAGCTTGTATTAGTATTCTGTTAGTCATACCTTGACTATGCAGTGGCGGCTGCCAACAATCAAGGGTGGAGGAGCAGGGGAAAGCGAGAGGAGGACTGTAGGTGGGAGGGGAGTTTAAAAATAATTAAAAAAACATACCTGGGGCTTCCTGACGCTCTTGCTGCCGACCGCCTCCTAGACACTTCTCTCTTCCTGGGGCACAAAGCACAGGCTCCCAATCCAGACGCTGCTCTCATGCTAAAGCAAGGATGAGAACAGCTCTGGGATTGGCCAGAGTGGGCTGGTTTGATGCTCGCTCAGGCAAAGGGAGCCTATGCCATTTCTCCAGCCCAGCTGTTTAACATAGCTGGGTTAGAGAAATGTAAGTGCGCAGGTCAGTTTGGCCGGCCTACAAACTGACATTTGCACTTACAAGTTCCCACCACGCCTCCTCCCTGCCATGTCCCTGCCCTAGACTCCCATGGCTACTCCCATGGGAGGGGGCGACGCTCCTCCGCTATTACAGAGGAGCTGCACCTGTGAGCATGTGCAGTTCACATGGTATGCGCCGCCGACACAGTTTCACTTATTCAGAACAAAATGACAGCTCAAACTGAGGCCAAAATGCTATGGAGCACACACCCTCCCGGTGAAATATGTCAAGCTGATTAGGCTCATTCTTTTCACAGTGTGTACTCATGAGGAACTGGGGTTCATAACGTTGTCTTATTCAGTATTGCTGTGACATACAACTGAACACTGCACTTTAAAAAGCACAGGATTCTTTGAGAAATTAAATCAATGAATGTCCTAGACACTGTTGCTAGCATGATCCGAGGTAGAATATTGTTGATTTACACTGGCATTACAACTTTGTTCTTCTCTCTTCTTTTATCTCACCAACAGACTCAGAACAAAGGTAAAAGAATGAAAGAAGGAGCGCACATCAACCGCTCTCTGCTGGCTCTGGGGAACTGTATCACTGCCCTAAGTGAGAAGGGGGGAATTCGAGCCCATTTTGTCAACTTTAGAGACAGCAAACTGACACGTCTCTTGAAGGTATATTAGAAACATAAACTGAATGTAATGAAGTGTAGTGGCCTTTAAGAAAACTGTTTCTTTGGCTGCTTTTTATTTAACACCCTGTCCTTGTTAAGAGATTCCCCAGACAAACTTTTTGTGGTAGCGCTTGAATATTTCTTTCAACACAAAGTATCTCAAACTTCATCTGCCTTTACCATACTTCGCCTCATTATACAACGCCACCTACGTTTAAACATCTCCACCCCTAAGATTCCCCTCCCCTGACATATTTATCCTGCACGTCCAACCCCTACCCTGCTATTGAAATGGTGACCTTTAACTCCCCTGCCGGTTAACCTACAACTATTAAAATCTAAATTTCCAACAGCATAACTTTTAATTCATTGGTTCATCCAGGTGTAATTTTGTTGAAACCTCTCCCATTTTTTCCTGATTTGCCTTTGGCAACAACCCTAATCTTAAATTAAAACCATGCCAATTTATAGGCCAACTTCCGTGCACCTGCTTCAAGTGACAACGGACCACACAACCCCAACCCTGCGCACCTGAAACCAATGGAAGCAAGCCTACCATGTAGGGAAAAGCCATGCCTGGTCCTCTCATAAAATTTGGGAGGGGTGGGTGGGGGAAATTTCTTTGCCTAGCGCTCCAGCCACTGTGTCACCACAACCAAAATGGTGGCAGTAGGCATAAAATGGCAGTTTTTTTTCTTGGACTATCCTTAAGGGATTTATGTCCAAAACTAGCCCATATGTAGCCTGAACCAAACCATTATCCCAGTAACCCCAAGGGACACACCTCCATACGGTCGTCTGCCCCCAACACATTTTTACAGTTATTAAATAATCAAGATGTCCTTTGACCTGAAACAACTCTGCTTGACATTTGGCATGGTACCAGGAAAGTTGTAGTAGATAAATGGCAGGTAGCAGACCAATGTAGGATCTTCAGTAATAGTCAAACACCAAAATAATCCTGCCCTGTATAGGACCTCAGGGCACTTTACATTTCGTATTCCAGTTATTATTTTGCGTTTAAAAATGCTGTTTTGATACCATTTAATATCTATGTGTATATTTATTTATTCAATTATTTTTTTAGAAGGTGCTTATCTGTCACCTAATAGCCACTTCAACCAACTGTTTATGAGAAAGCAGAAAGGGAAGGCAAATAAAAATCGCAGGAAGCAAAGGATAAAGTCAAAGAATAAAGTGGATCTGAGTTCAGTATCATTTGAATGGACAAGAGGCCAATACGTAAAGCTTATGATGAACATGGGACTAAGGGGGTCATTCCGAGTTTGGCGGGCGGCGGTTGCCGCCCGCCAAGCGGGAACCGCCAATTGGCCGCTCCGTGGTCAGAAGACCGCAGGGGCCATTCTGACTTTCCCGCTGGGCCGGTGGGCGCCCGCCAAGGGAGCGCCCGCCGGCCCAGCGGGAAAGGGCCTGCAACACTGAAGCCGGCTCCGAATGGAGCCGGCGGTGTTGCAGGTGTGCGACGGGTGCAGTTGCACCCGTCGCGCTTTTCACTGTCTGCTAAGCAGACAGTGAAAAGCATACTGGGACCCTGTTAGGGGGCCCCTGCACTGCCCATGCCAATGGCATGGGCAGTGCAGGGGCCCCCAGGGGCCCCAGGACACCCGTTCCCGCCATCCTGTTTCTGGCGGTGAAAACCGCCAGAAACAGGCTGGCGGGAAGGGGGTTGGAATCCCCATGGCGGCGCTGCTTGCATGCGGGGCCAGCCGGGGCTAATCCGGCGGGAAACCGCCGGACCCGGTTTTCCGATCGCGGCTTTACAGCCGCGGTCGGAATGGGCAATGAAGCACCGCCAGCCTGTTGGCGGTGCTTCAGTCATTCGTGACCGCCAGGGTCAGAATGACCCCCTAAATGTGCTAACTTTCTGGTTGCAACTCTACATGCGGCCAGGAACGTATTTTTGCAATCTGAATTATGTATTAATATATTGGTTCGTAAAATAAGGAATTGTACTGAGTCGCAGACCACCCTGCCTAATCAATAATATATATGCAAGTTGCAATATGCAACTCACTACGATTGGCTACCGTCTATGTGATTGTTTATCAAAAAACAAAACTTTTTTTTTTAAGTAGCCCAACTTCCTTAAAGGAAATAGGATCACTTAAAACAAGTTTTCTTTTTTTAAACGTTTTTGGGAGAGTTGTCATGCTAGAATTAGCAGTTTAAACCTGCTCTAGCAGTTTGCAGTGGCAGACTGGGAGACATGTTTTCCTTTGTCACACTCGCAGTGGCACAATAAGTGCTGCAGCCCACGAGAGACACCTTAATTTACAAGCTATGGGAAACCCCAGTACCATATACTAGGGACTTATAAATACCAATTGGCTATAGCCCAATTATACAGAAAAGTGTTTAAAAAAGACTCAAAGACATGTGCCATGTTTTTCGTTTAAAGAAAAAATGCTTTATAGAAAATATTTTGGGGGCACTCACTATTATTAAACATCGCAATGTTTGAATCTATAAAATATAGATTTGATTATAGTTATTTGGACGTTTTGATAAAGCCAATATGTCTGCTTTATATATGTTGATGTGCTGACCCACTGAAAAAGCCAAAAGGCCCTCCGCTTTTTCTATTTTGTTGTTCGGACACTTTGACAAAGCCAGTAAGTATGCTCAAAATTATACCTTTATATTGTTAAATGATATAGTGATCTGTCCACAGCAAGGGATTGGGTGTACGTGGGGGGTGACCACTGTGCCTGGCCTTCAGTCATGCGCCGTGGGGTGGTTCCTGCATGGTGTTTACACACCCTCACTGTTCATGGTGATGAACATCTTACTTAAAGTTTAAAAAAACATAGAAATTAACTGAAAATAAAGGCCAAGAAAACGTGGGGGATCTCCGATTGCATTTTTCCCCACGCAATTTCCAATAGGAATTGTGAACAGCGCTGCAGCCAAAAGGACTGAATGGCAGTACACCAAATTTGGCAGACAGCTAGATATTTCCCAAGAAAGCATGGTTTTTGTGATTTGGGGTAAAACTGTTCAATAGTTTTTGAGAAATTAAGATATTTTAAAAAATGAATAAAGTCACGGCAGGAGTCCCGCAGGATCAGAAGAGTCCCCCCAAAATTGGACTCCCAATACACTATGAAGCCCCAGTATGTGGGCAAACCCTATACTATGCACAGCCTGCGCTCAGTGTGTAGACTGTGTGTGAAGCCCAATCCACCCAGACACACAAGCGCTATTAGGAGGGCAAGCTCCTACTATGCAAAGTCTGTTCGTGGTGTGCAGACTGTGCATAGAGCCTACTCCCTCTAGAGCATGCAACCGCTATTAGGTGATTAAGCCTATACTACAAACAATCTGTGATCAGTACGCAGACTCGGCATAAAGCCCACTCCCTCGAGTGTTGTAATTCTTATTCTGTCTATGTGCAGATTCTGGTGAGAGCTGAAGATAGACATACTAGCTTTAGTGGTTCCCGGCATCAAAGGTACACTGTCTTGGTACAGTTGCAGGTGCCTTTATTTAAACAACACTGAGGTTTGATCCATTG
Organism: Pleurodeles waltl; assembly: GCF_031143425.1. NCBI lineage: Eukaryota > Metazoa > Chordata > Amphibia > Caudata > Salamandridae > Pleurodeles > Pleurodeles waltl. The sequence goes on from NC_090449.1 coordinate 118,721,904, forward strand.
ATGCTGATATTAGTGTATTAAACATCTTTGCAGACTTCATTGTGATATCTGCAAAGGAAGTGGTTTCATCTGGAGCTGAAGGAGTAAATACACTGAGTTTCTTGTCATCTTCGTTGATGATCATTACAGTCCAAGTCATAGGTGGGATCTAGACCTGCTAACACTGGATAACATCTCTAAATGGCATTCTGGCTATCAAAGGCAGACCCCATTGGTAGTGGTCAGTTTTTGGTTGAGGTCTGTCTTCTGAAGAGGAAATGCCTGTTGACTTTGAAGGAGACATATGGTGGCTTTGTATTTGATCAAGAGTCTCACAAGTGTTTGCAGGCCCCCCCTCTGTATTTTGGTGGGTAAAATGGTAGCTGCTGTATGAGAGTGTGAAGAGTTGCAAGATGAGGATGAAGTGGAGATGGTAGAGGTTGACAAGGATGAAGAGGTCAAGGAGAGGGGAGTTTACAAGGAGCAAGGACATTGCTATAACACAAAGAAGTATTACAGTGAAACATACCACTATAGGGAGGAAATCAGTGCCATAAAACTGAATGATATTTATCTCACGCTGAACTTAATATGGGCACAAAGATAAATCTACACAGAGCAGTACTTTTATTTAATTTGCTATAGTGCTCAAATCAACCCGAGAGGGGTATCTCAGCAATATGAAGAAGAAGTAGCAAGGGGCTGTGAAAAGGTTTACCAATCAGAAAAAAACAAACTAACAATAGCAGCTTCACACAAATGCACACTTGTAACTAAAGAAAATCAAAAGTAAAAGGCTGATCCTGAATCCTCAGTTTTGAGAAAAATGCCTTGGAAAATTACAGTAAGAAGGTCTTCACAAAAAGGACACTGATGCATCATACTGATTGGCACTGAGGCACCACCTCAGTCGGGCAGAAAGAAAATTAAAAGAAATTTAAAGAGTTTGGTGAAGATTTCACAATCGTTGCTAACCCCAAGTAGAAGGTGGAACAGATTTAGACTAGGATGTAGTGAACATTGTCAATTTTGATGTCAACAACATATTCTAGACTTTCTTTAGTGTTCCAGATGGATTCAACTTTTGACCTTACAGGTCCTGAAAATGTCTTCTTCCAATCTGGCCAAGTGCTGCAAAGCTGCTTTGTTGTTTTAATCTCTGAAATAGGCATAAATTAACAATAAACTGTTCCTTCTCCAGGATTGGAGCTTTCATAGGTTTTACCTTCTAAATTCATTCTTCAAAGTCAGTCTGCTAACTTTGGTGTTAAATGTTAACACAGTAGTGTACATATACATATATAAACATACATATATGAACAACATTAAACAACAGTAAACAACATTAAATCAGCCATAGACTATGGTGCTCATTACGACTTCGTGGTCTTTTCGTAAGACTGCCAAAGAGACCCCCAGTGCTGGTGGTCTGAAGACTGCCATATTATGACGTTGTGCCGATTTTCACCCGATTTTGGGTGGAATTCCAAAACCGTCAGCCTGGCCGATGTCGTGATAGAGATGGTTTTCACTGCCGGCACCGCCATGCCAACAAGGCTCCGTCTGCGGCATTACAATCCATAATACGGAGTGGCGGGTTTCTGCACGGCGGTGTGGTGCCAGCGGTGGAAAGCGCAGGGACACATCCCCTCCTGGACGGCCACCTCGCCGAAGCAGGTAAGTTCATGGTCCGAGAGGTGGGTGTTGTGTGAATGTGAGTGGTGTCTGCATGTGTGTATGAATGCAGGGGGAAGAGGGTGTCTGTGTGTGTGTGTGTAAGTGTGTGTATGTTGAGGAGAGGAGGGGGTGTTTGTGTGTGTGAATGCGTGTATGTTTGTGTGAATGCTGGGAGGAAAGGGGTGTCTGTGTGTGTGTGTCTATGCGTGTATGCCAAGTGGGGGTGTTGTGTGTGTGAGTGCGTGTATGTTTGTGTGAATGCAGGGGGAAGGGGGTGTTGGTGTGTGCATGTGTGTGTGTGTGTGTGTGTGTGTGTTGTTAGATATATCAGTATGTAATTTTAGCTGTGTAAAGATTTAGGGCCTGATTTAGAACTTGGCCGATGGGTTACTCTTTCACAACGGAGAAAGATATCCTGTCTGCCAAAATCTAATTCCATTGAAGATAATAGGATTTAAATTTCAGCAAAAGGGATATCCGTCACAGTTGTAACGGAGAAACCCATCCACCAAGTTCTAAATTAGGCCCTTAGGGCCAGATGTAGCAAAGATTTAGCGACTCGCAAATGGCGAAAAACGCCGTTTGCAAGTCGCTAAAGCCACTATGCTATGTTGAAATGCATTTTGCGAGTCGGAACCAACTCGCAAAATGCATATCCGAGTCGCAAATAGGAAGGGGTGTTCCCTTCCTATTTGCGAGTCGCAATGCGATGTAATTCCATTTGCGACCGCGAATGTGGTCGCAAATGGACTCGCAGTTACCATCCACTTGAAGTGGATGGTAACCCAGTCGCAAACGGGAAGGGGTCCCCATGGGACCCCTTCCCTTTTGTGTCTGGACAAAAAAATAATTTTTCAGAGCAGGCAGTGGTCCAATGGACCACTACCTGCCCTGAAAACTACCGAAAAAATTGGTTTCAGTTTATTTTTCAAAGTGCAGCTCGTTTTCCTTTAAGGAAAACGGGTTGCACTTTGAAAAAAAAAAAAGCTTTATTTAAAAGCAGTCACGGACATGGAGGTCTGCTGACTACAGCAGGCCTCCATCCCCGTGAGTGCCCTGAATCGCTATGGGGTCGCAAATTGCGACCCACCTCATTAATATTAATGAGGCGGGTCTTTGCGACCCCATAGCGACTCGCAGATGGTGTCTGAGACACCTTTCTGCATAACAAATTGCGAGTTGCAATTTGCGAGTCGGAAGGACTCGCAAATTGCAACTCGCAATTTGCCTTCTTGCTACATCTGGCCCTTAGTGACAGGTGCATTTCTGATGGATACAATTACCTGTGGATTCCTCAACTTATGAATTCTCCCAATGCGCCAGCATTCGATGGAACATTTTCTTCCCAGCTCTTCACGTCGACCAGGACGTCACAATCGCACGGCTCTGCACGCGACTCCATCTGACGTCACCGTGGCAATAAGTGGTCTTCGCCGGTGTGCTGCCGTCAGTTCCCTTTTTTTTGTGCCTTCGACGCTAATGGTATTCTCCAAGCTCTCGGGGAGCTACTGTTTCGAAGGTGTCCTTTTTGTCTCTGGTTACAATGTTTCCTCCTAGAAAGTCAGAGTTTAAACCTTCTCGGGAGTGCGGGGATCGTATGTCGGTCACGGACCCTCACGATGACTGCTTATGGTGCCTAAGTTTGGAGCATGACGTGGAGGAGTGTCTGTCCTGCCAAAGGATGAATCCGAAGGCGCTGAAGGAGAGAGAAGCCAAACTCCTTCTGGCTAAGGCGAAGAAAGGGCACAGAAGTCATTGGAGATCATCTTCACATACCTCTTCGAAGAAGCATTGGAAGTGGCACCGACACGACTCTCGGCGTCATTCGGCTAGAGGTCGTTCACGATCTCGGTCTCCATCTAGACGGCGTCGTGCGACGTTGGAGGTTATCCCTACGGTGACTCCACAGCCTCAAAGCCCTCAACTTTTCCGGTGCCATCGGTCTTCGAGGTGGTTGCACCCCAAGAGAGTCCTCGCTTTTTGCCTAGGGTGCAGGATTCTGAAGCCCAGCCAGCACAAGTGACGCAGGAAGATCAGCAATATCCTGCCTTCCCTGCTCCGGGAGCTGATCTGGCGGTATTTTTGAATGCCATGTTCAATATGTTTAATGCTATGGCCCCTGCTGGTACATTGGCTGGTCCCACGGGTCCCTTGGCATTCTCATTGGGCTCTCCGGCTCCATATAAGTCAGTGCCGTTCATGCCTCTTTATCCAGCTGAGGGTGCCGGTTCGGTGCGATAACGTCACCTCATAGGCCTACGGCGCCGATGTCGTCTCATACACAGTCGACGCTGATGACGGAATCTCAAGGGTCCACGGCGCCGAAGGGATCAGCTCCTGTGCCGGATGGGTCAGGATTTGATCGTAGTGTGTCTCCTTCTTCTCCTGGTCTGTGTCTATCGGTCCTGAAGCAGGTGTCGTCGACGTCGGCTAACTCTATGTCGACACCAAGATTGGAAGCCAGGTTGAGGTCGCGGAGAAGAGCACTGAGGCTCTTAGAAGAACAGGAGTACCAAAGACAGCTGCTGGAAGAAGGAGACATTGCTGAGCCCTTGGGGGATTATCAGGGCCTAGACTCAGCCAGTGGGCTGGACACTTCCCCTGAGTGGGTTTTTTATCTCCAGGGGAGTTTACAGAGGAAGCGGCCTCCTTCCATTCTGTGGTCAGGAAGGCGGCAAATTCCTTGGACCTTCCATTGCCAGCTGCTGAGGTTAAAACGAACATTTTGACCGAGGTCCTGCATCCTTCTTTGGCTTCAGCAGAACCCTTGCTTCCATTTAATGATGCTCTTATGGATCCTATATTGGAGGTTTGGAGGAAGCCTGTGTCATCGCCAGCTGTGGACAGCTCTGGGAGATCTGGGATTTATATCAAAGCATCCGACTCCGGAGAGTTTAGTGGTCCAGGCCTCATGTTCGGCACATTCTGCACCAGGCTCTTTCCCTGTTACTCCTTCAGACAGAGAGTCCAACAGAATGGAGCAGTCAGCCAAGAAGACTTTTTCATCCTGCAGTATGGCCCTGAAATCGGCAAATGCTACCTGTGTGTTAGGTAGATATGTGCATGCCCTGATGGACGCGGCTAAAGCTGTAGTTCCTGACTTACCGCAGGATATGCAGGGGCAGTTCGGTGAGCTCCTGTCAGACGCTCAAGCTGCGACTAAGCAGATTACCCAGGCTGGCCAGGGCGATGGGTACTTCAGTCGCTACCAGGAGGCATGCGTGGTTGAGGTCTTCTGGCTTTTCTACAGATGTCCAGACCACTCTATTGGACCTACCTTTCGACAGAGAAAAGTTGTTTGGAGCCAAAGCTGACTCTGCCTTAGAGCGCTTCAAAGACAATAGGGCCACAGCGAAGTCTTTGGGTCTGCAGGCTTCCACTACTAACCCTTTCAGGTTCTTTCGGAGGTTCAGTGGGTTTGGGCATGGAGCCGTTTATCGTGGGTGACCCCAGTCCACAGTCCAACAGCCTGCCAGCCTCCCATATAGATCCTTTAGAGGGAGGGGGAGAGTTCGGACAAGAGGGGCCACCCAGCAGCACCCTGCATCATCCTCTTCCTCTGGGGTAGCACAACAAGGGAAGCAGCCCTAGTTTTCTACCCATTCTGAGTCACACTTCTCCTGTAGGGGGAAGGTTACGTCTTTTTCTCCGCGAGTGGGAGTTAGCCACATCAGACGCCTGGGTTCTAAATATTGTGAGGAAAGGATATGCCCTTCCTTTTCAGGTGTTTCCCCCTCCCATCCCATCCCTCCCCGTCCTTTGTTTTGTTCAGAAGACCATCTTCTGTTGTTGCCGCTGGAGGTTCAAATCTTGTTATCAAAAGGCCCAGTGGAGTTGGTTTCAGAGCAGGAAAGGGGTCAGTGTTGTTATTCAAGATATTTCCTGATCCCCAAGAAGGATGGTTGATTGAGACCTATCCTGGATCTGAGGATTTTGAATTGGTTCCTCAAGCAGGAGAAATTCAAGATGCTGACTCTGGCGCAGGTGCTTCTGGCGCTGAACAAAGAGGATTGGATGGTGTCTGTCTACTTGCAGGATGCTTACTTTCATATCCCTATTCTCAAATTGCACAGGAAGTATCTCCTGTTTGTGGTGGGGTCGCAACACTACCAGTTTGCGGTCCTTCCTTTTGGTCTTACTTCAGCACCTCAAGTCTTCACGAAGGTGATGGCGGTGGTTGCAGCAAGTCTCAGGAGGAAGGGAATATCGGTACCTGGACAATTGGTTGATCCAAGCCAAGTCTCCAGAGCTCGTGCTGCGTCACCTGCAAATGACAACTCAGTTGTTGTTAAGGCTGGGCTTTTTGGTAAACGTGTCCAAGTCTCACCTGGAGCCCTCTCAGCGCCTCCTGTTCATAAGGGCAGTACTGGATACAACATTGAATCGGGCCTTTTCTCCGCCTCTGCGGATTCAGGACATTCAAGCGTTGATTCCAATGTTTCAAAATAGAGCGGTTGTTCCAGTCCTCAAGGTCCTGCGTCTGCTCGGTCTGTTCGCTTCTTGAATTCTGTTGGTCACTAATGCACGCTGGCACATGAGGGCTGTTCAGTGGTGCCTCCGCAGGCAGTGGTTTCAACACAAAGGGGATCTCGAGGAGTTGATAACGATCTCCTGAGATGCTGCAGCGGATCTGCGATGGTGGGCTGTAGACGGCAACCTTTCCCAAGGAAGGCCGTTTTCACTACTTCCTCCGGTGGCTACGGTCATAACGGATGCTTCAACTCTAGGGTGAGGAGCTCATCTGGGGGACCTGGAGATCAAAGGTCTTTGGTCTCCAGTGTAACAGACTTTTCATATCAATCTGTTAGAATTGTGGGTGATACGTCTGGCTCTCAAGGCCTTCCTCCCGGCCCTTCGCGGTCAGTCAGTTCAAGTCTTGACGGACACCACAACTGCGATGTGGTACATCAACAAGCAGGGAGGAGTAGGGTCGTACCTTCTCTGCAGAGAGGCTCTGCGGCTCTGGTCCGGGGCTCAGGACCATTGGATTTGCTTGGTAGCAAATCATCTGGCCGCAGTTCTCAATTTGTGTGCAGACAGTCTCAGTTGGCATTTCTCGGCCGATCACGAGTGGCATCTCCATCTGGACCTGGCCCTTCACATCTTTCAGATGTGGTGTTTTCCTCAGATAGACCTATTTTCCACTTGGTAGAACACCCACTGTCCGTCGTTCTGCAGCCTCTGGTATCTGGTGCAAGCAGATTTGGGGGACGCGTTTCAGAAGTCTTGGTGCGACCAGTTGCTTTACGCGTTTCCCCCCATACCCTTGATTCCTCAGGTTCTGAGGAAGATTCGCCAAGATCGCCATTTTAATAGCTCCAGATTGGCCGAGAAGGGTAGGACCTTCTCCAACCCTCACTGTGCCTTCCACTCTGTCTCCTCTCAGGGAAGATCTCCTCTGGCAGTCGCAGGGGCAGATTCTACATCCCCATCTCCAGAGTCTGCACCTACATGTCTGGAGATTGAACGGGGCAATCTGAGTTCTTTCTGTCTCCCACCAGAGGTAGTGGATGTTATTTTATCGGCCAGGCGACACTCCACTAAGACTGTTTATGGTGGCAGGTGGGCAATATTTGTGGCTTGGTGTGGAGAGAAACAAATTGGTCCCTTGAGAGACCATCTGTCTGATGTTCTGTTGCTTGCTTTAACTTTAGCGCAGAAGGGTTGTGCAGTTGCGACTGTCAAAGGCTATTTGTCGGTGCTGTCAGCCTTTCTTTGCCTTCTGGATCAACCTTCCTTGTTCAAATCACCTATAGTTAGGTTCTTCAAAGGTTTAACAAATACATTTCCTCCCACTCCGTTTCTTATGCCTCAGTGGGATTTAAATCTGGTTTTGACTTTTTTAATGGGTTCACCGTTTGAACCTATGCATTCTTGTCCTTTAAGAGTATTGGTCTTTAAGACAGTTTTCCTTATAGCTATTACGTCTGCTAGGCATGTGAGTGAGCTTCAGGTACTGGGGCCTCATTCTGACCCTGGCGGTCTATGACCACCAGGGTGGAGGCAGGGGGTAGCACCGCCAACAGGCTGGCGGTGCTACATGGGCAATTCTGACTGCGGCGGTAAAGCCGCGGTCAGAAAAGGGCAACCGGCGGTTTCCCGCCGGTTTACCCCTGCCCAGCGCCGCCATGGGGAATCCGACCCCCTTCCCGCCAACCTGGTTCTGGCGGTTTTCACCGCCAGAACCTGGCTGGCGGGAACGGGTGTTGTGGGGCCCCTGGGGGCCCCTGCAGTGCCCATTCCACTGGCATGGGCACTGCAGGGGCCCCATAACAGGGCCCCACATAGATTTTCAGTGTCTGCGTGGCAGACACTGAAAATCGCGACGGGTGCAACTGCACCCGTCACACCCCTTCCACTCCGCCGGCTCCATTCGGAGCCAGCATTCTCATGGAAGGGGGTTTCCCGCGGGGCGGGCGGGCGGCCTTCTGGCGGTCGCCCGCCCGCCCAGCGGGAAACTCAGAATACCCGCGGCGGTCTTTTGACCGCGCAGCGGTATTCTACCGGTTCCAGCCAGGCTGGCGGCTTCCGCCGCCGGCCGGGGTCAGAATGACCCCCTTAGTGTCAAACCTCCCTTTACATCATTCTATGCTGACAAAGTGGTGCTGAAAACCAGGGCGGCTTTCCTTCCTAAAGTTGTCACTCCTTTCCATATGGGGCAGTATATTACTCTTTCATCTTTCTACCCTCCTCCTCATCCTTCAAAAGAGGAAGAAAGACTCCATTGCTTGGACCCCAGAAGGGCTCTCAGTTTCTATATTGAGAGAAAAAAGGACTTTCGGTTGGATGACCAACTCTTCGTTGGATATGTGGGAAAGATGAAAGGCAGAGTTGTCCATAAAAGAACCATATCCAGGTGGGTCATTCTTTGCATTAAGATCTGTTATTCGTTAGCAAAGAAGATTCCTCCCGAGGGTATTAGAGCTCATTCTACCAGGGCTCAGGCTGCCACTTCAGCTTTGGCTAGGGGTGTTCCAGTGGTACGTATCTGTAAAGCAGAAACTTGGGCGCTTCCCTCCATACTTTTGCGAAGCACTACTGCTTGGATTCGGTAGTCAGGAGGGATGGCCATTTTGCACGTTCTGTGGTTCCAGGGTTTCTTGGTGTGACTAGTCAGGCACCCACCTCCGAGTGCCGTACTGCTTTGGGACTTTATTCATAAGGTGAGGAATCCACAGGTAGTTGTATCCATCAGAAGAACAAGTTACTTACCTTCGGTAACGCTTTTTCTGGTGGATACACTAGCTACCTGTGGATTCCTCAGAGTCCCACCCGCCTCCCCGTTGCCTGTCTGCTCATACCAAGACTTTTGTATTATTAGTGTATATACGTTTTGACTAAGTTTTATATAAATAAATGTTGTACTTATGTTACATAAGTATGGTTATGTGTATGTATTTATATATGCTATTGTGAGGTCGGTTTTCACCTGTTCGCCTCAAAGGCACGTAAAAAAGGGTGAAACTGACATCAGCACGCCAGCGAGAACCTCTTATTGCCACAGTGACGTCAGATGGAGTCGCGTGCGGAGCCGTGCAATTGTGATGTCCTCGTCGACGTGGAGAGCTGGGAAGAAAATTTTCCCACAGGTAGCTAGTGTATCCACCAGAAAAAGCGTTACCAAAGGTAAGTAACTTGTTTGTTTGTGGTAGCTGGTTAAGATGTTTTATGCAAATAGTGTGTATATGCATGATTGGTATACTGCTGGGCTGATCTGGCTCTTGCTCAGATTGTGCCCTGGTTGGACTCATATGAGCAACCCTTACCGCTGAATTAAATGAGGCAGCATGGGGCCACTTTTGTGTGCTAAATACAGCAGTGACTGGCCTCTGAACACAAACACCTTCACTTGCTCGCCCCCAACTCACCTGAATGACCCACAGATTAACTTCATCATTCTGATGCCACGGTGTTTGTTCAAGAAAGAGGAGGTTGTTGATGTGTGGCAGCAGGAGGTGAGAGGAAGATGGGAAGGCAACGAAGGGGGCTGAGTGTTAAAGCAGTGCAAGCACAGTGCTTTACACGAAACAACTGGAGCAATGTAAGAGGTGCGCTGCTGTTTGCATGACCCTAATGCGGAGAGCTGTGTGCGCCCCTAAGCAGATCAGCTTGGATCAGATTTGGCATGGGCTCAGCTCGCCCATGCCAAAAGCTGGACGTGGTGGTGGGTATGAGTGGTGAGTATGTGTATATTTTGTCAGGTTGATTGACGTGTGCTGTGTTAGGGTTGAGTTTATGCATGCAGATTGTATTTTAGTTAGTAAGGGTGCTCTCTGTTTTTGTATGTGGAGTCTTTTGAGTGTGTTAGTATGGCATTGTTTCTTGCGTGGATACATGTATTAGTGAGTATGTGATTGTATTAACTGGCTATCATTTGTTATGTCGGTGGTATGTTAATGAATATTGGAAATGCTGGTGAATAAATGAGTCTTTAGTGAGTGTAGATTTAATGGTGTAGTAGTTGTGGTAGCTGGCTAATAGGCGTTATGTAAATCATGTGCTTAAACTTGATAGAGAATGTATTTTATTGGCAAGGCGGAGACTGTGTTTATGTATGTGTAGGCTTGTGGTTATGTTAGCATGGATTGTTGATTGTGTTTAGATTCAGTGGTGGGTGCTTGGTAGTAGTAGGTTTGTTAAGTTAAATATGTGGTTATGCATGATGGAAATGCATGGACATATTTAATGTTGTGTGCAGAATTAATGGCGAGTGGGTGATTTTAATGGCTGGGACACGTACAATGTTTCTAGTATTTTTACGCATAATGGTTGCATTTTGGTGGAAGGTGGAGATAGTGTGCATGCTAGTGCTAGTTTTAGTATCTGGTTGAAGTGCTGTTTTGATGATGTGTTAACACATGATGGTGTTATATTTTAGTGGAAAGTAGGAGTGTATGTATATGTCCGTGTACGAAGATATGTGTATAGATTATAGCCTGTTAGGTGTGTGTGTAGATTTAGTTAATGGGACCTACCTTTAGTTAGTAACCAAACGTTTGCGCAACAGGAGAGATACGGGATCTAAACCTTGGGATGATCTTCCAAGAAACCACTGCTGGAAAAACATACTGCAAATTCTATAACGTGCCTAAATTGCTTCTATTCTCTCCTTAATCTGGGTACGGTTAATCCACCCTGCCGATGATGACTGTTGACAGTTCGCACTAAAACCTACCGGTGACTTAGTCCGTATAATACGACTGAAATTTAGTCTTTTTTAACTGTGCTTTATAAATATGCACCAGTTTCCTTTATGACAAATGCTCCTCTTAAATTACATTAGCCAAATCAGGTACTGCAACTCCCAAAATGCTATATAAACTGATATTTGCATGTTCTCCTTCGTAATGAACACGTTTTGTCCTACAGGATTCCTTGGAAGGAAATAGTAAGACCGTTATGATTGCCCACATCAGTCCTGCTAGCACCTCTTTTGAAGAATCCCGAACTACACTGATCTATGCATACAGAGCAAAGAACATAAAGACAAGGGTAAGTGGACAACACATAAAGCATCTTTATTTTAAGAAGTTAGGATATAACTAGGCAATTCTGCTTCGGTGTTTATTTTTTGGACACGGTGGGAATTTTCCCGTGTTTTCCAAAATTATCAAAATAAGAGGTTATCGGTGTTTATTCATTCTGTTGCGACAAAAAGGTGCAGAGACCATGTTTTTTTGTGGTTCACTAAACAACTGATTACAGCACATATATATGACTTTGACACACTGTTAGACCTAACCCTTTCTGCAGGGTCACCCCAAAACGTTTTTCCAATTCCCTCCACTTTTTTCTGAGTTTGTTTTTTGTTGGCCTTAGAACTCTATGCACTCCTAACCCATGCTTAAGTGCCTGTGCTCTCTCCCCAATACAAGGTTTGATTGGCATATACCCTTGTAGAGTGGTATATCATATACTCAGGGCCTGTAAATGAAGTGCTACCAGTGGATCTGCAGCACCGTTTGTGCCACTCACTTAAGTAGCACTTCACAACATGTCCAAGGCCTGCCATTGCAGCCTGGGTGCAGTGTTAAACTGCCATGTGGCTTGCCATCTAAATTCCCCTGCCAAGTTTTAAACTCCGCTTTTATTACATTTACGTTACCCTAAGGTAAGCCCTAGGTAACTCACAGGGCAGGGTGCTGTGTATTCAAAAGGTGGGATTGAGAGAACCACGGCACATCCAATTATTCCAAATATTGTCCTTTATTCTTCTTTAGTATATCCCATGAACAAAAAATCCGCTACAATGTTCCATGTACAAACAGCCGACACGTGTTTCGTCGTAACAACGACTTTTTCAAGGCTGTGAAATAATATTCAAAATACAATAGTGACCCAATAGTTCCAATGTCTAGTGTGATATCTTAGCTATCACCCAAAATGTGATGTGACCAGTTCACATGGCCAAAAACATTGCCAAAGAGACTCACTTCAATGTGTTTAATTAGCTTTGCCACGGTGCCAAGTGAGTTACCAGACAGTTATTTGGTGCTCCCCAAAATTTTTGAAAAATGTGGGTCACAATTGGTGTGGTTTTCTTTGGGTCTATTTATCTTCACTTTTTACTGTATACGCCTGACAAACCTTTTTGATAACACACTTTTTTCCACGTGATTCCTTCTAGTGTAATAGAAGTGTAATATCTAGTGTAATATCACACTAGACATTGGAAATATTGGCTCACTATTGTATTTTGAATATTATTTCACAGCCTTGAAAAAGTCGTTGTTACGACGAAACACGTGTCGGCTGTTTGTACATGGAACATTGTAGCAGATTTTTTGTTCATTGGATATACTAAAGAAGAATAAAGGACAATAGTTGGAATAATTGGATGTGCTGTGGTTCTCTCAATCCTATTTATCCTTTGTGGACCAACTGGCTCACAACCTACACACCCTGTGGCTGGGTGTGGAACCACCCTGGCACTCCGTGTAATTCATATATTCAGGTTTCAACATTATTGACAGTTTCGTATTTATATACAAGCAAGGAATTTTCGGAAGTGCGCATCATTGTAGTACACAGCCACAATTTGACTTTGATGTGTATTCAAAAGGTGGTTGGACTATTACTTTTAAGTTTTTACATGTCCTGGTAGTGAAAAACTCCTACGTTTGTTTTTGCTAATGTGAGGCCTACCCCTCCCATAGGATAACACTGGGGATTCCCTATTACATTTAATAAGCAGTAATTCCTAATTGGTAGCAGGCCGATATGTAATGTTTAGTCTCTATACAATTGTAATGATAAACCCTCTTTAATGGTAAAGTTTGATTTTTCATTAGTTTTGAAAATGCCATCTTTAGAAAGCTGGCATTTTCCTGCCCGAGCCCTTTTGTGCCTGCAGCCTGTGTGGGCCACATGACTGGGTGTAGCTGACAGTATGCCTCAATGGGCTATCTGTTGGCACGAAGGGTGGGGGGTGGAGTTGAGCAGAATCCAACTTACACCTGAATAGCCTGTGCTGTGCCTTCACACAAAGGGCCTAAAAACCATGTATGGTCACTGCAGCCATCTTGAAGCCAGGGTATGAGAGTGAGGTAATTCCATGCACTTCAAAAAACTTTTCTAGAATCGTCTCCCATCTTCCGGAAGAATGGCACCAGGATATAAATATAGGACCTTCAGACCCACTCTTCAGATCACTTCTACTGAGGTGCATTGCAGGTCAGATTGACTGTGTGGTTCTCCTGCTACATTCTTCTACCCATCAGCAAATTTATTTCATTAGTCCTTCACCAAGGGGGTATCCAAACTCAAGGAATTGTCTTCAGCTATAGCCATCTGCTTCATCCCACTGAAATATTTTGACTTCCATTTCGGCGACTAACTCCAAATGTAGAAATCTTCACTCTGGCTTCAACCCAAGACCATTTGACAATGAAGCTTCCTCCTCTGACACGTCCTGTAGTCTTGTGCCACTGAACTTTACCTTCTCAGACATTTTTCTTCAATAATTTTTCTAAGCCCGAAGGTAAGAACCGATCAGGCCCAACCCACTTCTTGTATCCGAACCGTGCTCCATCATGGTCAACCATAACGGTCGACTTTGACCCAGTCTCACTGAACTAAATGTCCGCGGTTGGCGCTTTGATCTTTCGGGCGCCACATTTCGGTAAACACTTTAAAAAATCATAACTCTGGTTCTACTGATTGGGTTTTTGTCACTTTAGTGTCAAATTATTAACATTTACTCTATTTTTCTAAATTGGGTTGGGATTTTTCTTGTGCTGTGTTTTCACTTTATTACTGTTTGTGTGCTGCATGACTACTTTACACATTGCCTTTAAGTTAAGGCTTAATGTTTTTGTGTTTAGATACCCGGGGTTAACCACAGATTAGTAGGTGACAATGTGTCTTTCTCTTGGGATGGTTCCACCTCTAGAGGAATGCAACACCTGAGAAAGCATTTTTACATGTATTTACACCTGCAGTCATGGGACACCTTCACTGGCAGTTCTCCCTGACGTACTTAAATAGGTATACCATGAGGATGGAGCTGCACCAGCTCTGGACTTAGTTACAAAGTTAATAGGGAACTTCTCCACAGTTTCCTCTATCACCCTAAGCAAAATTAAGGGAGAAGCTTCAGTTCTGGCCAGACTCCAGAGACTGGAAGCGGTTCCAGTTCAAGATTGTGAACAAAAACTACCAAAAATAATTGCTGAAGTTTATACCTCTGTGGGTAGCGATACCCTGGGAACACAACTTGTTGAGCCACATTTAAAACCTAAAAGTGACTCTGAGGGTTCCGAGTCTGCAACACCAGGGAAAAAGTACAGAGGGACAAAGAGAAAAGAAAGACTGGCTCACCCACATCCTGGGAATCCAGTAGGGGTGGTTATAATTTAAGAGACTACAAAAATCAATTTAAAAACCTGAACAGTGTCAGTATTCTGATAGCTGCTCTTCATGTTCTTTGAAGGACACTGGTGGTAAATTAACAGAGTGGAGGAGTCGCGGAACTGCTTTCATACTCTTTGTCACTGGTGTGCTTGATAGCAGTCCAAATGCAGCAAAATGTGGTGATGTAAAGCTCATAAAGGCCGACTCCATTTTGAGTAGGCGGGACACCATCTTAGGTTACAGAAGTCACCATATTCCCAATTCTATGCAGAATCATTGTCATGTCTGCCGCTGTTGCAGATGTTATCTGACCTTATCTTTCTAAGGACAATGAAAGTGTCAAGTCTTTTGGCTAATGACAGATATAACATCAGAGGTGGCATCAGTCTGAGACAAGATTCTACTTTCCACCATGTCAAGGTCAAAAGTAAAAAAAAAAGAAATATAGACATGTCGCCAAAATAGTGTAGTATGAATTGATGTCTTTTCACCTTGTATGTTCCTAAGGAAACGTCAGGAATGTACACTTTAATGCACATAATATTTGTTAGCCATTCCTAAACCAATGTCGCAAATTCCAATCTCTGACACGATTTAGTATATAAAGACTTACACTCGACTACTTGATGGGAAAGGTCCTTCATCTAGATTTTCGCGCAAGATTCTGCCAGAGACAGTCTCACCTACTGCCAGCGCATTTCAAAGACCTAATTCTGATAAGGCCAAGTCCCGGAGGGAGGCCACTACATCAACCCTTATTTGCCCTTCGCAGGAAACACTGCCTTCACGCCACCCCTGATAATGACGGCTCTTGCTGTCAACAAGGTATGAACTGCATTGCTTCTCCCTAAGAAACTCTAAACTTCAAGTTGTTCTATTCTTCATGCTCTCCTAGCGTATAGAAGTAGGTTCTAGGGTGGTAGGTTTTAGGTGACATTTTGCCCATGTTAGAAATTTTAGTTTTATTCTCGTTGTTGACAATGTGTCTTCTTCCTGTTTTATGATATTCTGCATAGTTATTTTAGATGCCAACAAAGAGAGGGATAGGGAGGATTAAAGGTCCAGTGTACGTTCTCCCAATCAGATTAGTCGACAACAAAAAGTACACTGTTCCTGGAACTAGGGGGACAGTTTAAGTTTCAGGAGCAAGAGCCCTCACACACCCAGATGGGTGTCATGCTTCATCATCGGGAAGCTCCTCGTCAGACCGGTGGTGCAATATCTGACGGGCTCCCCTTTCGGGAGCTCTTTACCGGAGATCTTTTAATATGTCAGGGGTGGCTGCCGTAAAGATCATAAAGGTCAGACACTCCTTATGGCATAAGCTCCTATGGCATAAGGAGTGTCTGACCTTTATGATCTTTACGGCAGCCACCCCTGACATATTAAAAGATCTCCGGTAAAGAGCCCCCGAAAGGGTAGCCCGTCAGATATTGCACCACCGGTCTGACGAGGAGCTTCCCGATGATGAAGCATGACACCCATCTGGGTTTGTGAGGGCTCTTGCTCCTGAAACTTAAACTGTCCCCCTAGTTCCAGGAACAGTGTACTTTTTGTTGTCGACTAGTTATTTTAGATGTGCTGAGAAACAGGTTCACCCTGTTGTAATAAATACTTTTGTTTAAAAGTGTGTATTCTTCTTAGTGCAATGTATGTGTGATATTGTGAATAACGAAATAGGTTTGTTTCTGTTACCAGGCTGGCCCGATCTCCTTGCAGGGATTGTTAGTAACACAAAAGCTTATCTCTACTCCAACTATATATTGGTTGTTGTTCGGCGAGGCTACACTAACACGTCTTTCACAGTCAGCATTGATGTATCACCTGTAGATGGGAAAGTAAACCTTGAAGAACTATGCCAAAGTCGTAGTTTATGCAACACTGGTGTCTTCTAGTGCTACAGAAAAACAGATATTTTCGTAGATGGTGTGTTTTCGGTTATAATTGGTTTTAACGTAAAACAGAAACCCTATTCATTGGCAATGTGCACTGCATATTATCAACAAAATGAAGAAACTCACTGCTGATCAAAGTGAATCCCAAGTTCAGAGATCTTGCATCCTTTGAGACAGGTCCCGTTCAGATGTTAGGCTCCTTTGGAACTGTTCAGAATCTTCTGAAGTTTGTTCCTGAAGGCACAGCACGCTCAACTAGCTGCTCAGAGGCAGATTTAAGGGAGCTGTGAACACACCTGTTGGCTGCTGAGATAGGCCTTAACCTTTTTTTTCCAATCAAAAGTAGGGGGCTGATTGGTGCTGTTTCCTAACAATCGATACGATCCAGCAGGAGACCTGAGACACCTGGGTTATACACATAGTCAATGGTTTCCAGATAGGATTTCATGATACCTCAATCCATATGAGAATTCCTTTCCATTTACCTTCTCCCAAAGGAAGAGGACCTTATAGAGCAGGAACTGCATGATTTACTCAGGAAAGGAGAAGTGGTCATGACTATCCTGCATCCTGGAGGCCTTTTGACTAACTTGTTCTTAAAAGAGGAATAGTACAAGGCTTTTCAACCATCATTAGCCTCAGGGACTTCAACAAGTGGATGATATTTTGTCATTTCAGAATGGAAGGTATACTCCTTCTCAAGTTGTTCTCTGGCTGGAAGACCGAGTAGGCCTATCTCCTGGTCACAACTTTTGCACCCCACAGATGCTTCCTTGATTCATATGTAAAGGACACATTTTTGAGTTTGTGGCATTAACTTAACAAGAAACTGAAACTGTGAAGGTCCTAAATTTAAAGGGTTTATGATTCATTTGTCTTTTGAACTATATAACATTCTCTTGAAGTTAGTGAATCAACTGAGGATCAGGGTGGGCCTCCTCCATGGTTTGGAAATCATCAATAGGAAGAAATCACAGCTGGTACCTGCCAGACAAATGACGCTCTTGTTGGCCTCATAGAATCAAGCCGTCTTCATAGGTCCTTGACACTACAAGGTTATCCAGAGACTGAAGGCCAGGCACCTGAGGAGGGGCTCTACTGCTCCGACAAGATACAGTTCTCAAATCAGGTGGGAGATCCAGTGGTGACAGGATCATAGGGAGGTTTGGAATGGCAGGGCTTTCTATGGGACCATGCTAGATATAGACATAGAATCGGAAGCCAGCCTAGAATCGGATGCTAGCCAACCTGCATGGAGTGCATCATGCACAGACATCCCAACTTAAGGTCAGTGGTTAGATTAGGAGCTACAACTCAACATTAGCTGCTTATAAATCTTTACGGGGTCCTTTGCGGTCAAAACCATGATGAAGAAGAAGGTTACTTGCTTAGTGCTTTTAAGGATGGACAACATATCAGCAGTGAGGTAAATCAATTGATTGGGGCACTTCATTCAAAGATCCTAATGGCACTGGCCAGAGGATATTGCATTTCTACTTGGACAAGAGGAGTTCAGTCACGGCAGAAAATCTGCCATGGAAGCAGAATATCTTATTGGACTGGGACTCTAGGTCCCTCAAGGGTTCATACTTAGCAACTTAATGCCCTAAGTGTTCCTTGCTCTGATGGACAGATGGTGTCCATGCAAGGTGAATTGTTTTGCCTCAAGGCTGAATGATCAATTTCCCAGGTATTGCAGGCGAGTATCTTGAAGAGTATCAGATGAATGAGTGTGAGATATCATAGGCATGATCTTTATTTTGGAAGGAGTAACTTTCATAATGACCAGAAGTAATAAGTCTAAGATTACTACTATCTCGCATTCAGCTTTCTTGGAGCACCAAAATTGTTTCGTCAGATGCTTTAGGGCTCACAAAGACCTACCTGTGGTTATTAGACCACTAGGTAGTCTAGCAACTTCTCAATTCTATTAAGAATCTTTCAGGGCTTTGTCTTCACCCAGAATAGCAAGATTTGTGAAATAGATCATCATGGCAGATCCAAAGGCCAAAACTGATGTATCTTTTTGACATGCAGGGCCATGGCCTCAGAGGGGTTTGCGATGGAGGCCGCTTGGAGGACATCATGAATGCCATAGACTTATCAACAGGCTCAAGCAGTAAGAAGTCCTATTTCAAACAAGTGATGGGGTAGGCATCATTGTGGTGAGTAACATCACCACCAAATACTACATTCTGAAGCAGGGAGGTATGAAGTATCATATGATTAAAACTTCAAGCCACAGATGATTCTTTACTTTAGAATGTTCCCCAGGTGTCAGACTCGATCCAGAAATTATTTAGCAATCCCCTTATATGCAGGTATGTGGTGTCGTTTGGCTACACATGGCGTCGTCAGCATTGTCTGTGCTGGAAGTGACATGTGTGGTGCCTATATAGACGCCACCCCAGAGAGCTGACCTCTGTTCCTTCTTTTCCACGGCATCCCCAGTTAACCTTTTGACTGGCTATTTTCAATGTTTTGTCTAGCTATTTTCAATGTTTTGTCGAAGTTGACTAGTGTGACTTTTTTCTCTACTATTTTTCATGGTGCCGATCCCATTGTAGTTCCCAACTCTGATGATACACAGCCAGACCGACGTCGCTCAATGCCAGCTCTGGCGCCCACCAGACCCATTTGGCCTCAATTGGAGATGGAGACGTATTTTTCTGGTGAACCCTCTGAGGAACAGGACAGGAGGGGATATGAGGATTCCCATGGCAACTCTACCCCCTAGCAGAGTCCATTGTTGATGACACCTAGTATGAAGACTTGGCTGACACTAGTGGTCTGGACACATTACCAGACACTGGCCTCCTCTCTCCTCCCACAGTGGCTATGGAGGAAGGAGCTTCTTTTGCAATGGAGGTCCAGAGGGTCGGTGAAATCCTGTGCCTGCAGCTACCCACGATCAAGGTCAAGACCAATGCCTTGAGAGAGGTGCTGCAGCCTGTGGTATGCTCATCAGAACCCTTACTGCCCTGTAATGAAGCTCTCACAGATGTCCTGTTCGGGCATAGGCCAAGCACTGCACTAGCATTCCTATGTATAGGACCATCGCCTCGCACTATTGATCCAGCTTTTCTCTCTCAGCACCCCACCCCTGAGGGTTGGTGGTCCAACTCTCAACCTCCAGAATAAATCCAGGAGCGTTCCCTACTGCACCACTGAATAGGGAATCCAAGAGAATGGATAGCTTTGGCAAGAGAATTTTCTCTTCCAGCATTGCGGTCTGTGAACACAACATTCTTATTGAGCCATTATTCCCACACTGTGTGGGATACAGTTGCACAAGTGTCCCCATGGTTCCGGAGGAGGACTGGGCCATACCCTCCCAAGCTGTTGCTAATTGGAGAGATGTGACAGAGTTCACCATCAGATGCAGATTGGATACGACTATCTCGTTAGGCAGAGCCATTGCTTCCATGATGACGCTTCAATGTCACACCTTGCTGAGGACAACTGCCTTTTTGGGGGATATCCAGGTATCCCTTATTGACATGCCCTTCGGTGGAACTATACTTTGTGGCAACAAGGTGGATTTGGCTCTTAAACGATTTAAGAACATTATGGCCACGCAGGGATTTTTGGGCTCACTATGGCCCAGCAACACCTGTAATCTACCTTCTCCCACTTCTGTGGCTATGGTAGAGGCTATCAGTTGTGTCCATTTCCTGCTAACCACCACCAGCAGGCATCACAGACAAGAATGCTGGCTCTTCTGGTTAAGGCACCATTGAGATGGAGCTGGCATCAGAAGTAGGTTGTGGTTGCTATTCCAGCAACTATCTGATGCTGAAAAAAGATGGAGGCCTCCATTCTATCCTAGATCTACGCCCCCTCAACTACTCCCTGAAAAAATTCAATATGCTCACTTTGGCTCAGGTTCTGTCTGCCTTTGACGCTGGAGACTGACTAGTAGGATGCCTCTTTCTACATTCCTGTCCTGCATGCCCACAAGTGCTATCTGTGGTTCACTGTAGGCCAACAGCATTATCAGTTTGCTGTGCTACCCTTTGGCATCACCACCACCCCTCGGATGTTCACAAAAGTGATGGTAAGTGGTTGTAGCTCATCTGCGGACGTCAGTGGCTTCAGTCTTCTCCTATGTCGATGACTGGTTGTTGAAGGTAGGCTCACCCCATTCGTCACTTTAGACAGAGTTAAAGGATACCTTTCAACAATTTCCACCTTCCTGCTGTTGCTGATCAATTATCCATGATGAAGTCACCTGTTGTTACTCGTTTCCTTACAGGTTTACACTCATCATTATGCCCTATTGGGCCTTTAATTTAGTCCTCACTTTTCCCATGTGCACACCATTTGTGCTTATGCACAGCTGTCTTCTAAGACTGCTAACTATAAATGTGACAGTAACATCTGCACTGACGGTTAGTAAGTTGCAGGCCCTTTCGGTTAATCCCCCGTACATGATCTTTCTCTCCCAGACAAACTGGTCCTTAGGACCCGTGCCTCCTTTTTACCAAAGGTGGCTACAGCTTTTCACTTCTGGCAGACTGTCACATTGCCTACTTTCTTTGCCCCCTCATCCCACAAAGGAAGAGTAGAAACTGCACTGTCTGGCCCCAAAAAGAGCATTGTCATTTTACATCAATGGTGCCAAAGACTTCCTGGTAGACGATCAACTCTGTTGGTTTTACAGGTGCGAAGAAAGGCAAAGCAGTTCACAAAAGAATCATCTCCAGACAGATTGTCCTATGTATTAAAATCTGCTACATAGTGGCTAAAAAGCAGCCCCCTGAAGGCTTAAGGGCTCCTTCCACCAGAGCTAAAGCTGCAACCACTGCTTTAGTGGGAAAGGTTCCAGTTCTGGATCGCTGTCAAGCAGCTGCTTGGGCATCGCTGCACACGTTCGCCAAACACTACTGTCTAGGCAGTCCAGTCTGGTGTGATGGGCATTTTGCCCATTTGGTCCTTCAGGTTCCTTAAGTGTAACAATTTGCAGACCCACCTCTGGGGAGAGACTGCTTTGATATCTATTCTAAGGTACGGAATCTGCAGCTAGAAGTCCCGATCAGATGAACAAGTTACTTACCTTCGGTAGTACCTTATCTGGTCGAGACTCTGTCTAGCTGTAGCCTCCTTACCCACCCTCCATCCTCCCCATTCTGTGAATTGTATTTCATTTGCAATTGTAGAGATCCTTCAGGACCCCACTTGGCACACTAGTCATTCCTCCTTAGCTTGACTTTGTGCTTATGGTGCAGAAAAACAGTCAAGAACAGACATCAGTGCGCTGGGGTGGTGCCACCATGTATGTCACTTCTCGAGTGGACGCCACCACGTGGCGCTAAATGACACCACCTACCAGCGCACAAAGGGATGATTAAAAATTTCTGTACCCAGTCTGACACCTGAGGAATGATCTAAGTTCAAGAATCTGCATCTAGATAGAGTCTCTACCAGATAAGGCGTTAGAGAAGGTAAGTAAACTGTTCTTCTGCTGTATCAGGAAGCTGAAGAACTATGGCTATAGGCTCTCAAGGACAACAGAGAACCTTCTGCAGAGCATGTTTGGTTTTCCGAAAACGTTGGCAGATTATCTCAGCAGACAAATTTTAGATTATAGAAAATAGGTGAGACTCAGTTAGATATAATATTCCACAGATGGAGAAAATGAAGTTGGGACATATTTACAATGAATCAGAACAAGAAATGTCCTCAATATGCGAGCAGGTGATATCGCCACGGATCCAAGGGCGCTTTTTTTGGAAGAGTTAATTCATTTATTCATTCTCTTCAATTCCCCCAATACCAAGAGTTCTCTGCAAGAACATAACTGAGAGCTGCACAGTGAGCTTAGTGGCTCTCGCATTTTAGAGGCAACATTGGGTCACAGAATTATCGAACATGGTGTTCAGATCCTGATAAATTCGAATCAGACTCAAAACTTTAGTCAAAGAACGGGGGACAAATACTTCAGCCTACTTCTCAGTCCCTGCACTTGACTGTTTGGCTCATTAGGGCTTAGAATTGTTGATCTGAATATATTTGAAGCATGCTGCCAAGTACGTCATGCATCTAGGGTGCCTTCTACTATTAAGACGTATGCTATGAAATGGAAGAGATGTATTTTTTGGCCAAAGAAAGAAAATCTAATTGCTCTGAAAATTTAATTGGCTTGATCTGGCCTCAGCTTAACATCATCAAAGCTAATTTGAAGACAATTGCAAGATATCTAAGAAGATCAGGTATACCCTATCTTTATGTTTCAAGAATCACCAAATTATTAATAAAAGTATTGTTTAGGTCTTTTCCTCCCACTGCCAAGCTACTCCTGCTTGGGAGATTAATATTGTGCTGGCAGCATTAATGACGGCACCCTTCAAGCCATTTCACAGATCAAGGTTCTTCTTTTTTGGAAAATCACATTTTTACTGAAAAGAGAATTCACCAGAACTGTGGGTGAAATTCAGGCACTTTTTTGTATTAAACCTTAGCTATGATTTTCAAGTATAATGTTTTCAAACAGTGTTTAATCCATAGGTTTCCACATCATTGCATATGAATCAATACATTTCTTTGCCTACATTATTTCTAAACCTTATGAAAGCAGCTGAGAAAGGTTTACACTCTCTGGACAACAAAAGATATCTTAAATTCTACCTTGAAAAAAATGATTTTTGTCCTGCAGACTATTGGTTTGTAGCCTATGGATCCAAACGTAAGGGTACCCCATAACAAAGAAGACTTTGGTCAAATGGATTGTTTCTTGTGTCTCAATAGCCCAGAGGCGCACAGACAGGTTACTGGGGCTGTTACTGCTCACTGGTCTAGAAATATGGCTACCACTATGGCTCTCTTTCCTGGAGTGTATCTCAAGGACATTTGTAAATCAGCAACATGGATGACAATGCATGCATTCTCCAACCATTACTGTATCAATGTGGAAACCAGAAAAAAGCATCAGTGGGGAAAACAGCCTTTTGTAACCTGTTTCCATATTAACCATTTTAAGGTGAGCTTATTTTTCCATCTTTCTCTTTATTAATCAGTACCACTATCATAATATTGATTCAAGCATGTGCATCTATGAAAGCTCTAATGCTGCAGGTGAAAACTGTTTATTTACATGTTACTTTGGTTCTTCAGCATATGTATCTTTTAAAGATTTACATTCAAACCTCCCCCTCCTCTTCATGAGCCTATTCATTATGTCTAATCCTTCAAAATCACAAGCTAGAAAACTGGGGAGTTGGAAGGCTCTACCAAGGGAAGGGATGAGGGTGCTGATTTCTGATTGTCTGACGTTTGAGTGACACAAAGAGGTGGACTGGTTGTGTGTGCTCAGTGGACTTTTCAATGTATTGAGTATATTGCACATGGCCGTGCTAAAGGACCCCAGCCTGACGATGGAGAATGATTCAAGCATTTGAATCTTTGAAAGATGCCAGTATTGAAGAACCAACACTACAGGTAAGCAAACCATTTCTATCCTCTATCTGATATCTACAAACACATAACAGCAAGTAAAAGTCTGCTCCATCGCTGAGATAACAAATTGTTCCAACTTTCAGATGAGCTGAGAACCGTCTCAGAAATTTGCTGACAGGGGTACATGGTGTTGTTTTCAAAGTCATGTAATTAGATGACAGCTTTATCGTGGTCTCTTCAGTTGGTTATCACTTTGATTGTAAGGCCTAAATCATGATACAGTAAGAAAACCAGTAATAATAATATGAACTGAGGCTTTTTTTTTCACTGTTTTAAATGTGGATCAGAATGAACGGTTCACAATGGTACAGACTATTTCTTTGTAGCCTGATTCGCAAATGACTGGTCAACTTGGGATCAAACAAGATGATTAGGTTCTTTACCTTAGACAGCGAGGCATTGCACAAAAGTCAGGCAACTAAACAAGTAAAAAGAAACCCTGGTTTATATCTACGCCCTGCCGCCACTATGATGACTTGAGATACCTGTCTGAAACATGAACGTATCTTTACCAATGTTGTGTCATATGGTGTGCAGTGTCAAATGGCACTGATGGGTGGCATTTCTTAAAATCATGGCTGGCATCTCTCCCAACTAACGGTTTTATGTTTAATACCAATAGAGCCAACCCAGTCACTCTAGCTGTCCTCTAGCCAGATAAAAATTCCACTGAAAAGAGATGTTTATTCAAAGGATCCTGCAGTTACTGACAGTCAGCTTGAAACAGATGAAGTATTTAGAAGTCATTTTAAGGATGAGAATGGGCAGAGACAGTCTTCAGTCCAATGCAGTGAAGCTCTTCAGGTGACGGAGCATCAATCGAGATATTGACAGCTGGAAAGTGCATCCTCAGCTGGTTGAGCCACGCAGCAAGCTGCCAATCCCAAACAATGATGACTCAATTTTTCTGTTAAATGAAAGATGAACACATACACCGAGGTTTCCAATTAGTCGGTTGTTAGGGCAGACATCTATTGCATTTCATATACAGCTTTTAATGTGCATGGAACTAGTTAATAAAAACAGAACATTACAGTATTGTTCTTATAATGTGTAGCTCTTCAGTGGCCTTGTAGGTAACTTCTAAGTGGTCTTCACCAGGTGAATCGTAACCTGCAGACTGCCAATTTTCACATTGACCAGTATAGCAGAATCATTGCTGAGCTTCGCAAAGAAATACAGCGACTGAAGAGCAAAGAAGAGCAACGTGAACAAATGAAAGAAACTAAAGGTGACATCAGGCATATACAAGGTAAATGTGCATGTGTTTTACATATTTTTCTATTGCTTCCCTAAAACAATCTAGTTAGGGTTTTTCAGTGTGCTTACAACAGCGGATTTTAACCGTGTTGTGCTGGCAGTAGTCTTCGTTCCTCTTAGGTCCCACAAAGGTTAAACGTAAAGTAGGCATCAAGGTGTTTATGACATGAATGGGAATCTCAGAACTAGCCAGTGCTTCCACCCCAAATGGGACATCGATATATATCCCTTGATGCCAGTGATTGTGAAAAACATATTTAAAAGTTTAAAGCTTCAAAAAGTATGTCAATCCAAGTCCATAATTATTATGAGTCCAGATTTTCCTTTTCAATCTTTTGATTACTTTATTTAAAATTCAAATAGACGTATTTCTTTTGACCTACGTAACTTCACTGAAACCATTCATCATTGTTCATTATAACTGCTTTGAGCGATGTACCAAAACACAGTCAGAAAGCACATGTTTTATGAAGATCCACTTAATCAGGGCTCAGATATAATTATCCTTAATTATCAGAACTTTAGCTTTCACAGAGACAATCCCATCGCACCAGTTCTCAACATCGTCTATGTTCCTAAGACCTAAAAAGAGATGGAGACTAACACTTGAGTAATAGCCTGCATTGCAACCTTTGGGGCACCCACATTTTACAGTACAAACCCGCAGAAGACCCTGTGCAGGCCCCACTGAGACCCTTTAATCTTTCTCCATGTCCAAGAATGGTCTCATGCCCAGCCTCTGTCTCGCCACATAGGAAGATGCATTTAACCCCTTGAAACCATCATGCTGGTGACAGTCCAGCCCATTTTCCACTCCCTCCCATGAGAAGAAAGCACCCCCGCACACTCCGAAAAGAAGCGTGCATCACAAGTCTCCTTCTATATTGTCTTCCTTTTGACACTTTCATTGTGATGACATGTGAACAACCTACACTATCACCTGCAGCTTTTCCCACAGGGGTTTCACCTGTCAAGGATAGCACCACCTTCCAGGATATGTTAAAAGTACATCTAAAATATTCTTGTGAAAGAAGAACAAACAACAGTTTCTGTAATCATGGAATCCTACTTCTTCCTCTTGTACCAGGGCTATTAGAGCTAGCTGGGCAAACATGTCTTACACCTGCCACTGTATAGGCTGCAGCTCTGAGCCATCTGAAGAAGTTGAAGCCTCTCTAGCAGGGTTGGTTCGAGATTTCTTAAAAATAGATCCTAAACTGGACTTGATGATAGCAACATCTGTCATGCATAGGTATTCCCTCCGCTTCTGAAACATCTGCGCCCATTAACAGGAAGAGTAAAATTATAGACACTACAGGGAGAAAATGTGTGGCGCACAAAAAGTACTAACATTTCGTGCTTGAAAGAGAGGTCTGGGAAGACATGAAACCCTTTGTAGATGAGAAAATAAGGCTTCTTCGTTTTCAACCAGGCCTTTAGCGCTGTTGAGGACTTGGCTGAGTTGGCGACAACTGGATATTGCCTGGTAGTAGCTTTGAAGCGGTCATCCTGGTCACGTCTGACCACACTCAAACTTAATGTGCAGCTCAAAATCTTGAACCTTCTGTTTCAGGTTCCTCCTAATTTGGACAACATACAGACAAGGAAATGTTACGAGATGAAAAATGATGCGGACACCCTTCAAAATACTTTAGGCTTCAATTCAAGCACAAGGATTGCCGTTAAGAACCACTAAGGGTCCAACACCCTCGGTGACCATATCAACAGCTGCAACATCAGTAACAGTGGTAGCCTTACCAGAGGAAGTCTTCTAGTGATCGTGATTCCAGTGCACGATAACCATCTTTAGGAAACAAACATCCATAGTCCTACAGAAACATGCAAGTGAATCACTTCCAGACCCCAGACTGGGAAAAATAAGATTTATTCAAGGTATTTTCTCCTTCAAAAAAGAGGTCCAATAAGAAATTCCAGACTGATTCTTGATAAAGGTGTAACCAACAAATGAGTCAGAAGAGAAAGATGCCGGATGCTTGCTGTTCACCCAACTGTTCCTCTCCTAAAACAAGAGTGAACTTAGTCAGAACTCAGAATTATGGTATCCACTGGCACATAAAACAGTCCTCCTCCTCAGCTCCAAACCAGCTGTCATGTACTTTTTGTTAATGCTGTGGTGCTGGGCCAAGAAAAATCCTTCCCATTCCAGTTACATCGTACTTCGCCTTTTCTCTTGAGCACAACACCAGCTGTAGTGCTGCCTCTCAATCTAGCAGCACTGCCATGTCGATTCCCGATTCCCCTCATGGTTGTTGGGGGCACGAACTTGTGTCTGATTTGAAGGACCTCTCGTAATGGCTTAAGGTAGCATCCTGCCTCAGGAAAGTGCTGCTCGTAGCTTTTCAATGTTTTGACGTCTTACAAATGTGAATGCCATATTTGGTTCAGGCTGTTTTGTGTGTTTTTCAATCCTGTGTCTTTGGATGATGTTGGGTACGAAAATGGTGGGACAGAGCGTGCAATAGGAGCAGGCATTGATTTAGCCAGTAGACCTGGGTTCAATGAGCTAACACAAACAAACAGCAGCTGTTGATGCCTTTATTGGAATATGTTAGCTCTTGAAAGCCAGACCAACTGGCTTTGCCAATACTTGTTTAAACTGTGTTTAGTCAACTTAGATTTTCACCATTGTCGTGTCTCTTTTTCTTTTCGATCTTTTATTTTTCACCAAATGCCATGAGCTAACTGACAAAAGAAGTTGATTCCATAGCTACTACTGCAAGCTGCATATCAAAGTTAGTCAGTCCTCTCGCATCTGGTAATTTGCAAACACTCATTGGCCAAGAAGGAAGACCCTTTCGATGAAGGAATAATTTTCACAAATTTTATACAGGTTATGCTAGCACCGAGACAGTAAACAGTCTGTGTCTGTACTTAGTCTTCTCAGAACTTCCATTTATATGCTTAACCCATTACCTACTCTATTAAAAACTATATGTCATTAAAAGGTGTCACTAGAGCACCTTTATGATATATATCAATACAGAAGGGGTCCCCCTGTGCAATGCACCCATTTTTCGGCTTTTTTGTCTTCCTGATGGAGGATAAACTCCTATGGTATTAGGGGTGTTTATATGGGATTTGCTGGTGCCTAATTGCTTTCTGGCACTGGAAAGCTTCCAAATGAGGCTGCTTCTGGGTCACCTCATTAAGATGTATGTGACAAAACGAGTGCTGTCCAAAATTCGAGCTGGTAGGCGGAGCTAGGAGAGGGGCTAGGGGCAGCTGTTACTTTCCCTAGGTCCTCTCTGGCCATGCCCATCAGCTCAATCCACTTTTTTCTGCTGGTGGGAGGGTGAGAAGTGGAAGAAAAGGCAGAAGGGGCAGCTAGCCGCTCATGGTAGCATGTGATAACATTGTTTTCCAAAACATCATTGTTGAACTTGACCTTGTCATCACATGGACATCAATTCACCGAAATGCCAGGGGTGGCGGAAGTGACATCTCATGCCCTTTCACCTCCACTTTCACTCAAACACACATTCTTATACATAAACATACATTCACACTTCGTTCACTCTGTCTCACATAAGTACACACTCTCACCCGTAAGCATGCACCCAACATACATTTAAAAGCATTTTTTACTTACCTCAGCTGCCATGGAAGGGCATATCCCAGCTAACTGTACTCCATTTGTATTATACTAATAATGAATAATATATTATTATTCACTATCAGTGTAACAAAAAATTGACTAAAAACAAAGAGAGTGAAGCCTTAATGAGGACAAGCTGCAAATGTGTTCCTGACACTTAATTTGCCACCTTTGAGGCCAGGGGTCACAAAGGCAGTACCAGGGGTAGCAAAGATCAAGCCAAGGGTCGCAGCTGCTATCCCTGATGACCCCTAAATGACCTCCATGGGTCATCACCAGACTTTTTGCCTCATCCTCTTGAATTCATTTTTGTTGGCCTTGGGACTCTGTGCACTTTACCGCTTCTAACCAATGCTAAAGTGCTTGTGCTCTCTCTCCCTCAAACATGGTAGCATTGGCTTATACCATATTGCCATTTTAATTTACTTATATGTCCATAGTAAAGTGGCACTACAGGTGCCCAAGGCCAGTAAATTAAATGCTACTAGTGAATTTGCAGCACTGACTGTGCTACCCACTTAAGCAGCCCTTTAAACATGTCTCAGGCCTCATGTCAGTGTATGCAGTTTTAACCTGGCATGTCGACCTGGCAAAACAAACCTTTTGAGGAAAGAAATTATAGAATGGAGACCCCCATTTTTAAACCATTTAACTATTTTAAACATGCTTTCAGGCAAAGGTTGTTTGGTGTGCAGCTCCTGGTGCGTGTTCTGTCCAAACCACGCTGATATATTAATAACAAGCTGATGACCAGTTAAGGTACAACAGTCCTGAGGTGCACAGCCATTGAACAGGCCCTTAGGCCAATGTTAAGTCCAGCGACACTCATAGGCATCCCGGTTCATTCCACATTCAAACTGTTGGTTGGGGGACGATATGTCAGTGTTAGAAAATTTGAAACTTTTGATAAAACAGCATTGAAAATATACAGCATTTGACTCCATATTACTGAGCCACTATGGGTGTATGTTTGAGGAAATGGGTATTATAACACGGATTCTGATGGAATTTAAATTTTCCTGTTTCAGTTACCCCTTGTGAAGAGATCGTATCTCGAAATGCATTGGGTTAAAATGACATGGATGAAATGTGGATTATGTTTGTGAAATTATTAATACCAAGGATTTTTACATGTTGGAATCGTTACGTTGCCAATAAAATGTTTAAGCAGTGAATATTTACGTTTCTTTTCTTTGAACTGGATTAAAAATTGTGCAATGGTTTAAGACGATTAACAATGGATTAAAAAAGGATGATCTGGGATGATCTTAAGTGTCACTGGCAGTATTTGGCAGAATTCCACAATCAGGACATAGAAAACACATCAGTACATGTCCTACCTTTAAAATAACTGCACCCTGCTCATGGGGCTACGTAGGCCCTACCATAGCGGTGACCTACATGTAGTAAAAGGGAAGGTTTGGGCCTGGCAAATGGGTTCACTTGCCTGGTCGAATTGGCAGTGCAAAACTGGACACACAGACACTGCAATGGCAGGTCTGAGACATGTTTACAGGGCTATTCATGTGGGTGGCACAATCAGTGCTGTAGGCCCACTAGTGGTATTTGATTTAAGGCCCTGGGCACCTTTAGTGCACTTTACTACAGGCTTACTAGTAAATCAAATATGTCAATCACAGATAAACCAATCATAATCACGATTTAGATAGAGAGCACTTGCACTTTAGCACTGGTCAGCAGTGGTAAAGTGTCCAGAGTACGAAAAACCAGCAAAAAGGAAATCCAGCACAGTCAAAAATACAGGAAGCAGAGACAAAAATACAAGGGAAACCACAACAAGGATGCTAGGTGTAACAACGGGGCTTTAGGGAGCTTACCCCAAAATAAAAATAACCTCTGCATGCCTACATATATAATTCCCTGAAAAAACACAAAGGTTAAAACAACGTTAAGTTCATATTTTACTCATTCAAAACCATAGAAATTCAGCAGTTATAGTCATACTTGTAGTTACACTTGCCTTGATGGGTCCACAAGGAACAATTTAAAAAAAGGAACGTTTTAGAATGGATATCATGTGAAACCTCGTTGTAGAATATTCTCTGGAGTGTGGTTGTGGCAAAAGGTGCATAGGAAGAATGGTAAACAAACTGAAACTGCATCATCTGAGCGCAATAACGAACAAAGACTATTACTATGTGATTGCATAACATATTTGGGAACAGCACACTGGGGAATATAAGAATTTATGTTACTATGGGATCCATCATGTGAGGGCTAATATATGAGGAGGAGGAGATCGTGAATTGACCCTTAGAAGATCAGAGTCAAGGTAGTTAATGGCAATTGGAACAGAAATACTTTGGGGTCTGAACACGGACGCTTAACTTTATGTACATCTTTGAGTATATTGATATCTTGATACTTTTTGGAAATGATAATTGGGGACTTGGAGTATGGAATGCAGTAGGATAAATCTTTATTGTGTTCCCTTTCTCTTTTTTCACCTACTGTTTTTTCACCTGCTGCCTTTTCTTATGCTGCTATTTTCTTCTTTTATATATCACCTGTGATTAGATGGATGTGTATTGACATTTTTGAGAGATCAGTACTTCAGTGTAATTACTTTTCGAGTTCTTGGAAATCCAGGTTAATAGTCTTGAGTATTTTACATGGGATTAAATGGATGTGTATTGATATTTTTGTGAGATCAGTACTTTACTGTAATTGCTTTTCAAGTTCTTGAAAATCCAGGTTAATAGTATTGAGTATTTTACTGCGCTATACTTACAAACATACATCAATAAGTACTTTACTATAAGTGAGAAGACACCCTTGTGATGGTTGAGTAAATATTTGATGAAATGGATTACCAGTATATTAAATTAATTTATTTTCTGATGTTAAGAACACAGTTTGATTCTTAAGATTGTATTTGCAATAAGTGAATGGTTTATTTTTTGAGGTCTGCATGTTTACCTCTTTGAGATTAGGTGTGGGTATAAGGAGAATGTTCCTTTAAATATATTTTTTGCACTGCACCATGGGATGGCCCAGTCAAAGGCTTCTGCCAAAATGCTTAGACCAATTTGTTTTTAGCACCTTGCACTTTGCTAATACAAAAATATGATGAAATAAAAATCCTGTTTTAAAAAAAAGGAAACAATTTGTACCAGCTTGTGCTGTTGACAAGGGCAGACATTCCCAGGAAAGAGGATTTTATATATATTTATATGTATATGTATATGTATATATATTTACTAGGTAGTTATACTTAGGACCATCTTTCCATAGAAAAAGTGTTTTTGACTTGCCTATATCTTTGGCATCGTTGGACTAATCTTCATGAAATTTTCCCCAAAAAGTGTCCTGGTGATTCTTGCTGCGCACAGAAAAGTTTCAGGATGATCTGTCAAGCGGGGGCTGATAAAAAGGGGGTCACAAAACATGGGTTTCTCATGTTAATTCCTATAGGAGCTATAACATGACTACAGTCCGAACCACTGGACGGAATTACACCAAATTTGGCAGAAAGCTAGCTTTCGGTACGCAGATTGTGCTTTGGCATATTCAGTGTAAATCCGTTCAGTACTTTTTGAGAAATTAAAGGGAAAATAAATGTGTATATCTAGGGCCGCAAACCCATCGTGATGTCTTCGCGATTAATGACAAGCTCGTGCAGGGAAATGCAGAACTCTGATTGGCTGCCACCACTTCAACCACAAAATGCTGGCAGCCATCTTGGGACTCGGCCTCAGCAATTTCGTGGCAAAACGAAAAGAAAAAACAAGCGCAGTCACCCATGCTTGTTTTTATTAGCGTGCTAGGTGGGCCAGGTCCTGGGGGCATATAAAAAAAAATAAGGAGGAGGGCACACGGGCCCCCCCTCCTGGGCTTATTACTGCCCCAGGGACCGCCACCTCCATGGGGCTTGTTTGTTTTTGAATGCAGGGGGAGCTTATCCTCTCTGCAGCCCCGGGGATGCCACCTCCCTAGGGCTTCCTTCCATTTCAATGCAGGGAGGCTACCTGACACCCCGCAGCCCAGGGACCACCATTTCCCCAGGACAATCATGAAAAAAAGGAGGGACCCATTTTGGCCCCCGCAGCTGCCCGGACCGCCACCTTCCCAGGGCTAAATTCACAATTGGAGAGGGGCTGTGCGGCTCCCCTCGAGGAGCCATTGATAGGCCTGCAGACTGCCATGCCCCAGGGCCAGCTCCTGCTCTGTCCCAAGGTGCCTTACCCCGGGACATAGCTGTTTGCTTTTGCTTAGTGGGAGCTGATTATGGGCCAAAGTCTTTTACCATTTCTATAGCAGTCTTTTAGCATAGGATTAGCACAGTGCCATCCATGCTCAGCGGTAAAATGACAAAAGCCTTTTACCACTCCAGGCACAGTATTACAACTTTGGATTAGTAAAATATCATCAAAACCAGCCTGGAATGAATGAAGGCAACCCCTAACATGCCTTTTTTGCTATCATTACTATGTATATACAATATTGTATACAGTAGGAAAAAATCAACTAAACTTAAAGCAAGGATGGGCCTATCATTTGCTCACCGCCTCCACTCGAAAAGCTTTGTGCAACAACGTGTGTTTCATACTTAAAAAAAAGAGAATAATACATATCTCTAATTCAGTTTGGTATGTAACCCATTCACTGCCAGGCCTTTTCCCCTCCTGTGCCAAGCCTTTTTTTGGCTATTTGAGGTAGTTCGCACTTAGGTACTCAAAACTTTTTGTCCACATAATCTATCCAAGCCAACTTTGTGTCCTTTTTTTCCAACATCCTAAGGTTTCTAAAGGTACCCAGAGTTTGTGGTTCCCCTGGAGGAGACCAAGAAGTTAATCAAAATACAGCTAAATTTTTCTTTTTTTTGGCCAAATGGGAAAAAAGTGCTGCAGATGAAAGCATGTGCTTTTCCCCTGCAAAGGGCATCAACAAAAGGTTTGTGGTGCTAAAATCACCATCTTCCTAGCTTTCAGTGACAGGCAGACTTGAACCAGAAAACCAAATTTTTCAACACAGTTTTGGCATTTTACTGGGACATACCCCATTTTTATTACTTTTGGGCATTCAGTTTCCTTCCAGTTTACGACAGAAGTGGGTGTGAAACCAAAGGTAGTTCTCGAATAGCTAAACATTTCTGAAAAGTAGACAAAATTCTGAATTCAGCAAGGGGTTATTTGTGTAGATCCTTCAAGGTTTACCTACAGAAAGTAACAGCTGAAATGAACAAATATTGAAATTGAGTTGAAAAAACCCCAGCCATTTCTGTTTACGTTTTCTTCTGTAACTGTTTCAAGCTATGGCAGATATTTTAAAGCACTATACCGCAATGTCTGCTGGACTCTTCTAGTTGCAGGGATATATAGGGCTTGTGGGTTCAACAAGAAACCAAGGTACCCACAGCCAATAAATGAGCTGCACCCTGCATTGGGTTTTCATTGTATACTGAGTTATACAGCAATGCATTTGGTAAAAAATAAAGAGTGAAAAATAGGTATCAAGGAAACCTTTGAATTTCCAAAATGGGCACAAGATAAAGTGTTGAGAAGCAGTGGTTATTTGCATATATCTGAATTCAGGGTCCCCATGCTAGCATGTGAATTACAGGGCATTTCTCAAATAGACTTCTTTCTTACACACTATCTTACATTTGGAAGGGAAAAATGCAGAGAAAGGAAACGTCCCTAAACGCACCATGGACACTTCACGTTTTTCTAATGAAAACTGACCTGTTTTTTGCAAAGTGCGTAGCTGTGGAGTTTGGCCTTTAGCTCAGCCGGCACCTAGGGAAACCTAGCAAACCTGTGCATTTTTTTAAACTAGACACCTAGGGTAATCCAGGATAGGGTGACTTGTGAAGCTCTCACTGGGTTCTGTTACCCAGAATCCTTTGTCAAACCTCAAAATGTGGCAAAAAAAACTTTTTCCTCACATTTCGGTGTTGCAGAGTTCTGGAATCTGAGGGGAGCCACAAACTTCTTCCACCTAGCATTCCCCCACATCTCTCGATAAAAATGGTACCTCACTTGGGTGGGTAGGCCTAGTGCCCGCGACGAGGGAAGGGTCCAAAACAAAACATGGCCACATCAAAATGATCTAATACAAAACTACCTGTTTTTGGTCCTGGGCTCAGCAGCCATCTAGTGAAAACTACCAAACCCAGACATTTCTGAAAACTAGACACCCAAGAGAGTCCAGGGAGGTCTGACTTCCGTGGAGTCCCCAGTGTTTTGCAGAATCCTCTGCAAACCTCAAATTTAGCTAAAAAAAATCACATTTTCCTCACATTTCTGTGTGATATTACTGCACTGGCATAGATTTCCTACCACCCAATGTTCCCCTCGGTCTCCCGATAAAAATGATTCCTCACTTGTGTAGGTGGGCCAAGTGGCTGTGACAGGGAAGGGCCAAAAACATGTCAAAATTAAGAGGGAACCAAAGCGGGTCCATAAGGGCAGTTTGAAAAAAAAAATGTTTTTAGATTGACAAGTGGGCCAGAATTTTTATCGTTATAGATACGACAAAGCTGGGTGGTTGGAATCTTGTGGATTCCGACGGATTACAGAAGGTTCCATCACAAAAATGGAGGGAAAATGCGTGATATCAAGCAAAGTTGGAGGTTTGCATGGGAGTGTGGGAAGGAAAATGGTGTTGGGTGCATGTGAACTACACCATCCTGGACTCACCCAGATATTTAGTTTCCAGATGTGTCTAGGTCTGGTAGATTTTTCTAGGTGGCAGCGTCCCAAAGGCCAAAAAGTGCAGCCGCTCACCATTTTAAGTAGAGCGATATTAGGAGATGTAAAATCAAAAGCCCAAAAATCAAATGTCCTCTTCTTGCCACTGGGATGCAATGCGTTAGTTTGCATGGGGGGCTGAAAGACTGTAGGGATGGGGGGGCATAACCATGCCCATTGTGGGGGGCGCCCCCACCCCTCTATTTTTTATTTTTTTAAATTTCCTGGCATCTAGTAGATTTTTAGCCCCCCCACAGGGCGGATCGGGGGCAATTACCCCATCTGCCCACGCAGAAATGATCAACAGTAATGCGCCCCCATGGAGAGCGACCCTTGCCCAAAGGGCCGCCCTACCAAACAAAACACACACAACGATCCCTGGTGCATAAGTGGCTTCTGCCCCCCTTGGGAGCAGATGGGCCTAATAAAAATAGGCCGATCTGCCCTCAAGGGGGGCAGAAATGGTCAACAGTAATGTGC
Organism: Pleurodeles waltl; assembly: GCF_031143425.1. Lineage (NCBI taxonomy): Eukaryota > Metazoa > Chordata > Amphibia > Caudata > Salamandridae > Pleurodeles > Pleurodeles waltl. Next base: position 118,757,831 of record NC_090449.1, read on the forward strand.
CCCCATGGGGAGCGACCCTTGCCCAAGGGGCTGCCCTCCCAACAACACACACACATACTGATCCCTGGTTCCTAATGGGTTTCTGCCCCCCTTGGCGACAGAAGGGCATAATAAAAATAGGCTGATCTGCCCTCAAGGGGGGGAAGAAATGGCCAACAGTAATGTGCCCTCATGGGGAGTGACCCTTGCCCAAGGGGCCGTCCCCCAAACACAGCACACACACATGCAAACACACACACAACAATCCCTGGTGCCTAAGTGGTTTCCGCCCCTCTTTGGGGCAGATGGGGCTAATAGAAAAAGGCAGATCTGTCCCTAAGGGGTCAGAAATGGCCTAAAATAATATGCCCCCTGGAAACAGCCCTTGCCCAAAGGGCCGCCCCCCTATGTAAAATACATTTTTTTTAAATCCCTGGAGTCTAGTAATTTCTGCCCCCCTTGGGGGCAAATTGTCTCAATAAAAGTAGGCTGATTTGCTCGAAAGGGGGTCAGAAATGGGCTAATATGATATGCCCCCTGGGAGCAACCCTTGCACAGGGGGTCGCTCCCCTTATGTAAAATAAAAAAAAAACCTTGTGTCTAGTGGTTTCTTTGCGGGCAAATTGGCCAAATAAATATAGGCCGATCTGCCGCAAACGAGGGCGGAAATGGTCTAAAATAATATTCCCTCCAGGGGAGCCACCCTTGCCCAAGGGACCGCTCCCCTCCTGTAAAAAGAAGAAAAAAAAAAGATCCTTGGTGCCTAGAGGTTTCTGCCCCCCTTTGGGGCAGATGGGCCCAATTAAAATAGGCCGATCTGCCCACAAGGCGTAGTCTAGTGGGCATTCCTGTGATCGTGCTGCAGACATGCTCAGAGAGAAATGAAAGGAAAGGAAAAGCCTTTCCTCTCCTTTCATGCCTCTCAGACCTGCCGCACTGGGGCGGCCTCTGAAGAGGCATCAGTTATTATTGGGGGGATCAGGGGTGGCAGCGGAAGTGATTCACCTGCCATACCTGCCTGGGGGGTGTGGGGGAAGAGCCACAGGTGGAGTGCTAGTGCTCCACCCATGGGTCGGTGCCAGGACGTAATGGTTACGTCTGTGGCACCGAACAGTTTAAATGTGGAAACATTGGTGGAAAGACATAACACATTAATTCTATAACACATAACATACCAAAGATTAAACACAACGGAATTTACAAAAAAACTATTTTTGTCAAGTCTTCCTGCTATTTTTTGGAAGGCTGCTTTGTCATATGATCACATCCCTTATTAGAGGTAGTCCTCAGGGATCGAATGGCCAATAAACATTTATGCAATAAGTCCCTTATAATCAGTTTCATCACTTTGTTTCAGCATATTAGTCAGCCATATAACAGCAAGCCTCCTCAGAACAAACAGGAAGACAATAGACTCTATAAAAATAATATTGTATATAAGCAAATTATATATACATGTGTATGAAGTATCATATAAACATTTCAACCGTTAAAACCGAAACCACCATGTGGGCACCACCAAATGTTTCTAAAAGCCTCCTTCACCCTGCCGAAAGAGAGTACCCAAAAAGATGATTAAGAAATATCTTATTGAAAACAATGAGGAAATCTTTAACCTCTGCTGTATTGATGATTTGTGCTTGTAGCATGCGAAGGAAGGTGCGGCTGGTATAGTGATACAGTGACATAGTGCTGCCTCACCCCGCTAAAATGCTAAAGGTCATTAAATTCATCCAAACAAGGCAGAGAAATGCTTGTGCTCACTGCAGACCTCATAATGTGCTTGTGGTTCAGGAATTGTGTTCATGATGTGCTGCTGTCTAAAGATACTGATATACTGTATATCATGCTGCAGGCAAACCTCCCCAAAGTCCGTGGGCAAGCATGCTATCCGATAAATACCTGTTCAGTCTCCAAGAAATGGATTGTGATATAGTAAACCAATATTTTGGAACTATCTGCTGCATGGTAAAGAAGGAGCATGGTAACTGAATTCTCAACACGTATGAGAGACACTCCCCATATCCGAACAACCACATATCATAGTATATGCAGCGGGGGCCCCCGGGGCACGTCTTTCGTCTCCAGGGACAAAGGCTCCTACCAGAGAATTTCAAAGATTGGGAACTCATTGTGGTCGCTGCACAACTGAAAGACACTTGACAACCACACACTCATCATCTTTTAATTACCTTGACGAATGACGCTTGTGATTCAACTACTGTCACAGAAAAAACTTCTCTTCCACATGAAACATTAAAGCTGGATATGTCTTATTGGCTAGTCGCATGCATACTAATAACGTAAGGTTACGTATTGTCAACTGTGGGGGGGCGTCTACTATAAATAGTGAATTGTCTCCAACCCCCTGGTCACTGTGTCAGCCATCTTACAGGGTAGAAAAGATTGAAAAGGTACCTAAAATCTTTGGCATAGTAAGATCACATAAAGGTGAAGGATCAGCCATACTGCTTTTAGTATTCCTAAGTGAGAATAACCTCATTCATACTAACAACATATATCTATTATAGAGACTGTAAAACAGGACACCCAAAGACATTCACAAATCAAACTATGGAAACAATAAGTTTTTCAAGCAAGGATCATCAAGCATTGGATCAGACAGAATTTGCATAGAATGATAATTTTCTCATGCAGTGATTCTTAACAGTAGCTTATAACATCAAATAAACTGTCTTAGAGACCATACTCTATTACACCAAAATAATCACTTTCATGTGCACAGATGTTAAACAATGATTAACAACATCCTGTCTTCTTCTGTATTAACTAGGGTCATGTATCAAAGTTTCTGCCCATAAACACGCTCCTAACTACTTTATATGTATATGTCATTAGGTTATATGCAGGTTATGAAATGTAAGACTCGAAAGGCACAGAGCTCAGGCAATCAATGCTCACATCTCGTTCGGGTCGTAAATCCATTACTTGCTGTTCTAAACTTTTTAATCGTCTCAGGTTCTAGATGGTTCAAGGTCTGCTGAAAAAATGCCCCTTCATCTTTTTTGACAACTACACTTACCACGGACCAATGAATAGCGTTCTCTGTGTGGCCTGTGTTTTTGTAGTGTTCAACAAGGTTTGCCCCCACAGCGCCACACCAGATCCTCGACCTGTGCTGGTATATGCATGTCTTAACCGTTTGAATCGTCTGTCCAATGTAAGCCAAACCACAAGGGCATTGAATACAGTATATTAATTTTCCTATATTGCAATTGGAAAAACCTCTCTGTTGATGCACAATGTCATTAATCATGATGGTCTGGGTATTGCTAGTAAACTGACATGCTACACACTTATTGCATTTAAAATGTCTATTATTTGGAGGTAGCTGCAACACCTCTCTAAGGTCTTTCTTTTTCTGACACTGCTGAGTGGTCTTCACCAAAAAAATTAAGTAAATTGCGTGCTTTACGAAATGAAAACAGTGATTTAGGGATTTTTAAAGGTATTAGTATTTTCCAACGTTTCTGTATGATGTTTTCAATGTTATTGGCTTTCGGGTTATATGTCAGCACACAGGCTAAGGGTATCTCTTTTTTATGTTTTTTTGGTGTAAGCAGAGTTTCTCTGGGTGTAAACCAAGCCCGTATGGCAGCGGCGTTGACCAGTTTCTTAGAGTACCCTCTGTTTATAAGTTTTATCATCAGAATATTAGCATTTTCAAAGTAATCACTTTTCTCAGAGCAATTCCTACGAATCTGGACGAATTTTCCATATGGAAGTTTTTCTTTCAGTCCACTAGAAAAATGAAGTAATGTATTTCTGTCTGTCGGTTCAGAATATATTCTCCTCAATTAACTACCATCCTTTGCCTTAATCCATAGATCCAGAAAATTAAAAATTAAGCTCCATCTTACTATGAGACATTGTGAATTTAAGGTCTGCTGTCCTATGGTAAAGCCACTCTACAAATGCTGGTATTGTGTGCATATCACCTTTCCATACCATCAATATGTCGTCTGTATATCTGAACCACTTTCTTATGTTATTCCTGGTCCAGTCTCACTATATATCCACCATTCCTCAAAGCAGTTTATAACTAGATTTGCTACTTCTGATGGATACAACTACCTGTGGATTCCTCACCTAATGAATACTCCCATGGTGCCAGCATTCGACGGAAATCTTCTTACTAGTCTCTGCACGTCGACGAGGACGTCACTCTAGCCCACGCGACGCCGTCTGACGTCATACAGGCAATAAGAGGTCCTCGACGACGTGCGGACGTCAGTTCCCTTTTTTCCGTGCATTCGAAACGGTTATCTTTGAGGGAGCAACTGTTACTTTTGTGGTTACAGTGTAGGGGACAGAGATTCAAAGAAACTAGAGGCGCAGTCCAAGAAGATTTTTTCGTCCTGCAGTCTGGCGTTGAAGGCCACCAACGCAACCTGTATCCTGGGGAGGTATATTCATGCTCTGATGGATGACATTTCCTCATCATTTACAGAGCTTCCCCAGGGTCTTTTGGATGTTGTTTCAAATGCCCAGGCTGCTGCGACCCAGATTATCCAGACGGGACTGGATACGACCGACTCGGTAGCCAGAGCAATGGGCACAACTGTGGTGGCAAGGAGACAGGCCTGGCTCCGTAACTCGGGCTTTTCTGCGGATGTACAGTCCACATTGTTGGATCTCCCGTTTGATGGGGACAAACTGTTTGGAGCCAAGGCTGATTCGGCCTTGGAATGTTTTAAGGAGAGCAGGGCCACGGCTAAGTCGTTAGGGCTCCAAGCTCCTTCTTCCACGGCCTCTTCCAGATTTTTCAGGAGGTTTCGTGGATTTGGGCGTGGCTCTTCCTCCTCTTCCTTTCGGGGAAGATATCAGCAACCTGCCTCTTCCCATCCCTATAGATCTTTTAGGGGGAGAGGTAGGGTCCGCACCAGAGGAGCCTCTCAGCAGCACTCTGCCTCTTCCTCATCCTCTGGCAGGGTGCAGCAGGGAAAGCAGCCTTAGGCTTCCACCATTTCTCACTCACTCCTCTCCTGTAGGGGGAAGATTACAGCATTTTCTCACCAAATGGAAGACTGTTACAACGGACACTTGGGTTCTCAGTATTGTGGGAAAAGGCTACACCCTTCCCTTTCGGGAGTTCCCGCCCCTCATCCCGCCCCGCCCTTCTTATTGTTCAGAAGAACACCTCCTGTTGCTAGAACAGGAGGTACAAGCCCTCCTTTCAAAGGGCGCGGTGGAGTTGGTCCCAGAGCAGGAAAGGGGTCGAGGATGTTACTCAAGGTATTTCCTGATTCCCAAGAAGGATGGTCGTTTGAGACCAATCCTGGACCTGAGGATCTTGAATTGGTTCCTCAAGCAGGAAAAGTTCAAGATGCTGACCCTAGCACAGGTGCTTTTGGCGTTGAACAAGGAAGACTGGATGGTGTCTGTCGACTTGCAGCATGCTTACTTTCATATCCCGATACTCAAGTCACACAGGAAGTATCTCCGGTTTGTGGTGGGATCGCAGCACTATCAGTTTGCGGTCCTTCCGTTTGGTCTTACTTCAGCACCTCGAGTCTTCACGAAGGTGATGTCGGTGGTTGCGGCAGAACTCAGAAGGAAGGGGATAGCAGTATTCCCTTATTTGGACGACTGGTTGATCAAAGCCAAGTCCCCGGAGCTTGTGTCACATCATCTGCAGTCAACAACCCAGTTGTTGTTCGACCTGGGTTTTTCGGTGAACGAGCCCAAATCTCACCTAGAGCCCTCTCAGCGCCTCCTGTTCATAGGGGCAGTACTGGATACAACATTGGGTCGGGCCTTTCCTCCGCCTCAGCGGATTCAAGATATTCAGGATTTGGTTCCAATGTTTCGAAATGGAGCGGTAGTTCCAGTCCTCAAGGTCCTTCGTCTGCTCGGTCTGTTTGCCTCCTGCATTCTGTTGGTCACGCATGCTCGCTGGCACATGAGGGCTCTTCAGTGGTGCCTCCGAAGGCAGTGGTCTCAACACAAAGGGGATCTAGAGGGTACTGTCAAGATCTCCAGAGATGCTGCTGTGGATTTGAAGTGGTGGATTGCAAGCAACAATCTTTCACAAGGAAAGCCGTTCCAGCAGTCGCCACCAGTGGCCACAGTCATAACGGATGCTTCCACTCTAGGGTGGGGAGCTCATCTGGGGGATCTGGAGATCAAAGGTCTTTGGTCTCCAGAGGAACAGATGTTTCACATCAATCTGTTAGAGTAACGGGCTGTACGTCTGGCTCTCAAGGCCTTCCTCCCTTCCCTTCGTGGTCAGTCGGTACAGGTCCTAACGGACAATACTACCACGATGTGGTACATAAACAAGCAGGGAGGAGTGGGGTCGTACCTTCTCTGCAGAGAAGCTCTTCGACTATGGTCCTGGGCAAAGGACCATCAGATTTGCTTGATAGCAAACCATCTGGACGGAGTCTTGAACGTGCGTGCGGACAGTCTCAGTCGCCAATTCTCGGCAGACCACGAGTGGCGTCTCCATCCAGATCAAGTCCGTTTAATCTTCCAGAGGTGGGGGTTTCCTCGGGTAGATCTGTTTGCCACTCGAGAGAACGCGCATTGTCCGTTATTCTGCAGCCTCCAGTATCCGATGCAGGGAGCGTTGGGGGACGCGTTTCAAATAACCTGGTGCGGCCAGTTGCTTTACGCGTTTCCCCCCATACCCTTGATTCCTCGAGTATTGAGGAAAATTTGCCAAGACCGGGCCCAAGTAATCTTAATAGCTCCGGATTGGCCAAGGAGGGTGTGGTATTCCGAACTTCTCCAACTCTCACTGTGCCCTCCGCTCCATCTCCCTTTCAGGGCAGACCTCCTCTCGCAGTCGCAGGGGCAGGTTCTACACCCCAACCTCCAGAGTCTGCACCTACATGCCTGGAGATTGAACGGGGCAACCTGAGTTCCTTCTCTCTCCCGCCTGAGGTAGTGGATATTATATTAGCGGCCAGGCGACACTCCACTAAATCTATCTACGCTAATAGATGGTCTAAATTTGTTGCGTGGTGTGGAGAGAGGCAGATTGATCCTTTGCATGCTCATCTATCGGACGTTTTGTCTTTTGCTCTGTCTCTAGCGCAGAAAGGTTGTGCAGTGGCTACCATTAAGGGTTATTTATCGGCCTTGTCAGCCTTCATATGTCTTCCAGACCAACCATCTTTATTTAAATCCCCTATTGTTATCAGATTCTTGAAAGGTCTTCTAAATAAATATCCTCCAAAGCCATTCGTTATGCCGCAATGGGATTTGTCCTTGGTCCTGACTTTCCTTATGGGGTCCCCTTTTGAACCTATGCATTCTTGCCCCTTAAGGTATTTGGTTTTAAAAACAGTCTTCCTGATAGCTATAACATCAGCAAGGAGAGTGAGTGAGTTGCAGGCCTTATCAGTAAAGCCCCCTTATACAACTTTTTATGGGGATAAGGTGGTGTTGAGGACCAAGGCTGCTTTCCTCCCGAAGGTTGTTTCACCTTTCCATTTGGCTCAGGCAATTACTTTGTCCACGTTCTATCCTCCGCCTCATCCTTCCAAAGAGGAAGAAAGACTGCACCGTCTGGACCCAAAGAGGGCGTTGAGCTTCTTTATTGATAGAACAAAGGATTTCAGGCTGGAGGATCAGCTGTTTATTGGATACGTGGGCAAGAGGAGAGGAAAGGCAGTCCACAAGAGAACACTATCCAGGTGGGTTGTTCTTTGCATTAAAATCTGTTACTCTTTGGCAAAGAAGGATCCTCCTGAGGGCATTAGAGCTCATTCCACCAGAGCTAAGTCGGCCACTTCGGCCTTGGCCAGAGGTGTTCCTGTGGTCGACATCTGCAAGGCCGCAACTTGGTCGTCCCTTCACACTTTTGCAAAACATTACTGTTTGGATTCTGAGGTTAGAAGGGACGGCCGTTTTGCACGGTCAGTGCTGCAGGATTTCTTGGTTTGACCATTTAGGCACCCACTGCCGGGCGTGGTACTGCTTTGGGACTCTATTCATTAGGTGAGGAATCCACAGGTAGTTGTATCCATCAGAAGAACGAGTTACTTACCTTCGGTAACGACTTTTCTGGTGGATACATTAGCTACCTGTGGATTCCTCACGGTCCCACCCGCCTCCCCGTTGCCTTTCTGGTCTTACCAAGTAATCCTTGAGTACGCTCCTCTTGGTCTTTGAGGGTGCCATAGATGTTGTATATATTTTATGTATATATGTATATATTTTTGTGTATATACTTGATGTGTAGATATATATTTTAAAAAGAGAGAGTTATATATATATATAAAAGATTTACAGTTATTCATGCAATGTTGTGTATTTTTACAATGTAATGGGATGTTGCCTTGCTCTTTCATTGCATTGCCTGGTTGTTCTCATGCACGTAAAAAATGATTGGTACTGACGTCCGCACGTCGTCGAGGACCTCTTATTGCCTGTATGACGTCAGACGGCGTCGCGTGGGCTAGAGTGACGTCCTCGTCGACGTGCAGAGACTAGTAAGAAGATTTCCGTCAAATGCTGGCGCCATGGGTGTATTCATTAGGTGAGGAATCCACAGGTAGCTAATGTATCCACCAGAAAAGTCGTTACCGAAGGTAAGTAACTCGTTCTTCTGGGGCGAAACTACATCCCAGTGCCACCCTCTTTATTTGCAAATATAGATCTCCCTTAAATGCCACATTTCTAAGGCAGGGTGCCAATGTTGACAAGAATTTAGTGGGGATATTATAAGGTCTATAAAGTAGATTCTATCACGTGTATGGCTTCGTCTTCAGGAATATTTGTGTATAATGACTCAATGTCAAGAGTTACCAAAAATTCCGGTCCATCTTCAAACTGGAGTTTTTCCATCTTGTTAATTGCATCCATTGAATCTCTAATATATGCTTTTGTCTCTGCCACAAAAGGTTTGAGAAAGGTATCGGTATATTGAGCTAATGGCTCTAGTATGGACTTACATGCAGATATGATTGGTCTACCCGGTGGGATATCCACATCTTTGTGAATCTTGGGAAGGATATATATAAGACAGGCATTCTACTTTCTTTTCTATTAAGGAATTCAAATTCTTTTTACATATCCATCCCTCCTCTAAAGGTTCTATAGTCAGGGTAAGAATCTCTTTACGTAAAATCCTCAGTGGATTTTCTGTAATATGTCTTTAATGGTCCTGGTTGTTTAACTGTTGCGTCATCTCTATGTCATATGTCTCTCTGTTCTTGATGACTATTCCACCTCCTTTGTCAGCTGGTTTAATTACAATGTTCAAATTCTTAGATATGTCATCAATAAAATAGCCCCCATTTCCATTTTAGAACAATTCTGTTTAAAGTATATATTTTTTGTGTTAAAGATGTCTATCTCACATATAACAGTGTTTTCAAATACAAGAATTTCAGGAGGCATATTGTTCTAACCTGGACAAAAAGTCGATTTGGTTTTAGACGTTACTTAATACACTTGTTTCCCTATCTATTAATTTATATTCAGAGAAATTATATATAGGGATCTGGTCCTCTGTCATTTTGGCCACTGTTATTGGCACCTGTACAATCTTGTTTTGAACGTACTCTGTTCTGAGGGTTGGCCTCTCCCTCTTCACCCGCCTCTGCCAAAAAAAGGTTGGCCTTCTTGATATTCTTGGTTAGAGGAAGAGGACCTTGAGAGATATGAATCTGAAGAAATATCAGAAAAGGTTATAAATCTTCTATGTGACCTTCCCCGATATTGCAAATTTAAGTTACTTGGGTTGTTATTTTTATAAAAATCATCCTTCAAATAAGGATACACATTATCTAGTTAGAAGTTTTTGATGTCTCTTGAAACTTTTGTGGTCTTGGTATTAACAGTGTATATTTTAAACTCTGCTATGTTTTTTTTTACACTAGCCAGTAGTTGTTTTGCATCACTGATTGTAGGATATCCTGCTATTTCTTTTTTGAGATCTTCCATTTCAATCAATTCTACTTCACTAATCGTTAAAGCTGTCTTTAACCAGTATTGGAACTTTCATAGATTCACATACTTGAATCATTCCCAGTCGTCGAGATGGGAGTCCCCGGTATAATTTACACAAGTAATGTCAAGATATATTAACAAAGAAAAAGGCCCTAGGCCTCTTCAATTTAACAGTCTATCAGAGTCATTTTGTGAAAAGGACCAAACTTGAGCATCCACCAATCAGGCGACAGCACCCTCTAGAATCCTCCTGAGAGAAGCTCCAGCACCTCAGATTTTCTACTGCATGTCGTGCTAGGGAGTCTCCTCAGAGCTCTGCTCTTTCTTCACACCTTTTTCAACATTTTTCTCTCAGAGAAAGTTATCTAACTTGATTTGTCAACTATTTTCCAACTATGTCTGACAAGGAGAAGAAGGGTCTCTTCAGAGACTGCAAGACTTGTGGAAAGAAAAGGCTTCATTCTGAAGACCCTCACCAAGACTGCATTTACTGCCTCTACCCAGACCATTCAGCTAAAGACTGTAAGATTTGTCGTACCTTTTCCTCTAAAACTTTAAAACAGGGAAGGCAGATTATTGATATGGCTGCAGAAACTAAAACATAGAAAAAACCCAGTTTCTGACTCTGAGAGTGATGAATCTTCAACATCCAAGAGATCATCAAAGAGGGTGAGATCAGGCTCCAGATCTCCCTCACAACTCTCAAGAACAGCCCACAAAAAGACTACTTCAGGGTCTTATAAGGGCCGCAGCTCATCTTCTTCCCAAAAGAAAGTTTCCAGGAAAGAGGGGAAAGGCCATTCTTCCAGTTCAGAGAGGCACAGGAAATCGTCCTCTGTACCACCATCTGTGCCTTTTAAGAAGCCATCCTCTGTAACTGGGAAAAAAGCATCGTCGACGACGGATTCATTGTCGACGGAACCGCCGGTGAGTGCTTTTCCGGCAACGACATCTACTTCTGTGTTTCCACCGTCGACGGCTCCGCGGGTGACATCGTCGACGAGGACAGGTACCCCACCGTCGACGAGAACTGCAGCTACGACATCAGCGTCGACGACGTCTACACATTGTCATCATCGACGACGCTGATGTCAGTGTCAGCCCTACCGTCGTCGACAACCTCGTCGACGGTAGACTCGTCGGCGAGACTTTCTTCTATTAAAATCTCTGTGCGTCCAGCGCCTACGACACCGTCCACGACAAAGTCTATATATGGGCCGTCGACGACATCGCCGACGACACCGTCGACGACACCGTTGACGAAAGAGAAACATCTAAAAAGTGTGGAAAAGCTGACGCCAACTCATAGATCACCTAGTAAGGTGTCCTCCCTTGTTCCAGTACACCTTTTAGAGGGAGACGAAGACTCAGATGATGAGGGGCCATTTGGAACAGCCCACAGTCCATCCCAACTGAACGTAAACTATCAGGAAGAGGAGGAGTATGAAGAGGCCTATGACCCCCAATTTTATTCAGAACAGCAGCAATACCAACAGGGAGCATTTATTCCATCCTCCCTATTGACTGACCTCAGAGCGATGTTGGCTGATTACAGCAGGAGGTTTCCCCCTCAAGGAGAACAACCACCACCATCGCCCGACTCTGGGATTACCACTCCACATCAGAGGCCAACTTCCTTACCTCTCACGAATGTGGCCACTCCTAATATGACACTTCCTCAAGATACCGACATCTCAGAAGGGGATCAGGAAGAAGGGGAGCTCCTGGACACTCACTCAGAGTGGGACAAATACATCCTCCCTGCTCCTCCTTCTCCTTCTCAATCGAAGGTGGAATTCCCCACCAGAAGATATAGGAGGGTTTCACAATCTTCTAGAGAGAGCTGCCAAACGTTTTGCTTTACCAATGCCTACGAAGCAAACAGACTGTTTCCTTTACGACTTTAAGGAGCCTTTTCAGAAATCCGTGCGCTCTATCCCGATGGTAAACTACCTGTGGGAAGAGGGTCTTAAGGTCATGCATAATCCGGCTACAGTTACTGCAGTACTGCCTTGTTTGGATAAGAAATAGAAAGCACCGGATGATGCACCAACATGCCTAACTGGACACCCTCCTCCGGATTCAGTGGTAGCTCAGGCAGCACAAAAAAGATCTAAGAATCCTTCTGCCCAGATTTCCGCACCCCCAGACAAAGAGGGTAGACGACTAGATAACATAGGTAAAACGTTTTCCTCTATGGCTAGCCTAGTGGTTAGAGCTGCCAACTCTTTGGCAATACTGGTTAGGTTTGATAGACAGCTTTGGCCGGACATTGCACCTTATATTAGCCAGTTGCCGGAAGATGCAAGATCAGAGGCAAACAAAACGGTACAGGAGGGTCAACGCACGTCTGCAGAGCTTATAGACTGTGCAATGGACATAGCAACCACTGCTTTTCGACAACTCGCCGGTGCAGCGGTGCTAAGAAGGCAAGGTTGGCTTAAAGCTACCTCTTTCCGTCCAGAAGTGCAAAATAAAATCTTGGACTTAACTTTTGATGGCCAGGCGTTATTTGGGAAACACATTGATGACGCCTTACAATCCATCAAATCGGACACAGGCACGGCAACGTCACTAGGGACCCTGCAATATCGAAAGTCTTCCTTTCGACCTAGAGGGCGTGGCCAACCCTCATACAGAGGAGGATATCAACAACACAGGTATTCCGCCTATCCTTCCTCTGCCCAACAATATTGCCCATACTACTCACAAAGGCAGCTGCCGCAGTCTGCCTATGGTAGACCTGGAGGCCGTGGATACTCAACCCGCCCGGCCAAAGATTCGGCTCATAGAACCCGATGCTTCCGAGGCTCCGGCTACGTCCAATTCTCCTCCTTTCATTCTGGGCGGGAGGATATCTCTATTCCTCAAACAATGGAAAACCATTACTTCAGACAAGTGGGTCCTACAATTGGTGAAACGGGGCCATACTTTAGAATTTATCCAGATACCTCCCTCTAACCCCTCCAGCAGGACTCCTTCAAGATACCCTCAACAACTCAAAAAGGAGATCGACAAAATGCTTCTCAAAGGAGCTATATAGAATGTGCCTCGAGCCCAGCGAGGAACAGGATTTTTTTTCCAGGTTCTTCCTCATTCGGAAAAAGTGGATGGATTGGAGACCGATCCTCGATTTAAGGGAGCTAAATGTCTACTTAAAAAAGCAATTGTTCCGTATGATCAGCCTACAAGACGTCCTCCTGTGTCTCAATCAGGGAGCTTTCATGTCTACACTAGACCTGAAAGACGCATACATCCACATACCCATCCACCCTGCCCACAGAAAATACCTGAGATTCACCGTAGCCGTCAGCCATTTTCAATTCCGTGTCCTTCCTTTCGGACTGAAATCAGCTCCCAGAATATTTACCAAATGTCTAGCACCAATCGCAGCCTTTCTCAGAAGGAGAAAACACCAGATTTTTCCATACTTAGACGATTGGCTGATAAAGGCAAGGACCTACGCAGGAGCGCACAAATCAACAACAAAAAAGTGTGTTTCCTTACTAACCAACCTCGGACTCACCATCAACTGGGAGAAATCCAAGCCTCTACCAGCACGCAATATTACCCTTCTAGGGGCAAAACTGGACACACAATCCACCATGGCATGTCCCACGTCAGAAAGGCAACAAAGGTTACTGACTCTAGCAAGTTCCATACAGAAAAGAAGCAAGGTTACTGTCCGCCTGTTCAAGTCTCTGTTGGGCATGATGTCTTCATGCATACCTCTAGTTCCTCTATGCCATCTAAAGATGCACCCCTTACAGGAGCAACTAAATTGTCAATGGCTCCAAGTGTCAGGCACTTTCGAGAATCAGATACAAATAACTCTGATAATGCTCAGGGCTCTGAGATGGTGGTCTCTAAGGCATCATCTATCAATCGGCCTTTCGTTTCTACAGCAGCCACCTCCGTGGACCATAACGACGGATGCATCACTGGAAGGCTGGGGAGCTGTGTTACAGGATCTGCAAATAAGTGGCAAATGGCCACCACATCTGGCATCAATGCATATCAATTGGCTGGAGCTCAGAGCAGTGCACCTGGCCTTACAGGCGTTTCTTCCAAAGATCTCAGGATCACAAGTGGTAATAAGGACGGACAACACCACTACGATGCATTACCTCAACAAACAAGGAGGCACAAGATCTCTCACTCTCTCCAGAGAAGCCCAAACAATCTGGAATTGGGCCTCGCAGCAAGGCATCACACTATCAGCGGTACACTTGCCGGGAATAAACAACAAGACAGCAGATGCACTCAGCAGGCAGAAGTCGAGCTGCCATGAGTGGGAGCTAGACCAGTCAATAGTGAACCACATTTTTACCCAGTGGGGAACACCAACAGTAGACCTGTGTGCGAACAAACACAACGCCAAATGCCAGTTCTTCGCAAGTTGGCATCACCAGAAGGGATCTTGGGGGAATGCGTTTTCGATAGTCTGGTCAGACATCTTTGCTTACGCCTTTCCTTCATCCGTTGATCCCACGGGTACTCACGAAGATGAAAGCAGAGCCGTGCACTCTGATATTATTAGCTCCGTACTGGCCACGTTAACACTGGTTCGCGGAACTTCTCCTTCTATCAATCAAGCATCACATTCCGCTGGAGCCGGTACCCCAATTGCTAACAATGAACAAGGGCCAGGTTTGGCACCCGGATCCGAAGTCGATGCATTTATCCGCCTGGCTTCTGACCACAGAGAGTTCGCACATTTGAATATCCCACAGGAGTGTAGGGATATTTTGGAAAAAGCCAGAGCGGATAGCACCAATACAACGTATTATTGTAAATGGAGACGATTCTGTGTCTGGTGTCATCAATGACAAATTGACCCATTAGTCTCACCACCAAAGGAAATATTACCGTACCTGTTGCAGCTAGCTCAAGCTGGCCTGGCACCTTCTTCCATTAAAGTTCACCTAGCAGATATAGCTGCATACAGACATTCGGATGCTACACCCTCACTCTACTCCTCTCGTCTGATTAAGAGGTTCTTGAAGAGGCTTTTCAGAGTTTTCCCTCCTTTCAGACCACCACCTTCTTCGTGGAACCTGAATATCGTCTTAGCACAACTGATGAAGCATCCGTTTGAGCCGATCACTAGTACTTCTCTCAAGTTCCTGTCATGGAAGGTTGCTTTATTGGTAGCTCTCACATCAGCTAGGCGAATAAGCAAGGTGCAAGCTCTTTCCATTCAAGAGCCATTCCTACAGCTTAAACACGACAGACTGATAATGTGCACTAACCCGCATTTTATTCCAAAGGTTCATTCAGACTTTCACATCAACAAACCTTTAGTCTTCAAATCCTTTTTTCCTCCTCCATCTACTCCGGCTGAGAGGGCATTACACTCCTTAGACGTTAAAAGATATGTTCAATTTTATTTGGACAGGACTAAATCTTTTCGACGCTCTAATCAGCTATTCGTAGCATACAGTGCTCCTAGGAAAGGACATCCACTCTCCAAGCACAGTATTTCCAGATGGATCGCCTCAGCCATTCGCTTCTGCCATCAAGCAGCGGGCAAACCTCTGCACTCACCTGTACATGCTCACTCCACAAGAGCAGTCTCATCGTCAGCGGCACTGTTCGCTGGAGTTTCACTACAAGACATTTGTAGGGCAGCAACATGGAAGAGCTGTCATACATTCACAAAACACTACTGCTTGGAATCTCTATCTCAGGGAGAGGTAGCAGTGGGTCAAGCGGTTCTCAGGAATTTCTTCAGGTGAAGGTGAGCCATCTCTTCTACATCCCTCCATCCTAGAACAGGTATGCACATTGTTTATATCCCTTATATTCGCTTACACAAAAAAAAAAAAAAGAAAGAAACTAAACAAGAGTAAGAGAACATTCTAACAGACAGATAAGTGGTCGTTTTTAATGATGGTATTCATATTACAGACGTGTTTTGGGATAGTTTTTGCTCTGTCACTCTGCTGTTCTTTATGTGTATGTATATATATGTATATGTATTTATATATATATATATATATATATATATATATATATATATATATATATATATTGATGAGTATATATATATATATATATATATATATATATATATATATTGATATAGTTATATATATAGGTGTATACTTTATAGTTACATATATTTTTATACAGGAATATAATGAGGTTTCATGTATCAAGGTGCTTTCGATCAAAGATGTTATTATATTACAATGTGCATAGCTACTGCTATCTACTCTGATTCAAGCATGTGAATCTATGAAAGTTCCAAT
The DNA here is from genome assembly GCF_031143425.1 of Pleurodeles waltl. Classification (NCBI taxonomy): domain Eukaryota; kingdom Metazoa; phylum Chordata; class Amphibia; order Caudata; family Salamandridae; genus Pleurodeles; species Pleurodeles waltl. Next base: position 118,773,988 of record NC_090449.1, read on the forward strand.
ACTGGAGTAAGAAAATAAGTTACTTACCTGTAACTGTAGTTCTCCAGTATTGGAATCTTTCTTAGATTCACATGCGACCCACCCGCCTCCCCGGAGAAGCTCATCACCTCTCTCTCTCTCTCTCTCTCTCTTTTTCTTGTATTGTATGCACTTGTGCTTGGAAAATCTGAGGTGCTGGAGCTTCTCTCAGGAGGATTCTAGAGGGTGCTGTCGCCTGATTGGTGGATGCTCAAGTTTGGTCCTTTTCACAAAATGACTCTGATAGACTGTTAAATTGAAGAGGCCTAGGGCCTTTTTCTTTTTTAATATATCTTGACATTACTTGTGTAAATTATACCGGGGACTCCCATCTCGACGACGGGGAATGATTCAAGCATATGAATCTATGAAAGATTCCAATACTGGAGAACTACAGTTACAGGTAAGTAACTTATTTTCTTTTGGAGAGAGCTAACCAATCCCTGGGTCACTTGGTTCATATCTGCTAAATTGAACCAGATAGGTTTTGTCCTGAATAAAGTTTGCAAGTACATTAGTAACTTGCAAACCTACTGGAATTGTGTTATTTTTAAGATGCTCCAATAATACTTAATTGCGTTCTAATGTTCTTTTTGTTTATTTGCTTGAGTCCCTCTACATAAATTATTAGGAGCTAGGATAGTTTGATCTCCACTTAATAAAGATGGGTGGTCCAACAGTCTGTTGATTTGTTCTGACGTGACCACCACACTTATTACAAGACATGTGGATTATTATTGTTTTGAATTCTCTATAATTACTCTGAGACAAAATTGAATAAATTAAACACTTAATATAATACCTTCACACGTCACTAGGTGTAACAACAATATACTTGCTATAATTACAGCACTTTAGAGAGGCTTAGCTTTGGCCAAATACAAGGGAGCACCCAGTGTAAGTCAAAACAATAATCTTTAAGGCTTAAAGTGCCACATACATTATGCAAAAAAGAAGCAGAGAACTCCTGGTAGTTCCCAAGTTTAAATGGAGAGCAGCTGCTGCATGGAGCACCCTACGACACCAGCGACACTCTGAATCACTGTAGTCATAGCTAAGGCAAGGTTTCCATACAAAATGGATTAAATAGTTTGCGGATAACATTGGTGACATTTTATTGAACAAATCTTCATTAAACTGCCCAAAAGTTTAATCCACCTGAGCTCCTTATTAGAATGTTTTGGGGTGATCTGTCAGGTGGGGCTGAGAAAAAGGGGGCTCCCAAAATACATTTTCCCCATTCAGTATCCCATAGGACCTTTAGACAATGCTACAGTCAGAATGGTTCAACAAAATTGCACCACATTAGGCTGAAAGCTAGATCTTTATTTGGGCAAGGGGTGTGTGGACCCAGTCCCAAAGCCCCATAAAGGCCCCAGGGATCCCATCTCCTGGTCCTGATGCAAGGCAGTGTCCCTGGAGACCCCACCTCCCAGGACACTCTCCTGTTCCCTGTCCACTGGGAGGATTGTTGACGTTACTTTTCTCTAAAATCGCCTCAGGGGTTTGGCAGGTTAAGACACCCCTGCTATGAAAACGTTTCTGTATGGCAACCAGAATTATCCACATGATTTTGTATTTTTTTTCCCCTTTGGGCTTTTGCCCAAATTGAGAAATTTGAGGTCCTACAGTTGGAGGGGAGTAATCATTACCCCTTATGTACAAATCCTAAAATGGATTTGGTTCCCAGGAAGACGAGGGACTTACATTTAAAAGTAGGTTGTCTTAAAGGCCTAGGAAGGAGGCTCTCAGAGAAACATGTAGATTTACTGAAGGCTCTTAAGCTCAACATTGGAGGAATGAAGTCGGGGAAGGCAGCCGGGGATCCTTTAGTATGCGATGAAGAAATAATAAATAATGTTGTTGTGTGTCTTAAAAGAGAAGTTACGTTTTTTAATTATGTCCAAAGTAAAAATAAATCTATGAAGTATGCCAGGAAAAAAAGCCATTGAGCAGGGCGAAGTGCTTTATTGCTGTTTTGTTGATTTGCGCTCCCCTTTTGACTCTGTTGATCCAGCATTGTTGTGGGATATATTAAAAAAAAGAATATGGGATCCCTGATGATCTGCTTTTAATTTTACAGGAACTCTACGGGGATAATTGGGCCCAAGTTGAGCTGGATAGTGAAGGACCCCTTTCAAAGTGAATAAAAATAAGAAACGGTGTAAGGCAAGGGTGCGTGTTGGCACCAGCACTGTTTTCCCTGTTCCTTGCAGATCTCCCTAAGGCTCTAAAATGAAAGCTAAACACATTAGTTGTCTATTGTATGCAGATGATTTAGTGATTTTTGATTTTACAGGAATTGGGCTTCAAAGGAGATGTTTTCGGGGATTACTGCAAAGGGAAAAGAAAACAAAAGTGCTCCACATAGGGAGGCAAAGGGGAGGAATGAGCTGGGTAATTAACAAGATTAATTTGTAGAGAGTTAATAAATAAAAATATTTAGGGGTATGGTTCTCCCATAATTTAAGGTGGAAGGATCATTGGGCCGTGACACATATCAAAGCACTTACGACAGTAGGGGGGGTCTAAAGAAATTCTATAACCGATTTGGGGGGCCTTCGTGCCACCCAGTGTTAAAGGCCTACCAAGCCATGATAAGGCCCCAGTTTCTGTATGGCGCTGAGGTGGTCAGTCTGGGGGTTAAAAAGAGTTGGGACCTCGAGGAAGGAAGGTGCCTAAAAAGTTACTCTCCCCCCCGCTCCTCCATGTTGCAGGCAGTTAGATTGGAAATGGGTTTACAAGGATGGACATCTCTAGCACAGGCCAAAGTAATACAATTTTGGTCAAGAACTGATAGTATGAAACACCCTAAAAGCTCCCTGCTATGCAAAAAAGAGATATGGCATAGTGAATTGCACTGAGCCCATGCAGTCGGAACTAGGATCAAAATATGTGCCAGAAAACTAGAAATAAGTGTTGTAGAGGGCATCGACCAGTTAGAGGTCGGTAAGACAGAGCTGAAAAAGTCATATGGCAGGTTTCAAGGGATGTGGATCTCACCTACCTGGGGAAAAAACAATCGGTGTCTCACTTATTAAGTTCATGAACAAATGGAGAGACCTTCCCCTATTTAGAGAGACTGCTTAATATTACATGCCCTGCAGTCTTCTGAGATTTAAATGTGGGTTGAATCAAGTTGTAATATTGGGGAATCAGGGCATTCTCCTAAGCGAGGAGAAAATGTGTCAATGTGGTCTCAACGTAAAAGGGAACACAACGCACATCCTGATGGTTTATAGTCCAAAGGAATATTTTTTTAAACCTATGTTTTTAAAATATAATATTAGGGACAGGGGACAAGCTATTAAATTATTGGTTGAAATGAGATATTTTGATGTGATGTGTGCCTTGGGGTGATTTTTAATGTTTGTGAATAAACAGTTACAGTCAAATGCTGATAAGTTTATTAATTAGTGTGGAGCCCTTCCTTCAAGAAACCGGGATGTTTTAGAATACATAGATTTTATATTTAAATGTTCAGGTTTTAATGTTTTAAAACTACGTTTTTTTAATCAATTGATTGGAATTGTGTGGTTTTTTTTAGAAATTGTTTTGAAGACTATGGTCTAAATAAACATATGTTTGACTGACTGACTAACTGACTGACTCTGTCCAAAGAGATTGCGGGCAGGGAACACAAAGCCAACTTCCTGCCCATTCTGTCCCGGGTGGGTGCAGAAAGAAAAGCTGCTTCTGCACCCGGCACCCAGGATGACTATTGACTGGCGAGCCAGCGGGGCCACAAGTTCTGAAGAAAGTCAGGATGGACTGGGCTCATCTCATCCTAATAGCAATGGACTGGGCTCGGAGTACTGAGTACTACGAACTGCTGCGTCTAAGCATTTTTCCCTCATTCTGGTTCCTTGCTTGGGAATTCCTGCTCAAAAAACAACATGGCAAGCTTTTGCACCAGAACTTCCACAACCTACACCTTCATTCTTGGAAACTGAGGTGAACCAGCTGAGCAGATTTGATCAGGGCAAGGAAATAGTGGAATGTCATCTTGGCTGCTCAGCATCTACCCATAAAGGTGATCTTTTCCCGGATGCTGGTGACCTGGTATGTGGGCTGTCTGGTTGATATATTGAAGGCTAAGCCTTATGATATTTTTCTGTTTCTCCCGTCTTTGGCTTGGCAACGCCTTGCTCTGGACACCACTGAAGGTTATTTTTCTGTCCTGTTGGCCTTTCTACATTTTCTGGACTAGCCCTCTTTATTTAAGTTATCAGTGGTGATTTGTTTTTTGAAAGAGTTATATGTTTCCTCCTGCGCTCTTTGTTATGCCACAGTTAGGTCTTAATTTGTTTCTTATTTTCTTGATGTGCACTCCCTTCAAGCAGAGGTAGAGATGTTTCTTGAGGCAGCTGACCCTTAAACCATATGCTTCTCTAGCTTACCCCCCTTCCCCATCCTCCCTTCTCAGTGCGGATGTTTGGGACACTGAGCTTAAGCTTTCAAAACCTTTTTACACAAGAGGTATGCAAGCCAAATTTGCATTTTCCCCCTCATTTTAGAGATTCTAAAGATGCTCTTGGTTTTTGGATTTCTTAGGAGGGAACCTACAAAATATCCTAAATATAGCAATTACATTTTTTTAATGGGGAAAAGTGCTGTGTTTATTTTTTTCTTCTAAAAACGGAATCATCAAAAGGCTTGCTGTGGTGAGATCACAATGTTCACATCTTTCAGGAATGAGTTGCAACGAAAAACTATTTTGAAACAGTTTTTACATTTTTCTTAACGGTTACTGACTTTTCCCATTTTTGTGGTTCTACCTATTTGCAGTTTGTGGTGGAGACGGGTGTGAAACCATATATATTTCTGAAAAATAGACAGTTCTGAATTCAGAAAGGGATTGTTAATGTAGACAGATCATGGTTTTCCCAAAGAAAGTAATTGTTGAACTTAAAAGAATAATAAGTAGCGAAAGCAGCAATAGTTGACAATATTTCATCTGTACTTTTACCCATATGGCCAATTAGAAAAGTAATATGCCATTACATTCATCAGAATCTCCTAGTTTCAGGGAAATAGAATGTTGGGTGCCCATTAACAGGAGATACCCAGAGTCAACATCTGAACTGCTGCTGAAACGATATTTCATTGGGGACCGACCATGTATCAATTTGTATGACAAAATGTGATGGGTTTGAAGGGAACCTAGGCATATTTTATGTGTGTCACTACAATCATGTTATTCAGAGGCATTTTACAAGACTTTTGGGACTGTTATGGAGTAAGGGGCATTGTCCAATGTGAGCCGACCCACACCCCATCGTATTATCTTAAACCTCAACATCTGTTAGAGTAGTGGTCTTTCTGCTCCCTCCCCACCCCTGTGCTGCGGTTGGGGTCAGAAAGACTGTGAAACCCTTTAGAGGTTTGGGGTGAAGTCTGCTGCATGAGTGGCTGCTCCTGCCTTGTTTTTTTCACAATTTTTTAATAATGGCTAGTGTGCTTTCTGGCCACCAGTAGGGCTGTTAGATTGTTGGGGCCATTAGGGGCAGGGGCACAATCTGATGCCTAGGCAAGCTGACCCTTCTTTTAAAATAATATCCCAGGTGCTTGGTGGGCTTTCAGCCCCCTCCATACTGAGCATCATTTCTGTCAGAGGTGGTGTTACCCTTTCTTGCCAGCAATCCAGCACATTCCCTGCTATCTTCTTCCTGTCACATTCCTCCAAGTTCGAGAGGCCGCACCCATTGGACTCCAAGAGAGCTGATTATTTTTATATCAATCAGACTATGGAGCACTGAGTGAATTACTTACATTTTGTGGGGTTCTTTGAAACAGATTGATTGTTCCTTGCATAAAAATGTGCTTTAGCCTGGCAGGAGCACTCTTTGTATCTTTGAGCTTGTTCACCAGAGCAAAGGCTGCCATTACTGCTGTGACCAGAGGCGTTCGGGTGCTGGGCATCTGCCAGGGGAACACATTGGCATTCATCAACACCTCCATCGGGCATTACTACATTGACTCTTAATCTGCAGAGATGGCTATTTTGCCTGTTAACTCCTGTCAGATGCTCCACTGTTTAGTAGGTACGGCTTTGGTGTCTATTAAAAATGTGAGGAATCTGTGGTTGGAAGTATCCATCAGAAGAACATATTTCTTACCTTTAATAATGCTCGTTCAGGGGGATATGCTATCTAACTGCAGATTTCTCATCATGCTGTGACCCCCTCCCAGGCGTTGCCCAGCAACTCACCCGCCCACTGTAAGAGCCCTCGTCCTCGACTAGACTCTGAGGGCAGGCTGGGACTGACTGGGAGAAGCCCTGGCGAGCCTTGGGTAATGCAGGAATGCCACTAACTGGTGATGAAATGGCAGGTGGAATTTGCTTGGGCTGACCCCCCATTCATGGACCTGAACCACCTGCACGACGCAAGGCAAGGGCAGGAGCTTCAAAAGTCTGGGTGTCTGCATCGGGACATGGAGAAAGAGAGTGGTGGAATATCAAGATGACCCCGCTGTCCTCCCTTGACTCCACCAACTAGCTCTGGCTCTCTCGCCACTGCATTCAGGGTGCGGCAAGGAGCATCATCTGGAAAAAAAACAAGCCTGGAATGAACTGCTATTATTCATTATGTGTTAATTACATCATGTTCATACAATTAAGCATGGAGCATGGGGGAGAGGCGAAAAGAAGTACATGATGGAGACAGGTGGAAAAAGCATGCACACTCATGTAGTTCTTAAAAAGAAAAAAGGAGTGCCCGAACAGTAAGCACTGAAACAACTCAAGTAATATGGACATGCTCCCGGGGGGGGGGGACAAACACAAAAAGAGTTAGGAAAGCCCACACAACCAGTCTTTGTAGCAGGATTGACTGTGTTAGAAGGTTGCTATATTGGAAGCATGCCACTCAATAAGATGAACACTATGGCCCTCATTCCAACATTGGTGGTAAATGTCGCCTACAGCCGCGTCGACGGCTGCCAAAAGACCGTGCAAATGTGTGTGTAGTGTTGTTTGCGTGGGTGTATGCATGTGTGTGAATGCGTGCATGAATGGAAATATGAATGCGTGTCTGCTTGTCAGTGTGAATGTGTGTACTCATGTGTGAGAGAATGAATGGATGCATGCGTGAAACCAAAGCGTGTATGCCAGTGTGAGTGAGTGTGTGTATGCGTGGTGCATGTCTTCGAGTGTGCCTGAATGGGGGTGTATGTGGGATCCGAAGGGTAGGTGTGGATGGAGGGGGAGGGCATCTGGGGAGTGTTTGGGGGGGTGGGTGAGCCTCCTACCAGTGAAAGGGAAGGAATTCCCTGTCACTGGTAGGGCCTACCGCAATGGTTTTTGTGGCATTGCAAACGCCATGAAAACCATGGCGGTAGGCAGGGTCATAATGCTGCCAGTGGTACAATAGTGGCCGCCGGGCTAGAGATTCTTGTTTCAGGCCGGCAGCTGCTACCGCTATGGAGGTTGGAATGGTAAATTGGAATGTCATAATGTGGCAGCCACATTATCGCCGACCGCCTGGGTCATAATGACCCCCTATGTTTTTTAATTCCTACTGCACAGCAATTAAAATGTTCAAGGAAATCAAATATGATGTTTATGCAAATGTGATTCTGTCCAGCGAGCACTCACCCTATGGTTCATAGCGACATCCTATCATAGAGTTCCTTCTCAATGTTGACACATTGATTCCCAATAAATTGGCCAATAGGTAGACAGATAGTTACAGACAACCTGTAAATGTTTCTTAGTCTTTGATATGGTTTAGCTTTACTAGATACCTACATGCATAGATTAAGAGGAGAACAAGTTACTAAAGATTAAACAAATGCAACATAGGCCACAACGTACTATGAAAACAACAATCAAGTAATGAGTTGAAAAAGCTACCTTCAGTGGCAGTCAAGAAGAAGAAGAACATCTTGACAGAAGCCCTACAACCGGGACCTTCTTCCGATGAACCCCTGCTCCCTTTTAATGAAGCACTGACTTATGTCATACCGTGTACCTGGTCCAGGCCCAGCACAGGGGCTCCTGTGAACGGGACAGTTGCTCGCCGCCATCGCCTCGCACCTGTGAACACAACCTTCTTGGCCCAACACCCCACCCCTGAGAGCTTGGTAGTCCAGGCCTCTACCTCCCATGGCACAGTTCCTTCCACACCCCGGATAGGTAACCTGAGTGGCTGGATAGCTTAGGAAAGAAGATGTTTTCTTCCATCAGCCTTCCATTGCCATCGGTGAACACGGTATGCTTATTGGGCCACTATTTCCCCACATTGTGGGACACTGTTGCGCAGGTGCTGCCACAGGTCCCAGAGGATGCCCAGGCCATTCTCTTGCAAGCACTGACTGATGTCATACTGTGTACCTAGTCCAAGCCCAGCACAGGGGCTCCTGTGAACAGGACAGTTGCTTGCCGCCATCGCCTCACACCTGTGGACACAACCTTCTTGGCCCAACACCCTACCCCTGAGAGCTTGATAGTCCAGGCTTCTACCTCCCATATCACGTTCCCTTCCACACCCCCGGATAGGTAACCTGAGTGGCTGGATAGCTTAGGAAAGAAGATGTTTTTTTCCCACCAGCCTTCCATTGCCATCGGTGAACACGGCATGCTAATTGGGCCTCTATTCCCACACATTGTGGGACACTGTTGCGCAGGTGCAGCCACAGGTCCCATAGGAGGCCCAAGCCATTCTCTCCCAAGTGGTCAAGGATGGGAGAGAAGCAGCTAAGTTCACCATTAGGTGTTGATATGGAAGGGGCATGCAGCGGCACCTACCCTATTCGAGCAACCGACCCCACCAGCTCCCATGCAGCTGCAGCCCCTAAGCCCTTCTAATCTTTCCCTACTAGATCATGGGCGTTCATTTGGTGGAAGAATCCGCCATCATCTCCACCACTGGAACTCCATAGCATTGAACATGTAGGTCTTACAGATAATTCGGAAGGACTACTCCCTCCCCTTCAAATCCTCCCCGCCTTTTATACCTCCAACTCATGATCAGCTGACGGATGATAATTTGTCCTTGCTCCGTGAAGAAGTCACGGTACTCTTGGCTAAGCGAGCCATAGAGAGGGTTCAGATGTCAGAAGTAGGCAGTTGTTGCTGTTCCCACTACTTTCTGATATCCAAAAAGAACAAAGGACTTCATTCTATCCTAGACCTCTGAATCCTAAATCTCTTCCCCAAAAAAGAGAAATTCGAGATGCTTACTTTGGCTCAGGTCTTGTCTGCCCTAGACCAAGGAGACTGGATGGTAGCATTGGACTTTCCGCATTTCCATACTGCCTGTCCACAGATGTTATGTGTGGTTTAAGGTAGGCCATAAGCACTTTCAGTTGAGTGTGCTCCTCTTTGGCTTCACCAGTGCCCCTTGAGTGTTCACCAATATGATGGCGGTGGTTGGAGCTCATCTGCAGAGATTAGGGGTGTCAGTCTGCCCCTGTCTTAACGACTGTCTGTTTAAGGCGGGCTCGCACAAGGCTGCTGTCTCCCCTCTCCAGACTACAGCAGACCTCTTGCATTCGCTGGGGTTCACTATAAAAGTGCAGAAGTCACACCTTACTCCTTCTCAGAAGCTCCCTTTCTTCGGCTTAGTTCTGAACACAGTGCAGCTTCAGGCTTATCCTCCCAAGCAGAGAGCCCAGGATAGTCAGGCTATGATACCGATGTTTCGGCCTCTATCCTGGATTTTGGTGAGAATGAGTTTGAGGGTGCTGGGCCTCCTAGCCTCCTGCATCCTGCTGGTGAATCATGTCAGGTGGCATATGCGGGCTCTGCAGTGGGACCTAAAGTTCCAATGGGCTCAGCATCAGGGGAATCTCTCAGACATGGTTCAGATCTCAGAGGGAACTGAAAAAGACCTGCAGTGGTGGCTAACTAAACACGATTGGGTCAGAGGCAGACTCCTCCCCTTCCCCAAGCATATGTCATAGTAGGAACAGATGCATCACTCCTGAGATGGGAGCCATCTGGAAAAGGTGGAGATCAGAGGATTCTGGTCTCTGACGGAATCCAGACTCCACATCAACTTGCTGGAGCTCCAGGCAATCCAGCTAGCACTGAGAGCATTTCTTCCCTCAGTCAAGGAAAAGGTAGTGCAGGTGTTCACAGACAACACATACTCCATGTGTTACTGAAATAAACAGGGTGGGGTGGGGTTGTGGACCTTTTTCAAGAGCCTCTATGTCTCTGGACATGGCTGGAACAGCAGGGCATAACCCTGGTGGTTCAACACCTGGCAGGTTGAACTCATCTGTTGATGCCTACGGACCACAAGTGGCACCTCCATTCGAAGGTGGCGAAAGGTCTCTTTCAGCAGTGGGAAGAGCCTTGGTTAGATCAGTTTGCCTCCGAAGAGAACGCACAATGTCAGATGGAGTTTCCAAGGTGGCTATTGTTCTGAGATGTTTTTCATCTTGAGTTGAACTTAGAACTCCTGCATGCCTTTCTGCCCATATCACTTCTGCCCAGAGTTCTCAAGAAGATCAAGAACGACCGGGCCCAGTTCATCCTTGTGGCTCTGGACTGGGCGCAAAGAGTTGGGTATCCCAAGCTTCTGAGAATAGGCATCAATCCTCCAATCAAGCTGCCGCTTTGGTAGGATCTTCTGTCGCAGCAGCAAGGGAGGGTCCATCACCCGGAACTGTCAACTCTCCGCCTACTTGCGTGGAGATTGAGTAGCGACAGTCAACAGCTTTCAAACTTCCTCCTGAATGTCATTCTGGCAGCCAGGCATCCCTCTTCCAAGACTGTATTCACCTGCCAATAGAAGAAATTTGTAATATATTGTGTAGAGAAATCTATAGCCCCTCTTTCTGCTTCTCTATCTGATGTCCTTCTTTGTATTCTTACCCTTGCCCAATAGAGCTTTGCTTTGGATACTCTGAAGGGTTACCTTTCTGCTCTGTCTGCCTTTTTCCGGCTGCCAAACCAACCCTCTTTATTTAAGTCCCCTATTGTAAATAGATTCCTTAAAGGTCTTGTAGATATATTCCCCCCTTTGCCTTTCATTATGCCTCAGTGGGACCTTAATTTGCTTCTTACTCTTTTGATGGGTGCTCCTTTCAAGTCTCTGCACAATTGTCCCCTCCGCTATTCACACTCAAAACAGCATTTCTCGTGGCAATAACATCTTCCCGGAGGGTGAGTGAGCTGCAGCCTTTGTCATCCACGCCTCCATACTTGACTGTGTTTCCAGACCACTGGGTACTTCACACTAGAACCTCTTTCCTGCCAAAAGTGGTGACACCATTGTGGGCCAATCCGTAAACCTTGCCAACATTCTACGCTCCTCCACATCCCTCCAAAGAAGAGGAGCAACTCCACCATCTGGACCCAAAAAGAGCATTGTCATTGTACCTTGACCGCAAAAAAGAGTTCCAGGTGGATGACCAACTCTTAATGGGGTATGTTGATGCAAAGAAAGGCCGGGCAGTGCAGAAACAAACTGACTCCTGATGGGTCGTTCACTGCATCAAAATCTGTTATGCATTTCCCAATAAGCAAATCCCTGAGGGCTTGCGGGCTCATTCAACCAGAGCCAAAGCTGTCACCTCTGCATTTGCATGTAGAGTCTCAGTCCTAGACATCTGCCAGGCAGCAACATGAGCATTACTGCACACATTCACCAAATATTACTGCCTGAGAGGCAGGTCTGCAGGGATGGACATTTCGCCCGTTTTGTCCTGCAGGATTTCCTAATTTAGCTAACTTGTCTGCAGCCCACCGCCATGGCGATATTGCTTGCGTATCTTTTCAAAGATAAGGAATCTGCGGCTAGAATTCTTGATCAGAGGAACAAGCTACTTACCTTGGGTGATGCCTTATCTGGTAGAGACGATATCTAGTCGCAGATTCCTTACCGATCCACCCATCCTGCCCGCTTTGCGGACAGTTTTCTAGTGTTAAGGATACTCCCTTTCAGGGCCCTTGATTGGACACACCAGTGCCAGTGCACTTCATGGCTCTGCGCTCTTGGTGCAGAAAGTCGTGAAAAGTAGCTGACATCAGCGCGCTGAGGTGGGCCCTGTATAGGTGACCGCAATGTCACTTCCGGCACAGATGTTGACTATGTTGACTAGGGAGCTCCTGACCCTCCCTCATGCTCACTCAGCAGCTTATCGAGAGAAGTCTATCCAATCAGATGTGTTCTGCCATTTTCCTGATTTCTCCTGGGCCCTCTTCCTTCATCAGCATCTGGTCTCCAACTTAGTCTAACTCATTCACCAGTCGATGTTGAATTCAGAACAAACACTAGCTTTACTCTTTCATCAATATTGCCACGTTTTTTAGGGCACCGAGTTTTTGGGGGCAGTGGAGGACCCATCAGTGGAGATGGCCTGATACTCCAATAGGTGTCTTTTGTTCCATCGTCACTGTTTCTAGTGCCTCAGACGATACCCACTCTCACACTACATCAACATAAATAGGGTTGAATATTTTTACATACCATTACTGTAATTATGGTTATGTCTGACAGTGGCGAGAACAATGCATTATGTTTTACCTAAATCAAGGGGGGTGGGCATGCAGGGGAGCGGCACTAAGGTCACTGAAGGCAGCCAAAAAATGAACAGACGAGATGGACACTGGTGTCACAAGAGATAATATGGGATTAGGCCCGGAAGGTTATACAAGAGGAATGGTTTGACGTCACAAGAAGCAAGCAACTGATGTCATAAGAGGCAAGCCAGGTATGGGCAAGGAAGTTCCAAGAAACAGGCGGGAGAGTTTGTTGATATGCCCCTTGGATGTTTGTACAATTCATATTGCAAACGCTTCTGTTTAAATGTGTGTATTACAATTTCCTATAGTTCAATTTTCATTTTGTGCTCCTAAACCTTCATATATGTTTTAATATGTTAAACTCAACATGTAAAATTGTCTGAGTAGGATGTATTAGGTAGGAAGTTCTGATATTATGCTTTTCGTTTCCGTATTTAATATGTGTATCTGAACCCCAAAAAGAGAAAAAGGAGTCGGTAGAGTGAGACAAAGGATAATCCTCCCTACAGCATGGGTGTCTGCTAAATCTTAAATAAATTTACAATTTTGAAACATATGCTTCTGCATATCAAACATCGTACTGTTGTAGTTACAACAGGCTGTTGACTGTCTCAAAATGTACAACTTATTTTAAATGATTCATCTTTGGTTCCTTAAACCCAAGGCCGCTGTCTACTTCCGCTGTAACCCCTCCCAGTGTACATCTAATGCAGCTAATGAAAACCACACGCTAAGTAATTCTTAACATGTAGCAATGACTCAGGATGAAGTTAGCTCTCTCTCTCGCGCCGATGCAAATGATGTTAGCAAAAGATTAGTTTTATCAGTCAATATGTTATCTACTCCTATTCAGGTTGAAGAAATAGTGGGCATCCTGTGAATGAAGTCAAAATTGGCGAGGTGTCAATGTTAACTCAGGGTCGACCCATCATGATCACATCACACAAACTGTTTCTAAAAGAATGGGGTGATGTTAATCTCCTACCACCGGATAAGATGGACTGGAATGCGGCCTCAAATGATTACTAGTGGCTGAGATTAATTCAATAATTTTATTCATCATTTTGTTTGTGTACTATAGTACAGGTGTCTCCAATCAGTCGATCCAGTGCCCTCAGAGTAGCTGCAGCCTTGAGTTCATATTTGATTAAGCACAGGGGTCACATTTTCCTTTTAAAGGAAAGGGAAGCTGTGTTTATTTTAATTTATCATCAGGCTGTAGATAGCAGGGCCTGATACTGAGCAGTGCTCAGTCATATTTATGACTCAGGCTGGAGCACAGAGGTGAAGAACTGAAGCACTCAAGTGTTTAACTCTTAAGTACAAGTCCTTGTCAACACAGTATTGGAGCATTAGAACACAATGATGTTTCTGAATTCTTTTAAATGGGAGAAAATTAAAATTAAAAGTGACTTTAATGATTAAGTTAACTCTGTATTTAAATTACTTTGCTTTGAAAATGTCACATTACAAACAGCAGGCATCTTGCTCCTAGTGGCCAGTAGACACTGTGCATACTTATAACTGAAAAATACAGTGATTATTTTAAAGTGGTCAAATGTAAAGTGAAAAAAAGATTTGTATGAAACATTAAGGGGGTTATTCCAACTTTGGAGGAGGTGTTAATCCGTCCCAAAAGTGACGGTAAAGTGACGGATATACCACCAGCCGTATTACAAGTCCATTGTATCCTATGGAATTCGTAATACGGTTGGTGGTATATCCGTCACTTTACCGTCACTTTTGGGACGGATTAACACCTCCTCCAAAGTTGTAATAACCCCCTAAGTCTTAGGGGGTCATTCTGACTCCCGCTGGCCGCGGTAACCGGGGTGCCGTTGGGAGCCGCCAGCATACCGCTGCGCGGTCAGAAGACCGCCGCGGTTATTCTGTGTTTCCCGCTGGGCGGGCGACCGCCAGAAGGCTGCCCACCCAGCGGGAAACCCCTTTCCACGAGGATGCCGGCTCCGAATGGAGCCGGCGGAGTGGAAAGGGTGCGACGGGTGCAGTTGCACCCGTCGCGAATTTCAGTGTCTGCTATGCAGACACTGAAATTCTCAGTGGGGCCCTGTTACGGGGGCCCCTGCAGTGCCCATGCCATTGGCATGGGCACTGCAGGGGCCCCCAGGGGCCCCATGACACCCCATACCGCCATCCTGTCCTGGCAGCCAAAACCGCCAGGAACAGGATGGCGGTATGGGGGTCGGAATCCCCATGGCGGATTCCCCTGGGCAGCGGAAAACCGGCGGTACACCGCCGGTTTTCCGTTTCTGACCGCGGCTGTACCGCCGCGGTCAGAATGCCCAAGGGAGCACCGCCAGCCTGTTGGCGGTGCTCCCGCGGTCCCCGGCCCTGGCGGTCAAGGACCGCCAGGGTCGGAATGACCCCCTTAATGTTTTTCTCCACTTTCAATTAAACCAATTACGTCCTAATGTTATTTGAAGCATGTTTCTTCACTTTAAATTCCTCCCATTTAAACAAATGGCTGTATTGCTCTGTTATAAATATGGTACCATATCTACAGGACACTGGGTGCAAGATGCCTGCTGTTTGTAAATGTACACCTAGAAATGGGAGAACATACAAATGACAAGTTTTTTGGAATCCATATTAACATAAAGGTAACTCTTCAGTTTAATTTTCTCCCATTTTAAAGTGTTGCAGTTACACGTTGCAGGAATCTTGCTGCCAGTGGCTGGTAGACACGGTGGTGTATTTGTAACTAAAAATACAGCCATTATTTGACGTGAGTTAAATTTAAAGTGCAGAAATTTTTTCCATATTCTGAACATTTTTGCAGAACATTTTTCTGCACTTTAAATTTCTCCCATTTAAAAATGGTTGTATGTTTGAATAATACATGTCTAACAGTGCTACAGTACATGAGACAAGCCCCAGTGGGATCTCAACCTGGTATTGACATACCTTTTGTGTACCCCGTTTGAGCCGCTTCACAACTGCCCTCTACGGCTCTTAACTATCAAGACTGTCTTTTTAGTTGTCATTACTTCTTCCTTGCAGAGTAAGTGAGCTCCAGGCTCTGTCATCTAAGCCACCTTTCCTGGCCATACAGCCTGACAAAGTGGTACTTCACATGAGGGCTTCTTTTCTATCTAAAGTAGTGATGCCCTTCCATGTTGGACAGTCCATCACCTTGCCTGTCTTTTATGCACCCCCACATCCCTCTCATGAAGAGGAGAGACTCCACCGTCTGGACCCAAAAAGAGCGTTGGCGTTCTATCTTGATCGTACTAAAGACTTCCGGGTGGACGATCAACTATTTGTGGGATATGTGGGTGAAAAGAAGGGGAAGGCGGTGCAGAAGAGGGCCATTTCACGATGGGTACTCTTATGCATCACAATGTGCTACGCTCTGGCTAAAAAGCAACCTCCCGAAGGTTTGCGCGCTCACTCCACCAGACCTACTGCTGCTACTACAACGCTGGCACGGGGCGTTCCAGTCTTGGACATCTGTCAGGCAGCGACGTCGGCATCTACACACTTTTACCAAACACTACTGCCAGGACAATCAGGTCGAAGGGACAGCTACTTTGGCCACTCAGTCCTGCAGGACTTCTTGGTGTGATCTTGGTTCGCAGCCCACTACCGGGGATGGTATTGCTTGGGTATCTATTCAAATATAACGAATCTGCAGGTAGAAGTCTCTATCAGATGTACAGGTTACTTACCTTTGGGAACAATATACCTGGGAGAGACATATTCTAGTTGCAGATTCCTTACCGACCCCCCCATTCTCCCCGCACTGCGAACTGATTTCTAGGGACAGGAACGTCCCCTTAAGGGCCCTAGTTTTGGCGCATCCCTTTCAGTGTTGCTATGGGTTCCTTGTCAGCGACATCGCACAACATTGTTCTCCTATTGCCTTCACTCCTGAGGTGATTCAGAAGGTTACTCTCAAAATTGATTCTGTTATCTTTAATTCATTTGGCCTCAACAGCAATAATATCCAAACATCCTTCTAGTATCAGACCATTTATTTTGGTGGTTGCATTGGAGACAAGTTCTCCTCTGAAGACTCCAAAGGCAACTTTGTCATAACATTGTGACACTGATTAACAGGGCAGCTTGGTGTCCGAAATCTTGCAGGTTGGACGTTTGACCATGCATTACGATTGTATGTAGATATTAAACAAAACAAGAGACCTTCCACAGGGACCTTCCACAAGATGGAGTCACAGATGTCCTTGAGATCTTCCTTCCTCCACCACCAATAAATTCTGAGGAGGTATGAGGTGCTTGAATAAGATCTGATATTCCCGAGGTCAAGCCCTCCTCTTGACAGTGATAAACTGCTGTTTACAGTGCTGTTGGATGGATATAATCGCTTTATCCAGCGACCTGCAAAAGGATTAAATTAAAGTAATTGGCATGGCTTAGTTTTAAAGGCTAATTTTGGACATCCAGCTGAAACCACAAACCTATATTTAAGGCACTGCACTGTCTAATTCCCATGTTGACAAGGAGAGGCTCAAAAAGAAATGAAACAAACTATTTCAACATTGCAGCACTGTCACCATCTGCTATATAATCAGCAAAACATCCAGTAAAGCAACAGTAACAAATACCTAAGTATGAAAATTGAAAGCTGTTAAAGGGAACAGCTAGCCAAGTCCCATTAGCATCACTATAGGTAACAAACCCATTCCCACCATAGTTTGTCCTCTTATCCTGGCTTTCCTGTGAACCTTAATAAACGAGCTGGTCTGACCTTTGAGAAGAGCTTACAAAGCCTGGGAACAAGGGAACATAGGGGCCAATCCCTCAGTTCTCTCACAAGCAGATAACACCAGAGCTCTCCTTCTTCTTGCCTTCTTCTAAGTCCAGCTATGTTCCAAAGTCACTGGCATAGGAGTTTGTCTTATAGTAGTTATTTAACCAGTGATTGGTGATCGGTCCTAAGCCTATCCTAAGAATATTTCCCTAGTCATTACATTCCTACTTTGCAGTGCTTTCCTGGTAAAGTTCTGAAAAACAATTTAAAAAAGCCCTGTTCCGGAGTGTGAAATGCTTGGGAAATGAGACCTTGCATAGTTGGCTTACTGGGTGCGCTTTATTAGCATGACATCTCACTTCTTGTCCAATGAAAACAAACATTTCTCGGCAAGCCATTCCCTATTTCTGTGGTTTTTCATTCAGTGCAATCTTGTTTCAGACTTTACCAGTAAACCTCTTTCAGTTGCTGATTTTTCCACCTTTTACCAATAATGCCTTTATGTCGCTAATCCTCTGTTTTTTTCTCCAGATTATAGCTGGAGTAATTCCACCCTCTTCTTCTACCAGTCTTTTGTCTGCGGTCTGGTAACACGGTTAAGGCCCAGTTATCTTGAATAAGAGGGTCTTATTTAAGGAGCAGTTCCTTTCTCTAGTATCAATCCCTCCAGTTCCTCTCACTACCTATGTTATGCACTTGCCTGAAATAAGATGGGGCTAATGTAAAGAGCGGTTATTTCCTCCAGCCTGTATTTACCATTTCTGAGAAACTTCTGCTTTATATAAAGGTCTTCCTTGTCCTGTCTCCTATCCCACACTCATGAATGAGTGCAGGCCCTCTAAGCCCACCCACTACAAAAACTCCAGTTCTGCCCACCTTTCCCACATGTGTTAATGTGTTCTTGATAGCTCTCTGCCTGTGAACGATGCCTGCAGGTTTCTGTCACAATCCATCTTTTCCTGGTAAATTACTGTTTGTCCCTTGCTGATACTAATATGTTGAGAAGCCACACAATATTACAGACACAGGGCCTGATTCTAACTTTGGAGGACGGTGTTAAACCGTCCCAAAAGTGGCGGATATACCACCTACCGTATTACGAGTCCATTATATCCTATGGAACTCGTAATACGGTAGGTGGTATATCCGCCACTTTTGGGACGGTTTAACACTGTCCTCCAAAGTTAGAATCAGGCCCACAGTTTGGTTATCTTCCCTGTGTCTGTGTTCTCCCTTATTCTGTATGGTGGCATCCTATCCACTCTTATAGAGCTATCTTACTGTGGGAAGCTGGCACTTTTTTGCAGTACCCCCAACCCCCCACACTTTTTGCCTGGATTTTCACTGCAACTTGGGCTGGAGTGCACTGGGATCCTGCTAACCAGGTTCCCAGGGCCAGTGTTCTTTGCCTAAAAATTGCAAAGGTAATTGGCAACACCTTTAGCGGCCACTATAAGTCCCTAGTAAAAGGTACTTAGGTACCTAGGGCATGGGGTACTACGAGTAGGCCCCTAAGGGCAGCAGCACTGATTGTGCCACCCTCTTGGGCCATGCATCGCGATGCACCTAGCACTGCCATTGCAGGCTTAGTGTCCTGTGCAATTCTAAAATGCAAACTCAACATGGCGCACTGCCTATGTGCCCTGTCCACTACACACAGCATACAATATAGATAAGTCACCCCTCTGGCAGGCCTTCTAGCCCTAAGTCCGGGTGCACTTTACCATATGTGAGGGCATAGCTGCATGAGCAATATGCCTTCCCTGTGTCCTTGCCAAACCTGGGAAATAATGAGTGAACAGAGCAGTCGTTTTAAATACATGTGCTGGTCACTTGTCAGTACGAGTTTCACAGCTACATGTTGGCCACTCTGAACCCTGGATTGTTTGGTTTCATGCAACTCAGAATGATAAAGCCAAACTGCTACCAGTGTTGGATTTAATATAAAATGTACCCAGGGGTCACCTTAGATGTGGTCCCCTGCAAAAGCTAACTACCCTGGCATTGTTGCTGTCCGGTCCCAACTAGCCTTCCACCACCAGACAGGATTCTGGACCCCTGGGGAGATAACCATTGTTCTTTGGGGCCAGAGAAGAAAGCCATTCCTAGGAAGAGGTGCTGCCTCACCTCCCCGAGAAATGTGCACAGCCCTGCCTAAGAGCTTCAAAGGGCTTACCACCCTTGAAACTTGACCCCTAAGCCTGCTGCTAGGAGCAGATGGCCGCCCCCATTGCAAACCTCCACTTTTGGCGGGAGCAAAGGCAAGAAACCACACAAAGGACAGGGGTGGTGGCCCCAACTGGCATGCACCACCCATAAGGTGTTGCCTGCGAAGTGGACATTCCATTTAATTTTCCTTCATCTTGGATGGAAGGAAAATAGCAACCAGGTGTAGTGGAATAATCCCTCCCCACAGGAAGTGGTCACTTAGTGGGTGTAGCCACCCTAATGTGGATGACCCATTGATCACTACCAGGTTACCCCTAAAGTGGCCACTAAATACAGTACTTAGTGGGCATCTCTAGACCAGGAAATCAGATTCAACGGACAAAAGAAGAGCAGAACCAAGAAGACCCGAAGCAAGAGAACTGTGAATCTGCTGCACCAAGGAAAAGGCGCCAAACCCTGCCTGCTGCTCCCAGGACCCAACAATTGCCACGGAGGAGCTGCTGGACAACTCTACAAAGAGGACCTCCAGGTTTCACAAATCACCAGAGAACTCCCTTCAGAGTGGAGGTACCACTCTAAAACCACAAGAATTCATCAAGCCAGTGAGAGTCACGTCACTGACCAACTGCTAACTCCCAAACCGGATGCCACAGCTGGACCAAACTGCATCCCGATGACCTTGAGGACAGACCCTGCCAGTGTGCCAAGTGTGGTAGCACTATGACCTCCAGCGGCCAAACCATGCCAATACCCTGGTTTTTGGCCAGCTAATGTCGGACATGTGGAAAAACAGCCCACCTGGGGCTGCAAAAGGACCAGGAGGAAGCCCTAGTTAAGAGGCTCCAGAACCAACCCAGACCTACCGTCAGAGTACCCCCGTTGTCCTGTGAACGACCCTGGAAC
Source organism: Pleurodeles waltl (assembly GCF_031143425.1). Taxonomy (NCBI): domain Eukaryota; kingdom Metazoa; phylum Chordata; class Amphibia; order Caudata; family Salamandridae; genus Pleurodeles; species Pleurodeles waltl. Next base: position 118,794,288 of record NC_090449.1, read on the forward strand.
CAACTTACCTCCTGCTCCTGAAGGCATCCTTTCCCTGCGCACAGCTCCTGGTTGAACAATTCGCTCTGCAACCTGCCACCCTGTGCCCTGCACCGAAGAGCCTGCTGTGCGCTAAGGGTCCCCTACCCCTTGTGACCTCGACACTCCAAGGGGACCCCAAGGAACAATCTTTAAACTTACCTGTACAGTGCTTTTCCAAGTGGTTCCTTGCAGTGTCCCTGCATCAGCTCCAGAGACCTTCTCCCAATGCTCCTGATGGAACCTGGAGCCACCTGAACTTCTCCAGCTGGCACAGTGTGCCCACAGGTTACCTAGACCAACCTGCAAAAGAAGAACTTGGTAAACCAACTGTACGATTTTATATGTAGTTTTAAAGGTGATCCTCTATTGGTTGCTATGGTGCGTGATTAAGCAGAAAAATACTATTTTTTATTAAGCTTAAAAAGTTCATATCTCAAAAAGTACTTATCCAATTCTAATGATCTTGGTCTTAAAGTTTATATAAAAACATTAAGGCCCTCATTCTGACCCTGGCGGTTTGCAACCGCCAGGGCAGAGTGCCGCGGAAGCAACGCCAACAGGCTGGCGGTGCTTCATGGGCCATTCTGACTGCGGCGGTAAAGGCGCGGTAAGAAAAGGGCAACCGGAGGTTTCCCGCCGGTTTACCCCTGGCCCAGGGAATCCGACCCCTTCCCGCCAGGCTGGCGGGAACGGGTGTCGTTGGGCCCCTGGGGGCCCCTGCACTGCCCATGCCACTGGCATGGGCAGTGCAGGGGCCCCCTAACAGGGCCCCACAAAGATTTTCAGTGTCTGCTGTGCAGACACTGAAAATCGCGACGGGTGCCACTGCACCCGTCGCACACCTGCGAATCCGCCGGCTCCATTCGGAGCCGGCTTCCACTTCGCAGGGGCTTTCCCGCTGGGCCGGCGGGTGATCTTTTGGAGATCGCCCGCCGGCCCAGCGGGAAAGTCGGAATGACCCTCGCGGTCTTCCGACGGGGGTACTTTGGCGGGCGGCCTCCGCCGCCCGTCAAAGTCAGAATGACCCCCTAAGTGTTTTTCTAAATTGGTCTTGAGTTATTCCTTTGAGTGTGTGAGTTGCAAGATTGATGCTGTGAGTACAACAAATGCTTTGCACTTCTCCAAGATTGGCCTAACTGCTCGACCAAGCTAACTTACAAATTAGAGCATTAGATCTAGTTTTTACCCCTGTAAACCAATGTATAGTTGCCTGGACTCCCTGCACAGTGTGCCTAGCTTTTCACACTACATAGAGGCCAGCCTCCTACACTTTTCTACTGCGGAAGTCACCTGTAACTCTTCAATGGATATATCTCCTATCTATAGATGTGTTCCCCCATGTGTATCGGCCTCACCAGTCCCTGGATCTTTCTTCACCAGGGTTTTCTTAAGAGATGGCAGATTTGGCCATTAAATTTAGGTGCCCTCTACCCCCTACTGATTTCTGCTAGGTTGTAAGACTATTCTAAGGAATTTTTCATATTCAGTATATCCCTCTTTTGAATGACATTTTGTTAATTTCACATTAAAATGAAGTGCTCGCCCCATCAGTGGAAAGACCAGCTAGACTGGAAGTGGCTCCAAGGCGCACCTCCTGCATTTACCAGAGCCAGCCCAGCTATAAGAAGGCCAGCATCAAAGGCAGATCCACACTGTATTACTGTTTTAGTATCAACTTATATGATTTCCTTTCTGAACATCTGGTCGCACTGTTCTCTCCCCTTCTCAATATTCATATGATTACCTCCTTCTGTACTCATGCCAGAAATACTTCAGTAGGGTGATTGCCGAAGAGCTGATTTGTTTTCTATTGTTTCCCTGAAAGATGTCCTCTAACTGGACTAGAGAAATAGAAGTCATTGTAGGTGAGAATGTCTGATACAGTTTGAGGGCTGCCTAGACATAAAAGCACCTCATATGTAATAATCTTTTTTGCTGCATGTCTACCAAAAATCTTGAGTACACCAATTTGAGTTTTGATGAGTTCTAAAATTCTACAAAGATGGATATTTTAGACGTTTCCTTAGCAAATTAATGATGTTTGGTTTTTATATTTAAAGCACGCCATGACAAACTTACAAAGTGTGCTGCATCCTTTGTATTTAACAGAAGTTTTGAATCCTTTTATGGGAGAAAGCTGGCAACTTAATGTAAGGTATATCACAGTTCTAACCATTATGCACCTCCGCCTTATGAGCTCCAAGGGACATTTTAGTGTTAAGAGTTCTAATGTTGGAAGTATGCCTTCACACCTAGATCTAAAAGGTTTATTTTGATATGTGTCAACTGCAGCTTGGACTTCAGGCATTAGGGATTAAGATCAAATATAATGCCACGTTTCTGAAGTCGCTTATGTTGATGAAATAATTCCAGAGAGGATTACTGATGTGACATCTGACTTATATGCCAGTGGTGCATTTTCAAACCAACAACAAATCACAGGCAATTTCTCCCCTCGCCGCCAGGCACTAGTTCGAACAGTTTGGTTGTTATAAAAGAAGAGCAATAATGTTGCAGTACAATAAGAAATGGCATATCCGCATTCATATACTCCGACCTCTCATCCCATAGACATGTCCCCAACATCCCGCCCAGGAGAGTGGGTGTCTCGGGAGATCAACTAAGGCCTGTCTGGCAAAGGGTCAGAACAAATACCCCGCAATCCTGCCAAGTCTTACCATATTTTGTGATGCTTCATACAGTAGTCCATTCCTGAAGCCCTTGTGTCCGCAGACAGGGTCACCATCTCTTCACCGCCTTGCAATGTCAAACTTCACCACCATCAAGCCCAACCAAAGTAGTGCCTTCTGATATCTGTTATGCCCAGGTTGTCCGTGATATGTAGGAGGATGAGCCTGGCGCCCCCTTCCAATCTACCCAGGCCACCCCAACAGAAATGTGTGAGGGCAGGACAGCTCCAGAACATGTGGGACAAGTTCCCCTGAGGATCTTCGCATCTCAGACAGTCCCCTTCATACAACAAACCCATACGATGCAGTATTGTCCTAGTAAGCTATGTGTGATGTAACAACTTCAGTTGTATCATTTGAAATTGTGCAGCTTTTACCGCCTCTCTGGGTGCCTCCAGTGCCTACTGCCAGACCTCATCCTCCATCTGACCCAAATCCCCCTCTCACGCTATTCTCACTGACCTCATGGGATGAAGCACATTGCGTATCAGCATTTTGTAAACCTCAGGCAGTTTATGCATTTTCATATTAGTGAGAAGGAGCTTTACCTCTATAGGGTAGATATCAGAGACCTCTACCTCTAGTTGTATACTAGATGAAGTGCACGGCGGAGCTGTAAATATCTGAACAATTGTTTGTGGTGCGGATGAATTTTTGTTTGGGGATACTGAAAAGATTTAAGTGTGCCACCCTGCAGCACATCTCCCAATGTGGAAATCTCTAGAAGATCCTAGGCAGCTAATCTGCGTAAAGCTTGCACTTGCAGAAGCTGAGTTCTCCTCCATATTGGGGTCTCCATTGTCAGGCGATTAGTCCACAGATGGCCTTTAGTGCATCAAACCACACCTTAAATACCACTTGTGTGGCCAGCAGAAGTGTCTCCAATATGGTCCCACCATAAAATAGATGTGGGAGATTGTGGCAGCCCATTAGCCCCCCCTCCACCGCATAAGCTGAAACTCTAAACCCCTCAAACCACCGATTGTTTATTATGAGCGGATGTGCCGACCAGTAGTATAGAAGTATATCAGGGCTTGGCTATCTCTTCACAGTGTACGATCGGCAGTACTTCCCTTGGGCTATTCAAGGAGTACCCCCTTTCCACAGCAGCTATCGAAGTTGCTCATTCACTTTTCTGAAAAAAGCTTTGCTTATCGGGAAAGGATGATTCTGTAGCTGGTAAAGAAAACATGGCAGGGAGACCATTTTTAAAATAGCTGAGCATCCCAGTAGGGTGAGTGAACCAAAACTTGACCTCGCACACAAGCCACTCCACTTGCAGCACCAGATTCCTCTCATAATACCTCCCAACCTCCACTGTGACCAAAACCCCGAGAAATTCAAATCCCAAGAATACTACAGGTATGCCCTTCTCCCATGGTATATCAGTGGGGCAGGGGGGTATGGGGTATTTAGAAGACTTAGAGGTATTCAGCTGGAGGCCTGAGTATGTACCTAAGATTTGGAGAAACTGAAGGGCTCTGGACCCTGTCAGCTCTGGGGGTCCCACGAACAACAGGATGTCATCTGTATAAAGTGAGATCCTTTCATCCTCCTCAGTGTACTATTGAAATTCCTAAAACAAGGTGTCCACTCACACTCACGCCACCAGAGGTTCGATCACGAGGGTGAAGAGCAGAGATGACAAGGCACAGCCCTGTTGCGTGCCCTTCTCCACCAGGAACCAGTCTGAGGTCACCCTCGACCTGCACCCTAGCCATAAGGCCCGTGTATGAGAGACATACTTTACCTATAAATTTGGGTCCGAAACACACCTGTGTGAGGACTGAAAATAGGTACTCTCAATCCACAGAGTCAAAAGTCTTCCCGAAATTAAATGACATAGGGGCTCTGTAGCCTCGGAAACTCCTACTCATTGATATTGTGTTGTTAAAACAACACAAATTATGGCACCCGCAATAATGCCAACGCTGTTTGTAACTCCTCTCCAGTGACCTTCGCCTCCAAGGAGTCATGGTCTTCTGGAGATAGTCAAGTCATTGGCAAGTCCTGTATAAAGGCCCATAGATCCAACTATAGCTCACAGGGTCTCCCCTATACAGCTTGCGGTAGTACGTTGCAAATACCTGGGCTAGGGGCACCGTTCCTGTTACTCTAGAACCATCTCCGACCATCAAGTACACAATCGGAGCCCCAGCCCCTCTGGGGAGCACAGCCAATGCAAGGTCTTACATGCCTTGTCCCCCAACTAGTATATTCTGCTGTGTGTGGCCATCCACACCTCCCTCACCTCGTGGGTAAGTTCCTGTTAGAGTAATGTCTCAATATGGAGAGAGTCTTGCAACAGGGACTCCTGCAAAGACTGCATATAACAGCCCTCCAGATCTGCGACCTTCCAGCATTGTAGGAAGCTGGCCTGGTGTGTGGTGGATACTTATGGTGTTGGCACCTTATACCAGGTCCAGGTGACCCCTATTAGTGTATGTAGGCTGTGTCTAGGAAGCCAGGTGTTGGAAGTTGGCTCTGTATATACTATCTCAAAGTTAGAGATAGTGTGCACAGAGTCCAAAGGTTCCCCTTAGAGGTTGATAGTGGCAAAATTAGATAATATTAATGCTCTGTTTTGTGGTAGTGTGGTCGTGCAGTGGGCTTATCAGAGGGTAGAGTTAAGCATTTGTTGTACACACACAGGCAATAAATGAGAACACACACTCAAAGACTTAATTCCAGGCCAATAGGTTTTTATATAGAAAACTATTATTTTCTTAATTTATTTTAGAACCACAAGATTCAGAATTCAAGTAAGTACATAAATTGTAAGGTACTTGGCATAGGTAAATAATGAACTTTGAATTAAAACAGTAATATACACAGTTTTGGCAAAAATGGCAATAGGCTATTTTTAAAGTGGACACTGCAAAAATCAGCAGTTACTGAGGGAGCTAAGTAATGATTAGTTTTTCAGGTAAGTAAAGCACTTACAAGTTCAGTCTCTGGGGCATAGGCAGCACCAGCAACACTGGGCCGGTCAGGTGCAGAGGTCAAAGTAGGGCCCAAATAGCATAGGCGCCTATGGAGACCAGGGGTGCTCCGGTTCCAGTCTGCTAGCAGGTAAGTCCTCGGGGAGCAGACCAGGGGGTGTTTTGTAGAGCACTGAGGGCGTCACAAACAAGCACACAAAATACACCCTCAGTGGCACAGGGGCGGCCGGGTGCAGTGTGCAAAGTAGGTGTTGGGTTTTATGTTAAAATCAATAGAGAGACCCGGTGGTCACTCTGGCGATGCAGGCAGGGCACAGGGGGGGCTTCTCAGGACAGCCATCGACTGGGCAAGGATGAGGGCCGCCTGCTGGGCACTCCTGCACCGGTAGTTGGTTTCTCTCTGGCATGGGAGCTGCGGGTGCAGTGCTTCTTCCAGGCGTCGGGTTCTTTGTTCCCGGGCAGTCGCGGTCAGGGGGAGCCTCTGGATTCTCTCTGCAGGCGTTGCTGTGGGAGTGTAGGGAGGTCGTCTCATGGTGCCCATGTCGTTGGAGTTGCCTGAGGATCCTCTCTACAGTGTTGGTTTTTCTGGAGACGAGCTGGGACGTCGGGTGCAGAGTGTTGGGGACTCACGCTTCCTGCTGTTTGGACAGAGCCGCTGTCCATGGGAGTTTCTTGGTCCTTTGGTTGCAGGGCAGTCCTCTGAGTCCTCAGAGGTCGCTGGTCCCGCTGGATGCGTCGCTGTGCAGGTTCTTTGAGTCTGGAGACAGGCCGGTAGGGCTGGGGCCAAGTCAGTTGTCGTCGCCGTCGTCTCTGCTGGGCTTTCAGGTCAGCAGTCCTTCTTCTTGTTGTAGGTCTTCAGGAATCTGGTTTCCTGGGTTCAGCATCGCCCCTAAATACTCAATTTAGGGGTGTGTTTAGGTCTGGGGGCAGTAGCCAATGGCTACTGTCCTTGAGTATGGCTACACCCTATTTGTGCCTCCTCCCTTTGGGGAAGGGGGCATATCCCTAATCCTATTGGGGAGAATCCTCCAAAGCAAGATGGAGGATTTCCTAAGGCAGGGGTCAATTTAGCTCAGGACACTTTAGGGGCTGTCCTGGCTGGAGGGTGACTCCTCCTTGTTTTTACCATTATCTCCTCCGGACTTGCCGCCAAAAGTGGGGGCTGTGTCTGGGGGCTGGGCATCTTCACTAGCTGGAGTGCCCTGGGATGCTGTAACACCAGGTCTGAGCCTTTGAGGCTCACCACCAGGTGTTACAGTTCCTGCCGGGGGAGGTGTTAAGCACCTCCACCCAGTACAGGCTTTGTTCCTGGTCACAGAGTGACAAAGACACTCACCCCATGTGGCCGGAAACCTTGCTGGATGTGGCAGGCTGGCAGAAACTGGTCAGCCTAGCACTAGTAGTTGGACTGGTATACAGGGGGCATCTCTAATATGCCCTCTGCATTTCTCAATAAATCCCACACTGGAACAGGCTACCCCACACTTACAATGTCTAAGAATTGGTTTAGACACTGTAGGGGCATAGTGCTCATGCAACTATGCCCTCACCTGTGGTATAGTGCACCCTGCCTTAGGGCTGTAAGGCCACTAGAGGGGTGACTTACCTATGCCACAGGCTGTGGGTAGTGGGCATGGCGCTTTGAGGGTAGCGCCATGTCGACTTAGTCTTGTTCTCCCCACCAGCACACACAAGCTGTGAGGCAGTGTGCATGTGCTGAGTGAAAGGTCCCCAGGGTAGAATAGTACATGCTGCAGCCCTTAGAGACCTTCCCTGGCCACAGGCCCCTTGGTACCATGGGTACCATTTACAAGGGACTTATCTGTGTACCAGGGCTGTGCCAATTGTGGAGACAAAGGTACAGTTTAGGGAAAGAACACTGGTGCTGGGGCCTGGTTAGCAGGGACCCAGCACACTTTCAATCATATCTAGCATCAACAAAAGGCAAAATGTTATGGGGTAACCATGCCAACAGAAGCATTTTGCTACACCAGGGCTCTGTAGAGGTAGCTGTGGATGAGCAGCCACGACTTATCTTCGAGACATGCAAAGCTTATGCAATAACACAGTAGTCACACAGCAACTTATCACCTATGAAAGAAACCACACTGTGTTACAAAAATAAAGGTTCTTTATTATAGTAACACAACACTAGATTAATTATAGGCAGTCACCCAACTGGAGGTAAGTACACACTATGTATATACACAATAGCAATCTGAGATTAGCATAGAAAACAACAAACATTGGCAAAACTGTAGAAATTAGTTTGGGCCCTAGGGGAGGGCCAAACCATACACTAAAATAGTGGGATGCCAAGTGAAGTCCCCCACCCAAGGATATGGAGTCGTTAGAGGCGAAGCTTGAATGAAGAGGGGCCCCAAGAGGTGAGTACCTAAGTGACCCCAGCAACCAGGAGAGGAGAGGTCAGTACCTAGTCTTCCCAAGAACTAACAAAAAGATTTAGGAAATGGATTGTGCAAGATCAGGACCAGACTAGAAGAAACTAAATGTGGATTCTGGAACAAGAGGACCTGCAAAAGAAGGGGACAGAGTCCAGTGTACAATGGAGTGTCCAGTGGGAGCCACTACCCACCATTCTGTGGGTGAAGATTCGGTCAATAGGGGAAGGAGAAAACCAGCTGTGGCGCCCTGGAGCTGAAGAGGAGTCCTTGGAGCAGTGCAGATGATGTCTCACGTTGGTCGTTGTTTCGTAGATGGTCGGTGGTATAGGGGAACCACCAACAAGCCTTGGCAGATGCAAGAAGAAGAAAAAAAAGAGTTGGAAGGCTGAAAATGACTCGCAAGGTCCAGGGGATTTGACCCTTGGAGAGGAGTCCAGGCTAGCCGACAGCAGTTGGGAGAGCCAGCAGAAGCAGTCACAGCCCCCACAGGTAACCCACTGGCAGCAGGCACAGTAAGTTGCAGTAAGACCCAATCAGCATACCTGGAGAGGAGTCCCACGTCACTGGAGCAGCAGAGAAGAGACTGTTCTTGCCAGGATGAAGTTCTGGAGGCCGGGGCTACTCGGAGTCTGAAGATCCCTTGGAGTTGAAGACAACAAGCCTTGGTAGCTACAAGAGTCGTGGTTCACAGGGGCACTCTCTTGCAAGGAGAGGTAAGGGTTTACCATCTCCCCAGTTGGACAACTGGCAGAGAGGTCCAAGTGGACCACTCCAGACCACCACCTGTAATGCAGGATCCACGAGGCAGGAGGGAGAACCACGCAGCCGGACGTCGATGCTGTAGGTGCCTGCAGATGCAGGGGAGTGACTCCTTCACTCCAAGGGAGATTCCTTCTTGCTACTTGGTGCAGGCTGAAGTCTTGCCAACCCCAGAGGATGCACAGCCGGTGTAATGTTGCAGTTGCAGGAAGGAGCCAGAGAAACAATGTTGCAAGGAGAGGTCGTCTCGGGAGTTGCAGTCTTGTCGGTTCCTGAAGAGTCCAGCTGTGGTTCCAATGTCCTGAAGTAGAAGTAAACGATGCAGAGGAGTCATGGTGGAGTCTTGTACGTCGAATCTGGGGACCCATCTGCAAGGGAGTCCCTAAATATCCCTAAAAGGGGGTTTGGTCACCTGGCAAGGTGACCAACTATCAGGAGGGGGTCTCTGACATCACCTGCCTGATCTGGCCACTCAGATGCTTCCAGGGGCCTCTGCATATCTTGGTTTCAAGATGGCAGAATTGAGTAGGTACCTGAAGGCGCTCTGGGCACCACCCCTGGGGTGGTGATGGACAGGGGAGTGATCACTCCCCTTTCCTTTGTCCAGTTTCACGCCAGAGCAGGGACCGGGAATCCCTGGACTGGTGCATTCCGGTTTATGCAAGTAAGCAAACCGGTGGCTTGGGGAGGCTAAACCATCCCAAGTCTTGTAACACCTATTTCCAAGGGAGAGGGTGTTGCCTTCCCCTGCCTGACCTGGTCGAGCAGCAGGAGGGCAGAAACTTATCTGAGGGGTGGCAGCAGTGCTGGCTGCCCGTAAAACCCCGGAAGACTGGTAGGAGAATACTCGGGGGTCCTCTAAGGAACCCCCAGAGTGCATGGAATCATTCTACCAATACTGGCAACAGTATGGGGGTATGATTCCAACATGTTTGATACCAAACATGCCCAGTTTTGGAGTTACCATTATGTAGCTGGACACAGGCAGTGATCTGTGTCCACTACACGGGTAAAATGGCTTCCCCACACTTACGAAGTCCAGGAAAATGGGACTGGAGTTTGTAGGGGTACCTCTTGCTCATGCAGGGGTGCTCTCACACACAGGTACCTCCACCCTGCACTCTGGGTTAGGAAGGCCTACCATAGGGGTGACTTACAGTGACCTAGTGTAGTGACCTGTGGTAAAACGGTTCATGCACCTTTTCACGCATGCTGCAATGGCAGGCCTGCAGACACATTTTGCAAGGGCTCCCATGGGTGGCATAATACATAATACATGCTGCAGCCCATGGGAGACCCCTGCTGTCCCAATGCCCGGGGTACCTAAGTACCAAATGCTAGGGACTTATGTGGGGACATCCGTATGCCAGTTGTGGAGTGCATAAAGGTCCTTAGCAACCAAATTTGAATGGCGAGAGCACAAGCACTGGGGTCCTGGTTTGCAGGATCTCAGTGAAAACAGTCTAAGCACACTGATAGCAGGCACAAAGTGAGGGTAACCATGCCAAAAGAGGTTACTTTCTTATAAGTGTGCTCTCTCTCTTTCTCTGTCCATTGGAGTAGCTAATGCTATTCACACATATGGTAGCCTTCATAGCCTCCCACAGGGTGCCCTGGGACCTCACTTATCCCGTATTTTCAGTAAGTAATCATTGGCATGCCTGTTGGCACATATCCCTGAAATCTTCATTCTTAAGGTGCCAGGGATCCAAGCGCCAGCTCAGCCTAGCCTTTCTCAAGCCCCAATTTAAACTCACGAGCACTGGTGAGTGATCAGAAAGGCCCTGAGCCAGTATTCTAGCATCAATAACTCTGTGGCCATCGCTCTTGTGCATAAGGACAGTCAAGTCTAGAGAAGGATCTTTGAGCCCCAGAGTAAAAGGTGTACCCTCAGTCTCCCGGGTGAAGTTCCCTCCAGACATCAACCAAATTCTTATTTTGTATGAAAGAGTTTATGGCGGTGTTCGGCCATGGCTGGAACTCCTGGATGATGCAGACTGATCAAGATCGTTCTTGCATACCCTTTTGAGGCCATCCCCCAGTATCCATGCAGTCCCTGTCAGCTCCTTTATCAAGTCCCCCAGCCTTGTCAAGAAGCTCGTCGTTAAGAGCGGGGTGCATAAGTACAGATTAGTGAGAGCAGGGTTTCAAGCCATGCTCCTGAGATTGCCACAAATCGACCCTGTCTATCGTGCCAGACCTTGTTTTCCACAAAGGGTGTACTCCTTCTAATCTGGATAGCCGTACCTCGGGAGCCCCAAAAGAACCCCGAGTGATACACCTGGGCAAAACCTCTATGGGCCAAGAATGGGCATTTGTTTCCCTAAAGATTTGTCTCCTGGAGCATGATTTACATGCACACCAGATTGAGAGGCTGCTTTCAGTACTGCTCCCCTTTTAATTTTATCTAACATCCTGTTTACATTCAATGAAAGGACTCTGATCATGCTGTGTTCTGTGTCACCCCGATGCAGGAGCCTCACCATGTGATATAGCAGCCATTTCTAATCTCCCACCTTACAGAATACATAAGGATCCAATGTGGTCACCTGCTGGTCCCACCCTCCCCGACCATGTGAATGAAACCAAGAAATAACTCCAGAAATGTTTCCCCAAAGCCACCATAACTCATGAACTGGAAGTACCTGTCAAAGTGCGACTAGGGAACATAGCCAACGGGGCAAGCATGTAATAAACAGGTGTATCACCCCCACCATCCCAACATCCCCCACAAACATAACCCATCATAACTAATAAAGAAAAAAAATGGAACCTAGTTTTAGCCAGGCCAAACGTCCATGCAGATCAAGAGTACATTATTGAGCGTGCACCACCCTGAATAAAGAGCTCCTCACTAGGTTTCCGACATTGCCAGACTGGTGTCCGCATTGTTAGGCAATGCAGCTGGTTCAGCCTCCTCCGTGCTTGGGGATTTCCCCACACCTGAACGTGCAGGGTCCATGGAGCAAACTCTCTGCTCCCTCAGGGGTGGTTTCTTCCTCAACGCTGTTTGCCAGTCCTTTGTGGGGCCCATCATGCCTCCTGCCCTTCCCCAGGCACCTCATTGTCGAATGTAACAGTTTTGTTACTTATGGGATGCTCCTCAACCCAGTTCCACACCGCTTTGGGATTGTCAAAGAAGAAGGCCTTGCCCTGGAAGATAACCTTTAAGTGAGCCGGGAAGAGCAACCTGTAAGTCATCGCCAAAGCCTGAAGGATTTCTGCTGTTGTTGCACCTTGAAGGTGTAGTCTGGGAAAATCAGCACCGGCGACGACTGGAAGAGCACCTGTCCGGTTTTGTAAGCTATCCTGAGGAGTGCATCCCTGTGTCCATAGTTAAGCACCTTAACAATGAAGGCATGTGGTAGGGCCTCCACTGGGGGCTTAGCCATCTTGATGGGCTCTTTCAACAGAGAAGCAGTTCGATAGTTCATCTGAGGGGACCCAACTGCATAGTCAGTCATATACAAATTTGTTGGGTTATTTCCCTCCACCCCTTTGGATGCCCACTATGTGCGAAGATTTGTTCGCCTGGATCTTCCCTCGGCATCGTCAACTCTAGCCTCTAATTGACCCACACAGCTTTGCAATTGGACCAGACGCGCCTCGTGATTTTTCACTGTGTCCTCAGTTTTGACACTGGCCTTCTACCTCAGTAACCCTGTGAGTGGTGTTGTGGACTAGTGCCATATCCACCTCGAATTCCCCCATCTTTCCTCCATTGTTACTTTGAGGTCTTGGAGTGCGAGCAATATTGTTGAGGCCTGGATAATGTCCTGCGATGGTGGTCCGCCCCTGATCACCTCAGTCTCCCCGGCAGATGTGGTGTGCTTGGTATATTTGTCTATTTTCTGCTGTGAGACAGCTGACAGCAATTTATCTTTGACAATGTTGTGACTGTGGGGTCTCTCTCTCTCTCTCTGTGGCCAGGCAAACAGGAGAACCCTCACAGGCCTATTGATGACCACCTCCCTGGGGGTTCGGATGCAGAGGGACCTCACACTCCTCAGGAAGGAGTCACAGCTCGATATGGGCGCTCTAACACGGGGTCTTCTAGATGAGGGTCAAAGCCCCATTGTCATTGAGTAGACATCAAAATCATCCCCACCAAAGTGGCTACCCTCCTCCCAGTGCAGTCAGTCCAGTCTGTGGGCCTTCAGGTCAGAGCTCAGGTCCTCTCAAACCACACACCCTCTTAAGTTCAAAGGGGAGCCAAGAGCCCAAAAGCCGGGGAGCAGGTTGCAAGGCACACCGAGTCACATGGCTGTCCACCCTTGGCATCATTAGGCCGTGTCTGGTGCAGCAGCAACCCCTGTGGCCCCCACCTCGTGGGCAATCACCTCCTGCAGAATGCAGCAGCCCCGCCCCCTGTCGCTCACCTTTAAGCCCAACAGTTTGTCCCGGAGTCTCAGTGTCCGCATCCTCAATGAGGCGCTTTCAAGTGGGCCCCGTGCCACTAGGCTGCTACTCCTCCTGCCCTCCAGGCCACATGAGCCACCACCTCCAGTACAGCTAGCACCTCTCGACTTCCGCCGCACGTCAGATATTCATTCCATCCCAGCGTGCAGCCAGCCACCGTTTCCCTGCAGTCACTTGACAGGTGGCCCTCTCATCTCCACTGCAGGCTAAGTCACGTTCCGCCTCCATCGGTCACGCTGCTCTCTGGTCGCACCAAGGTCATTTTGCTCCCTGGAATGGCCACTTCCTCCCCGCTTGTAGGGGTGCAGGGTGAGTGTACAGTTAGTGGCAGCCGCTGTGGCTCTACCCAGGCCGGATCGACCCGTGGAGCATCAGTTTCACGCGGATTGCCTTTGTGGTCAAGTGGAGCTCATTACAGAGCGACCGCCATGTTCGTTGGCGAAGCCACACCTCTGTTAACAAATTACTTGATATATTCAGTGTTCAGAGCACAGGCACTGGGATGTTGTTAGCAGCCTTTAGTGTTCAGAGTCCAAATATTCAAGTTGGTCCAGAAAGCTGAGCAACCACACAAAAAGATACACCTTCTTAAAAATAGCAAAAGATAAAAGACAAATTGATGCTAGTTTTTGCTAGGAGTGGGCATGCTTTGAAGCTCAAATCATTGTCTCTTCAATCCAACAAGCAGAGTCAAACCTAATGGGTGAAGAAGAATCGCTTTGGGGAGGGGAGGCATGAGAGTATTCATGTGCAAGACCACATATTGCAAAATACACACACTTGGGGTCCAATGAACTCCAGCTCTCCAGTCCATTTGACACATATACAAACCCATGCATGTTAAATGCATTCTTCATACATATACCATCCATGATGAAGGCCATTGACTGATGAATGAATAGCTGACCTAAAGGGAATCTTGTCTCCCCAAAGTTGTACAAGTAAAAAGGCCTGTGCTCATGAATTTAGTCAACATGTGGCCGACGTCAGTTGTCACATAGGCCCTCATTACAACGTTGGCAGGCGGCAAGTTGTAACCGCAGTGCGGCTGCCAATGCGGTGCACTCCTGTGGGGGCCATCACGACATCCCCGTTGGGCCGGTGGGTGAAAACTGAGTTTCTGCCTGCCGGCCCAGCGGGGATGTTGGCCGCAAGATGGGAGCTGGCTCCAAATGGAGCCGACGGTGTTGCGGCCGTGTGACGGGTGCAGTTGCACCCGTCGCGCTTTTCACTGTCTGCTGTGCAGACAGTGAAAAGCTTTATGGGGCTTTGCCAGGGGGTGCCTGCACTGCCTATGCCAAAGGCCCCGCGACTCCCCTTTCCGCCATCCTTTCCATGGCGGTTCCTACTGCCATGAAAAGGCTGGCGGGAAGGGGACTCATAATCCCCTGAGTAGCGCTGCAAGCAGCGCTGCCCTGGAGGATTAAAACCGCCGGGACCAATGTGGTGGAAAACCGCCAGGACCACTGTGGCGGAAAACCGCCGGTCCCGGCGGTGCGACCACGGCGCTTCCGCCATGGTCGTAATCCCCAAGTTTGTACCGCGAACCTGTTGGCGGTACAACCTCCAGAACAGCCCTGGCGGTCTTTTATCGCCAGAGTTGTAATGAGGGCCATAGTCTGTGATGAGAGGGCATTAGAGACTCTCTTTTTCAAACAGTAGTAGCCTTTCGGTCTGCCCCTGGCATCAGAGCTCAGCTTTAATGAGCAGGCTTGCATAAATGTCATGCTTATGGGGGGGAAAGCACAGGGTTGTCCTGAAACATACATGGGCAGAGTGGTAATGCTTCACCAAGCCATACAGAAGACTTTAGTGCAAGAATTATTGTAGCTACCAATATTTTGAGTTGCTGTACCTACTTACAAAGTGTACAAAATAATATGTGAAAGGTACTAGTACATGTTCAGACATTGAAATTACTGAATGTTCCATTTTTTTTCAAACCATTGCCTTTGTTTAGGCCTTAGTTTAAGTACGCCCTTATGTATCTGTATAGAGAGGTTTTAATCGTACACCGATAATGCCCTATTACAAAGCCTTTTAGTGTGAAGTGTGCAAACATTAATGCCTGTGTTCGATTTTGCAGCAGAGGTAAAGCAGAGCTCTGAGTTATATAGTCGCCAAGAGATGGACAATTTGCGGGACCAGTTGGTCAGTGCATTTAAGGAAGAAATGCAGATGCGACGCAGCTTGTTGGACTTAGAGAACATAATCCTAGAACTGCACATTGATACTTCCAGGCATCAGATAACAATCGCGGAGTGAGTCCCATCATCCATTTTCCATTGCTCACTGTGAAGCTTCAGTGTTTATACAATTATGTGGCTACTGACAATACATTTATATGACAGTTTATTATGTGCTGATTAATGTTTATATAGTGCAATTATATGTTTCTTAAAATTTCTAAGGCTAGTAGTTTTTGTATAAGTTAAACAATAACAAATGTTTAGAGAGTTCCATTTTTTCTAGGCATATCCTTTATTGTAAATGTTTTTAAAATAAATATACCATAGTGTGAATTTGAATAAGCTTGAAAATCCCCCGTTAGATCATCAAAAAATCATCATTGGTACCAGCTTCAGTCTGGCTCGTCATGTTGTTTACTCTACAGGCACCTTAAACCACCATTAAAGACTTTCTTCTGTTTTTATTCATATACATTGGAAGGGTGGGGGGGGGGGGGGGGGTTCCAGGTGCCTAGCTCTCTAGCAACTGCGGTGGATAGTTTGCTTTTTATAATGTGCAGGTGGTGGTAAAAAAAGCTCAGAAATAAAATGAGGACAACCTGGAGAAAACTAGCACACCATTCACATGTACATAAGCGCATAAATTACTAGATAATTGTTCAACAAACTGCACAGTGGCTCTATGTCACTTGCTCCGGTGACATTAGTCAGCTAAATCGATTTTGGCTAAATCGTCACATTGAAAATAAGTATCTGAAATGGCAAATACTATTGGTTGACTGTTGTCAGATTGTAAAATTCTGTAAGCATCCATATGCTGAGTGGTTCCTAGATTTCAGCGTAAGGGGATTACTCACTTTGCCCTAATTAAATTCTGGGCAAAAGACCACTGATTCCATGGCTGCCCCCACAGGATGGGCAAGCCTGCTCCGAAACTCCAGTTGAGCTGTCCCAGTTAGCAGTAAACGAGCGCAGGGCCAAGATCTCATATCTAAACTGAATATGCAGCTTCTGGGCCTGAGCGGGTTCTATTTTGTCTAGAAACTGCTCTGCTTTATAGTTGTCCTCGGACTACAAAAAATAATCTGTCAAAGAACCTGGGGCTGGCCTAGTCGCCAAGGTACTCAATTTGAACTGTTTAAAGCTCCTGTTAAGGGCCGTTTTGAAAATAAGAAGACCACACCCCCCACCCTAGCAGGGTCATCCTACAGCTTTTTATTCCCCATCTTCCTCAGGATCTCTCTGACATATTTTAACCAGGGGAGATTTCCTGATCCCTGGAAACTAAGAATCTCTTCCAGCCCGTGTCGATCTGCATACAG